>NC_090922.1:1011754602-1012063177 GCF_040938575.1 Ambystoma mexicanum
CTTGTGTAAAGGTTTGTGAGTAGTGAGGACACTGTCTACAGAAAGGAGAAAATGTGGACACCCTTGTCAGTGACTCAAGCATCTTGAATACGAATGGGTTATTAGCACGAAAAGTCATAGTATCATCAGCTGCATAGTTGCTTGATGCCTTTCTAATGGACACATCCCCCTTTGGAGAGAATGAAGACCCATTAAAGTATTGCTACAGCAAATGGTTTCTGATGTTTCACGCAGCTGTCCCCCACCAGAGAACAGTCCAAGCGAGTTTTAGTACAGGAGACATGGTCACAACTACCAGGGGGGGTACAGGGTGTCCAGACCCCCTCGGAACATGGTATAGCTCCTTTGGACTCTTCCAAATTGTGCACCCCCATACTTTCCCCTCCCTCCCTCACTGACACACTAGTGTTACTGTGCTAACACAACTATAAATGCATAGCAGAAAATCTGCAGCCCAGGTGGAATAGTGTAAAGCACACTACCAAGAGTAAAAGCGGACCTGCACCCGGGAGCAGAGCATGACGGATGCACTGGCACCATTGTCAATATGGGGCTCAAATGGGAATGGGAAGCATTTTTTACTGGCACCCGGGAATGGGCAAATATCGGGCCCGGTGGGCCCTAATGACCCAGTAATTGCCCATTCCCTGGCGCCGTTACAATTTGCAAGTTCGACTGGCTTTACCGGCAAGGCTACCGTCAAACTTGTGATGAAGCCCATTTTCTTTCAATATGCAGGCTGGTTGCAAACTGGACCACCTGAGACAATGCTAAGTGTCCCAAAATAAATGACTGCAGGGCCTTATCATTGATTGTTTCAAATGTGTGGCTCCCATAACTAAAGTCCATCACTCATTATGCCACATCCCTTCTTAGACCCTCCTCAATTTCACATGTACTTAATTTCTTAGTGTGTTTTCATAGAGACCAAATTGTGAATGATATGCCTTTCAACCCCCATTTCCCCCAAAATTGTGCTGTAATATTTAACACATTGATAATCTCCTTACATTACTTGGATCCCCCTCACTACGCTCAATCACTTTTGCTAATCTGTGAGCGACTTTAATGCCCTTCCACTGACCTTGAATAATTTATAATGGCAGTACCCCCCCTGCCCAGCCATCTAAATGCCACGCACCTCCTGGGATAATAAATCTGCTTCTAGAATTGCCATACAGCTAATATAGTGTACTTGCTGGATACTTGCTGGTATGCATGGACAAGGTGTTCCCAACCTTATACGCTAGGTGTAAGATGTAATGTTTAATTAAAAAATATGCTAATGTATTTCACCTAGTGCAGCACATGGCGTTGCACTTGCATGATTGCCCAGACCGGATAGGGAGTCTGTAACGAAGCATGTACTTCTTATAAGATCACACAGTGCCCTCCCAACATGGCTTACATGCCCCCCTTACATGCCCCCCTTATTTTCTGTAACAGCACTCACGCAGATTTTAATCTTAATTGAGTCCTGTGCTGGCCTAGTGATAACACTGTCATGAACATCCACATCTGATCACCTTCCTTTCAACATGATGCTGCCTTATTTGACTAATGGTCACTGTATTACTCAGGTCCTGGCTGCTGTGCTGATTGTTACTTTAGAAACCTTACACACAGCATGCTGCAGAGAGGCCTGCCATGGTGCCATTGTGGCTCTGGAAAAATTGATACAAATGTTAGTGTGCTGGGAAAGCCCATCCTGCACTGTCTGCTGGTATGCAATTGCAAGATTCTGGTCTATCACAGTGCCAGAGACAGCTAGTGCCAGTCAGACACTACATTGAGGCAGAAGGGAGACAAACGTTTGACAGCCACAGCCCACCGAACATCAGCCCATACTTAAGTTGAAAGAAAATGGTCCCAAGTTTTAAAACCCTACAAAAAACTGTCCGATCCAAATACATCTCCAACTCAAGAGTTCAGGGAAATGATGAGGCAAAACACATTCTTCGGGGCTTCTTGCCAATGCATGGGTTTCTCTGCAGTATGTTTTTTCCTTTTTCACTTCATGTGTTCCACCCAGGGTCTCCCTAAAACCATAGCCCATAAGAGCTATAGAAAGACTGTTGGAATAAAAATAGTACTAGCATATATAGAGCCTTATGCTCAGCTGGATAGGACTGGGGAAGTGCATGGTAAGTGATGCTGATAGATAATGGAAGGGGGACATTAGACAGAGTGCAGAGCAGGACACATTTCAGAGAAGGGGTGGAGGAAAGAAACCCCATGAACGGGTAGTGGATTGGTACCAGGGGATATATATTGGAAATAGGGTGTCCGCCTCACACTTGGATGAGATCTCATCGAAGAGAGAGGACACGCACTGGATGTGCATAATGTCAAAGAAGGCCTTAATATTTTGTTGAGTCTCCAAGAAAGTTAAAGGTTTATTAATTGTAATAATAGAAATGTAGGAGGTTATTTACTGGTATGATGCCTAGGTTGTTCAGGTCATTCCGTGTTATGATGATAGCTGTTCACTTTAACACATTAGGGTAGGAAGGTTTGCTAGTGGGCACCCTTCTCATCTCCCATAGGCTCTCCATCGCCCATGCTTCCACAAATCCCAGGTTCCTCCATAAGCGATCAATAACACCTGCCATCTATGTCCAGATGGTAATGAGGGCCTAAAGGCAACAGCCGTACTATCTGACTCCCTACAGTGATTTTCTAGAGAGGCCCTTTCTTAACACTTTCCAGGATTGTCAATATAGCTTGAAGTGGCTTGATGCGGAAAATTACAATCTCATGCTCTGGATCAGTCTCACCCTCAGTGGTGCCCTGTCACTCCTCTCCCCAATCATAATATTGCCTTCCTCTCCTTTCCTCCACTGTCTACTCTCTCTTCTTATATCCCTCTTTTCTTCCTACACCCTCTTTATCTGACCTCTACCCTTCCTCATCCACCTTGCCTTACCTATCACTACACCACTCTGCTCACCACTTACTGCAACACTCTCAGAACCTCTCACTACACATCTCTCCTCACTTCTCACTACACCCTTCTCCTCATCTCTCACTAGACCCCGCTCTTGAACTTTTACTTCACCCATCTGCCTCTCACTATACCACTCTTCTCTATCTGTGCCTTACCACACACTCTCTGTCTATCACTTACCACTACCTTTGCCCCTTCTGCTTCACTCTGTCCTCAGCACTGCTCATACTATTGTCATGCACTCTCTCCACCCGTAATGTGAAAACAGCAGGTGTCCACAACCTTTGTGGAACACTCCCGTCCCTTGCACACCCTGTAGTTGAAAACACAACCAAATTCTCTTGCGTAATTTCAAAAAATAAAACTTTATAAACAGATGATTTCGTCATCCATGAATTTTGTACGACGATTGGGGTTAGTTTAGACAAACAATAATCCAACGTTCAATTTGTATCAGTTCATAACCAACATATATAACCTAAAGTAAACTGATTTTTACAGTACATGGTATTCATAGTAACTAATTTTCATAGTCCAGACAACCAAACATTTACATTTACAGTTCAAATGACTTATAGTAGACAATTTGTACTTGATTTTAACTCCTAATCCAATGTTCACAATGATATGTGATATGCGTCTTAGCAGGCAGAGTCAAAGTCTTCAAGGTACAGTATGCTTTACACGTTTCGGGGCGAATAGAACCCCTTCTTCAGAAGATGTCTACTAGACATGTTTTTACTTCAATTTATCTGTATCGACAGTAAAAAGTATATTGTTATTTTAATCATAATGATTCATCATAATCCCTGTCTGTCATGACTGGATTTTTCTTAATGTATAATCACCTGTTAATATCTTAATGTGGTCTCAATTTGAGATTTAAGTTCCATCTTGATCAGTATATCTTTGTCAATCCTAAAAAAAATATAAAAAGGGGGTTGTAAATCCCTACCATTATGAGAAGTAAAGATGTTAGATATCAGCAACCATGTTTGCATTCTCATACATGTCCATTAGAGAAAGAGTATAGGTGATTACCTGATCAGTAGGTCGTAGTCAGGATTTTAGATAATCTCCCACTTGGTTTAAACTCTATAATCCTGTAGTGGGTCTTAGCAGCACGATCAGTGAAAACGTGGGCCCTGTAAACGGAAAGAGGTTTCTCTGGGGCTATTCTTATCAGTTAACGAAATACTATGGAATCATACAGAATCGTACAGAGTCTATATACATCGATTCTGCATCACGACGGATTGGAAGCACTAGAGTGGGCATTGCTGAACAACAATTGTGAAGCCAACAAAACTTTAATTCTGGAACTCAGTAAGATTATACTGGTTAATAATTACTTCAGAAACAAATCACAATTCTATCTACAAGCATCAGGCACGTCCATGGGCTCTTCAATGGCTCTGGCATATGCTAATCTGTTTATGTTTCATTTAGAGAGCAAACAGATACTTAATGTACAACAATGGCAACAGAACCTAATAACATGGAAACGTTACATAGACAACATTTTTGTCATGTGGAGAGGTTCAAAAGATGATCTACAAACTTTTTTGACATTCATTAATCACCTTCACAATCGGATTAAATTTACAATGGAGGTGGGAGAACCCAAACTACACTTTCTAGGCGTTGAACTGTGGATTGGACCAGATGGAGTGATAATTACGAATGTTTATCACAAACCGACCTATATGAACAACTCATTACACTACTTGAGTCATCATCCTGATCATCTAAGGAATAACTTACCATATAGCCAGTTCTTACGGCTTAAAAGAATAACGTCAGATACCACGACACTACAACAAGACAATCAGCTGCTGGCCAAGAAGTATAGACAAAGAGGCTACCCTAGTGACATCATTGAAAAGGCTAAAGACAAAGTGGATAGACTTGAAAGAAAGGATCTCCTCATAAATAAGAACAAATCAAAGGACATTCCATTTCTCCATACTTTGAGATATTCTGCACAAAGTCATCACATTACCAGAATTATCAAGAAAAAGTGGAACATTATCAAAATGGACCCACAACTGGACAGACTATTCCAAAACCTCCCTTAATTGCATACAAGAGGGGAAGGAACTTCAAAGACGAACTGGTGAAAGCAGAAAAGATCAAACAAGACAAACAACAGACTTTGAAGAAGAAGAAGACAGGCACATTTCCGTGCTTAAACTGCGGTAACTGTAACAATGTGATGAAGGGTAGCTATGTGAGGCACCCCAACAGTGGACAAAAAATGTGATTGAATCATTACACCACATGCAACACCAAATCAGTAATCTATGGTCTCAGTTGCCCCTGCGGTATTTTTTACGTAGGGCAAACCATCAGGAAAGCTAAAGAAAGATGGAATGAACATAAGAGCAATATCCGAACCAACAGTATTAAATCTCCTGTCGCTAGACACTTCTCTTTGAATAAACACACAGTAGCCCAACTTAGAGTAATTATTCTGGAGGAAGTGAAAAAATTACGTAGAGGGGGTGACCATGACAGACGCATGGGGCAGAGAGAATTGCATTGGATTGAAATACGGAATAGTCTTTCTCCCAACGGTATGAATGAAGAATTTAATTTGGGTGTTTTCTTATAAATTTCCTCATGAGCTTACTGCTATACTTTCGAATATTTTTTGATGACCAGCTGTACTAACACAATTTTTTTGATTGACGTTTACAAATATCTAACAATAAAATAAACAAGTACAGCTCCCTTACCATCTAAGGAACAGTCTCTTTGGTTGCAAATACATTTAGACTATGAGATTGTTTGTGTTCTCAACACCATCAATGCTTGATAGGACTTGTATTTCCATTTTTTTTATCTTTTTCTTCTTGAAACAATGAAATGTATACATACACCCACAATGATGCCACAAGATTGTAATCAATCGACATAGAAGATATACACTCAGTTCGAACAATAGATAGACTGTGAGTATGCTGGATTTTTCCTCTAATCACGAGTCGACGGTAATTCTAAGTACTATTTTAGATTCATGTAATAACACAATGAACCTACATTACTTAGCACCCTATATGTTCAGAATACAGGTTCCAATTTAGCCTTTAAGACTCCACCCTGTTCTGTTAATACCACACATTGAATTGCGTCAAAAGTAAACACTGTGATGTCACGACGTTGACACGCATTGACGTCAATACGCTATATAAACATCAGGACGGCCATTTTGTTCAGTTGCCGTTCGTACGAACTTCAACACAGGATACATGCACAACGACGTCCCCTCTTGAGGTAAGCTAAGTTAGAACTTTACACTCACCACATAGAATGATTCCATAGTATTTCGTTAACTGATAAGAATAGCCCCAGAGAAACCTCTTTCTGTTTACAGGGCCCACGTTTTCACTGATTGTGCTGCTAAGACCACTACAGGATTATAGATCTTAAACCAAGTGGGAGATTATCTAAAATCCTGACTACGACCTACTGATCAGGTAATCACCTATACTCTTTCTCTAATGGACATGTTTGAGAATGCAAGCATGGTTGCTGATATCTAACATCTTTACTTCTCATAACGGTAGGGATTTACAACCCCCTTTTTATATTTTTTTTATTTATTTTTTTTAGGATTGACAAAGATATACTGATCAAGATGGAACTTAAATCTCAAATTGAGACCACATTAAGATATTAACAGGTGATTATACATTAGGAAAAATCCAGCCATGACAGACAGGGATTATGATGAATCATTATGATTAAAATAACAATATACTTTTTACTGTCGATACAGATAAATTGAAGTAAAAACATGTCTAATAGACATCTTCTGAAGAAGGGGTTCTATTCACCCCGAAACGCGTAAAGCATACTGTACCTTGAAGACTTTGACTCTGCCTGCTAAAACGCATATCACATATCATTGTGAACATTGGATTAGGAGTTAAAATCAAGTACAAATTGTCTACTATAAGTCATTTGAACTGTAAATGTAAATGTTTGGTTGTCTGGACTATGAAAATTAGTTACTATGAATACCATGTACTGTAAAAATCAGTTTACTTTAGGTTATGTATGTTGGTTATGAACTGATACAAATTGAACGTTGGATTATTGTTTGTCTAAACTAACCCCAATCGGGGTACAAAATTCATGGATGACGAAATCATCCGTTAATAAAGTTTTATTTTTTGAAATTACGCAAGAGAATTTGGTTGTGTTTTCAACTACAGGGTGTGCAAGGGACGGGAGTGTTCCACAAAGATTGTGGACATCTGCTGTTTTCACATAATTTGGTACAACCCAGTGTCAGGGTTGATATTCTCCCCTGCACCCCACTAAGTATCTTAATACTTTTACCTCATTAAAGCTAAAAGGTGTGCACTAGGCAAAATTGTTTGAGCTCTCTCCACCCGTAAGACAATAACTCTCTGGCTCCCTCACTTTCACTCGCTATAATTCCACATGGTACTTCTCCATCTCTATCGTTATCATTCTCTCTCTATCACTCACCTTTAACAAATCCCCTCTCACACTACACTGAACACACAACTGGTAAAGCCCCACTTCACCTGCATCCTTCTCCAATTCTTCTAGCACCTCTCTAGCACTCCCCTGCTCCATCCATTCTCTGCCTCCTCTCTCAGTCCACCTTCACACCTCCTGACCTAACCTGCTAACTTCACTCCTTTTCATCTGCTTTCCCTTTTATATTGTGATCCTGCTAGTTATGTCTCACCCTTGCATACATTGTCTGTGGCACTTGTCAGACTCTATGAACCAATCTGTGCTTGTTTTTATGATACACTGGTTAGAGGCTTTAAAAACCCTGTAATCACCTCCATATTGTTCAGCACAGATTTGGAAACAACCTGAGATTATGTGGTAGCAGCCATGAACTGAGGCTGCTCTTCCCCACTATTGCTTTATTCAGTTTCCAGTGTGTTGTGCTTCCAATCTAGTTTGGGAAGGTTTCTGTGTCTCTGCTGTCCCTCTGCAGTGTCTCCAATGTTCCAGTTAGTTTTCTCTTCCCACAATTTGCTTTGACCCATCTGGGAATGGCAGGTCATGTGTTGGGTGTCTCAATTCTGCTTGGACAGAAATCACAGTCCAATCCTGGGATCTGCTTCATTCCATTCTTCGGGCTTTGGTCGGGGTTTTCCTTAGTTGTTCCCATTGGGAGCCCTGGACCAGACAAGAGAGAACCATGGACAGCAAGAGTACTGGGTATTGCTGGATGATAAATTTATAACAATTGTGGCACATGGGAGTTTTCAGAGACTGAGTATCCACCCCCCCATTATATGATCTTGACCCTGGCCCTTCCCCAATGGATACAGAAGGCGCCATCTCTAGAGGAGTGTTTGCAGTAATAGACCTGAAACTGCATTGGCCTAGAATCCAAAATCACTGAGACAGTTCACACCTTTAGAGAGAGGCCAACAAATGGATGATCCAATAAACACATCAACCTCAGTATGAAGCCTCTAAAAAGAGACCAAGAAGCAATTGACCTGCCATTTACTGCCATAAGCTTTTCAAAGGATCCGGGGTCGAGTTAGGCATGCAATTCCTATAAATGTTCCGACTGTTAATTAAGGGTAGTGTTGATAAGGATCTCAATCCCTATTTCAATTTCTTAAATCTATTTGGTCCTAGAGATTATATTGACAGATGACATATTCTTGAGCACAGACATGAATCTATCAACTCTCAAAGAGAGCAGGCTCTGTTTCTTAGTTACATTATTTTATCCCATTATGTTCTGATACACTGAGCCCATCCTGCATTGCATGTGAACGCCTCTGTGTTTCTGGGCTAATCTATTCAGTCCATCGTCCTGTGCAATAGCACCTTGAAGCGTTTATTATGCACAGTAGGGTATTACCATAGTAAATGACACCACACCCAAATAACCGTCAGACCCAAAGAATATGGCAAAGTACTACTTAATTGTCAATTCAAAATAAAGAAGGCCAATCTTGCAAACCACGAGCAAGAGTCTGCACACTCACACACAATTTTAATTATGCAAAGGCTTTATATCTTAATATGCGTCAGCTATGATACCATCCTACATGGCAAACTTAAAACCTATAGAAGGGTGGGTTTGTTTAAGGGAGCATATTTACCTATAATAAGTGTAAGTGTTAATAACTTCATTGGCTGCCCCTAATCTACGAGGCTCACCCTGAACTACCTCTAAATATGTTTAATACTGATTATTACAGAATACAGTAGCGGATTGGCCTGTGCAACTTTGTATTGCAGGTTGCTACATAGACCCATATGATTGGTTGGCATTCTCTCCTAAACTTGGACTTTAGGCTTGTTAACAGCACGTACCTCTGAAGACTTAATCACTTCATCTCATATGTGCTTTCTACATTTTTTATTATCAAATACTTGGCACTTGTGGATTCTTTCTTCTTTACTTAATCTAAGATTAATATGTTTTACATACATGGCTTATCCTTTTGACTCCCCTTGTGATTTGCATTTATTTCTTGAAGCTGCATCCTTGATCCCAAGCCAAGAGGCTCATCTCCATCCTTCACACTGAGCTGTTTTTCCAGCACATCCCATCTTTGCAGCCTAGTCTCTTTCAAAGGTACCTCAGTTAGATTCAATAGGAGTCTGATGTCCATCTTTCCATCATGGCCGCTTCTGTCACATTAAAGGTTAGATGGTAGCAAGCTTCTAAATGTTTCCTCTTCCTTGCATTTCTGCATTTATACATTTACTTCACCTCCTCTCACTTGGTTCTTTGCTACTCAGTTCTTCAGAGTTGCTTACATGTTTCTATTGTTGCTTCAGTTACATCTTTTATTCTTTTGAATATTCATAAATCGTTTCAGTGTGTACATGTGTCTTCAAAATGTCACTCTGAAGCTGTTAGATTTTCTTTATAGTTATTCAATGTTTGTTGCAGTATGTTTTACATCCATCTACTGTCTCAGTACGAGGGTACATTTGACACGGTTATCTGAGTGCATAATGTCTCTTGCACACTCAATGCAGCATCGGGATAATGCCTGGTGTCATACATACGACTCTTTCACTGTTGTTCCAACATGACAGAGGTGAGGGGGCAGTTATTAACAATGACATATTTGTCTGCTCCTCTACACTCTCTATGAGGGCGAGCATTCTGATCTCTGTGATAGTACTCTGGACCTTCCATCGTGAAAGATAGTTGGATACGTACCTATGTGCTGATTCCAGAGGGCTGTACTCTTTTGAGAGGTTCCCTGCTACTAGATTAAAACCTTTTTCATCTAGGACATCCTGATAGTTTCCTCCCGTCTCGGAGTACTATGATAATAGTTGTTGTTAGTAGCCATTTTAATGCTTATCAATGTATAGACTTCAAAATAGCAAAGGGCTGATTTGTACTTTCCACGCTTGAAACATGTGTTCTCTAGGCTTATCATAAAATGTCCAAAGCAAAAGCTTAACTCACTATTTTATAGTCTTATTTTTGTTTTTTTTTTACTGAGGCTCCCTACTGCCTCAGCCTCCCCCACTACCTTGAGGACTGGCAATGTTGCATCTTCCCAAATGACAAACCAGTTCCCACAAACTACTAAAATGCAGTGGGCTGTTATCGAGTCGAGCTACCTCCCAGCTTTTAATTAGTGCACAAAAACATTTTTGAGCTGTCCAGCTTTCAAAGGTAGAAGGATGCAAGCATGGTTGAGATCCAATGACCTAAGCCCTAGGTCATACATGAAAAAGTTACACCTTAAAGACCCGAATCCCTGCCTCCTTCTGCCAGTGTCAATCTGTGTGTCCCCAATATGCCCAGTTAAGGAATGCTCCAATGATAAGTTTCACGCAAACATAAATCAGTGACTTGTTACTGAACTAATTAAAGCAAAACCTTACAATCCCATTGGTGTTTCAGCAGCAGTATGTTGTGCAAAAAGGTTGTCAGCTTAGACAAATATCAAAATGCGGCTGGGTCTGCACTCCTCCCGTGATCGGGTACCGCATCCCACTGGCAGATTAACTCATTCAAACCTTTCTGATGAACAGTAATCGGTTGGGTTAAGCAGCGTGTCGATGGATTGCCATTTCTTGAATAACACCAATACCTGAACAAGACCTGGTACAGGTGGAAACATGTGTCAGCATTTATGTTCTGTTTTTAAAAGTACAATCCAACCTTATGATTTTTTGAATGGAGAACCATTGGTGTGTACCTCTTTACAATTAGAGAATTTAAATAATTGGGAGTAAGGAGCACAGGGGTTTCAGTCTCTAAGGTGTAACCAGTTCCCACAAACACCACAAATGTCCACCTCCCCAACCATCATGCCTGGAATACTACTCCTCCAAAGAGCATGAAGGGAGCTCCTACTCCTGCACTTCCCCTGAAACCTGCATCCCCTTTCCCTCCCACCATTACATGCACACCATATGGATGTCAAAGGTGTTTGAGAAGCATGTATGTGCACACCATAGCAACCAAAATTGCAAAACACCAAATAAGCAAGAATCAAAGCAAAGCCAAATCTCTTCAGCGCTAGGACTGCCTTTTAGATATGTACCCCTTTTACATAAACTACAAAACTTTGGATATGCTGTCCAGGTGAAGTGTACATTTAAAGCCTGACCTGAGTTTTAGGTATGGTGGCCAGCATAGGAAGGGGGTGGGGTTAGTATAGAAAGAAGGAACTGTTTACAGCTGGAGGTAGGTTCCGCCATCTTGTTTCTCTTTGCCTCTATCTCTCTTTACTGTCTCCTACACTTCCTTTAGCACAAGGCACTTTGGGAATAATGTCAAAATGACAATGTCTACTTGCTCTAACAACAGAGCAGGCTAGCTTTAGGTCAATCACCTGCCGTCTTCTGACATTAAACAAAGGTGTCTCTCACTCCTTCTGGAATTCACTCTTGTACAAAAACCTGAGGAAGAATATATTGGACTACTTTTAGGAGAGTTTATCTCTCCAAGTCCTTTGCAATTGAGGTGAGCTCTGTCCCCTAACAATCCCCAGGAACCATTGGGGGTGAACTGCATTAGGAACAAGACCTGCCTCTCTGTCAGCCACAATGGTAATCAGACCTCACTGTGTTGGCGGACACCTGCAGCTGTAGGCCGCCTTCCCTGTGTCTGGGAGCACGAGAACAAGGACTAAAAAGTATACTTCAATACATGGATTGGTAGTCACAGCAATTAAGAATCAAATAAACCAGGATCCCTGTGTTTTCACCTTTGGATCAGATTGAACTGTTATTTGAGCCCATTTGACTGCATGGAAACACCAGGAACGTGTGTAGCTGGCTTTGGTATTCACCTGCTTTTTGAACCGATGAATGCACGCACATTCAATCCTATTCACTGCTAGCCGATAATGTCTTGTCTCATCTCGAACTACATGCGCTTTATTGCATCTGCGACATTTGTACTGCCACTTGCCCCCCCATCATCTTTGCTGCTGATCTTCTTCATCAGTATAGCCGATCCTGGTGAATCATTGAGCCCAGACCTTCAGATGCAGCATGAAATCTCTCAAACTGGACAGTGCAGACAGTTGCCCACCTCTTTGCCATGGAATCAACAGTCAAATGGACTCTAATAGCCATCACAATTTGCAACCCCTTGAGCGCTTCATTGAAGCGATCTCATAGGATAATGCATCAAGTCACCAGCATCTTTGCAGTTGAACAGGCTGTTGAACCAAACCTGGTGGCCATCACGATCTGCCCTTCTTCAAGCATCCCCTTCAAAGCGCAACATGCCTTTGCTTCCCATCCTTGACACTGTTTCTCGTCTAGAAAAATGCAATCCCTGCATTCAAATCTCATCAAACCACAAAAACAGCACCAACAACCCTGCTTTGATGCCATCAAACCACCAAGAAATGCAGAAGGTATTATTGACTGTTAACTTCCCCCTTGGTTCACCTATGGACCCTAGAGACTGGTCACACCACCTTTAATCCCTTTTTGCACCAGAACATATTCTTTTCACAAACACTGTAGTTTGTACTTGCCTTCCACCGATGATTCATTACCCACAGTGCTGCATCTTTCTAGCTGTACATAGACTCTGTTGTTTTGCAGGGTTGTGTTTTGTTTACCATTTTCATTTTTGCAGATGGTGTGATTCAATTAAAGTATGTCTATTTCTTATAGAAACTTGATTGGACATTCCCTTTATTTTGGACTGTATTACTAATGCTGTTTCGGTTACTACTGAATCACATTGTCACCCCTCTTGAGTGTATAGCCTCACCTTGAACTACATTACCACAAAAGGTGAAGGAGGTATTGCTCTTATGTGTGTCTGTTTTACCTTTATGATTGGGATCACAATTGTTTTGTAGCAATTTGAGGATTGAGTGGGTGCTTTAGCCATTGCCCATCTTGTACCCCTCTAGGGCAGACATCATTCCATCACTCGGAAATAACAGCAACTGCAGGTACAAAACAGCAATGAACAACCACACAAGGGATAACTGGGAAAGGGAAACCAATTGGTTGGCTTTTTTGTGTTTATTTGGAGATGGCGTTTTTACATTTGAATAAGAGAAGACGCACATCAGGAAATGGAACACTATTTCCCTTTGTATATGGTGAAACTGAAAATACACTACCAACACGCTGCATACACAATAAAACTAAGGGGTGGGAAAATGTCCTAAACAAACTAAACATCCAGAAATTATACAAAAGGCTAACACCAAACAGCTACAAACCTTCAGATTCTTTTATTTCCAAAGTTCCATTTACCCTTCAAACACCCCTCGTTTGTGAGCCTGCCCTGTGCATCACCAGGCCCTACAGTCAAGCTAAACCCACAACGTGACAGGAAGGGAGATGGGCTTGTATTGGGAGTTAAACTTCCTTTAGAAGTTTCTAAGGCTTTGTTTGGCTGACTGAACTCAATGAATAAGTGTGAGAGGGTTCTGATTGGCTGGAGAAATGCAAAATATAAACCCTGATTCGAGAGGAGAGGTGTAGCTTGTAATTGGACAACAATTCAGCATGAGTGAACAAGAAGTTTGCTGTGAGCATCTTACAACACTAACTTTATTGGAAATTGCATCCCTTGTGTAAATAATTGATTTGTCCCTGACAAGTTGCTGCTCTCTACTGCATACTGGAATGTGTCATAAACATTGTGGTTGAAATATGTAAACCTAGCACACTGCTGATGGCAGTCGTGCACCTCCTGTAATATTTATTTATTTAAATTCTTGTTAAGCGCTACACGCCCATGTCCCTCAGAGCGGAGAGTTAGAGAATGGAGAGGAGAGTGATTTATCTGCTGAGTTGAAGAGGAGGGTTTTGATAATCCTCTAAAAGCCGCCAGTGAAGGTCAGGATCTTACAGTCTGTGGGAGAGCATTCCATTCCGGTGGCACATGGGTTTGAAAGCGTATTACAAGTTTTTTCAGACGGTAACCTGGTTAGTTCAAGGAACATTGGTTCGTTGGAGCGCAATACCTGTGCGTATTATCTGATGGTAAGCCCGTTTATTAGAAATTGGGGGGGACGGCCAAGTTCTGCCATTTGTAAGTAAGAGATAAGATTGTGTGCCTGATTCTTTTGGACCAAGCCTCCGCTCCTGGCACAAATTTGTTGAACATCCATCCAGCGGTTTGGGCTGTAGACATGAGCACATTTATATTTCCATTACGTCTATGGAAAAAAAATGAACATTTTGGGACCCCCAACAACTTTTCCCCCCCTTGATGAAACCTCACCAAACTTGCCAGAAAAATTCAGACGGGCCATATACTTTATTCGGAAAGGATTCGTCCAGGGGGAGCAAAGTTATAAGCCACCAAAAAGTGCTCTTCCTATGGGTTGAGCAACTGAACCATAACTACAGGGCTGCTACCGCAGGGCCTGTAATATACTTGTATTCTCACACAGACAGGAACACATGTCACTGTTTCTTCCCTTTCTGCACCTGTTACTGTTTAAACATGAAACGTGTTATTGTCAGTGTTGTGTGCATAATGCATTTTATTTTATCATTTCTTTTGTAATTAGCACAAACAGAGTCTAGGCAGTAATAAATCAGGTGCCTTAGAAAAGAATGAGCAATCAATGGACATTTAACAAATGACCTGGTGATGGTGGATTTTTGTATTGTGCATACCCTGGGATGAATCCCCAAAAGACGGGAGATAAAAAGGATATGTGACAGTAATTACAGCATGTTTGGGGGGTTTATAGAGGGGGAGTTATGATGAGCGAAGGTGTGGAACCTTCTTCAAATGAAAAGAGGTGGACTTTCAGTGTTGGTTTCAATGAGTGGATGCAATATCAGGAGGGAGTTCCACAGAAGGGGGGAAAGAAGGAACCGGGAGCGCAAGCGAGATGATGCGCAGAGCAGAAGATGGACAGACAGGTTGAAGAGGATGCCAGCGAGAGGTAGAATAGTGTGTGATAACGTATGCTAGATAGTTGGAGCAAGGCCAATGGTAGATTTTCAGATAAGGAGAAGAAGCTTGAAGAGAGACGGTTATACACAGATAGTTTGCTGGTGTGCAAATAGCAACAAGAGGTGGAGAGGAATCGCCCAAATTGTACATTTTCTGGGGAAAGTGGAGGACTTTGTCAAAGGGGAACAAAGGAGGTCAAGTAGGAGACTTGAACAACAGACAACCTGGCTAATGACCACGTTGAAAATAAGAGTTATGGCAGAGGGATGGGTGAACAGGGGACATGTCTTTTGCTTGTCTGGACCATTGATCCTGGCAGCAGTGGCAGTGGGGGTGATTCATTAAAGAATTTCAGATCACTGTTGAAGAGAACACCAAGATTGGCATTCTTCGGGGAGGAAATAGAGGGTGGGAGAAGAAGCAGAGCAGGGCAATAGAGGAAAGAATATAGATGACCAAGTTTTGAAGAGTTGAGCATAACACAGTGAAGAACCATCCAGTGATTAATGCCAGAGAAGACATTGGAGATCATCGACTAAAGGTCAGGAGTGTAGGAGAAGAGGGAATGTGAAGGATGGAAAAGAGACAACCAGTTTGTTATCCTCCATAAGCAATTGGTAGGAGAACCTGAATGAGGTGATACGCTTGTGAACAGAGGACCTCTCGATTGTGAAGACCACAGAGGCTTCGGGCTGATCATTTGTACCTATTCGCAGGAAATAGAAAATGAATGTTGAGACAGGCAGGATTGTATTCAGGGGAGAACAGAGCACTGTATAACGAGATTAGAGGTGGTAATCAAGAGAGGTGGGTGTTTGAAGGCATTGGATAAGTCCAAGAGAATGAGGGTGGAGGAGTGGTGTGAGGAGGAGATGATGTCAGGGACATAGGCCATGGCAAACTGTGACAAGGTAAGTAACCTGACCCTTTCGTGAGGGGATAGGAAACCCTTGAAGCCTGTGCTGGCAGGCCTACCAGGGTGGAACCAGAGCCATTCCTACCCCAGAGGGTGATGGTGGCAATTGTGAGGGCCACCTGTCCTGCCCCCTCCCCAAGTGCCTGCCTTTACATGTTTAGTAACGACTTGCTTCACCCCATAATTCCAGAATAAAGTACTGGTCATGTCGTCCTCTCTTTACTGGAGTAACTGGAGAAGCGGCAGCAAGACTAAAAGACTGAATATAAAACAGCAATCCATCAGCAGCAATAGAGCCAACCAGGCAAGGGAGCTTCACCAAATGAAGAACCAGAGAACCTACTTGGATTTGCCAGGTGCAGAGCAACTTTCCCCAGCTAGTCCAACCTAGAGGACGGAGGGACACCACAGGTGGAACCAGAAAAATGGCAGTGCTTGGCCAGACACTGCTCATCACCCCCCAGCCTCTTTGGCCAGAGCTGCAGCACAGACAGGCTGGACCACCAGAGACTTTTAATGGGCCAGGGAGTGCTCCACCCATCTGCACTTACCTTGATGGTGTCCATTCCTCAGGCATTCAATACGTACTTGAACACTTTGCACAGACTGGTGTCAGTCTAGGAAGTCTGTGAGGGAGTTTAGGCAGTTAAGGCAAATTGAAGACGGAACCTAGGCACTAAAGAGAAACCAGCAATAATAATACTAACCTGGGTACTTGGAATACCTGGGTTAAGGAGGGATTGATGCTTTTAGTTGAGGGAGAGAGCTACATCCCTAGCACCTTGAAACACATTTCAATTAAAAAAACTCTGGGAGTTGGAGTGGTAATTGAGCCATCTGTGTCAAGTTTCAGTGGAATTGTAGCTGAGGAAGCCAAGTAGATGAAGGCGACGAGATGATTAATTTCACGGTAGCTAGCAATACTGTTGAAGACTACACACTCCATGATTTAACAGTGTTGGGTCATAAGATAAACAGGCTGGTAAGTGACAGGGCAGTAGCATGGCATATAGGGGGTGTGCAGGTAGGTAATACTGTGGCTATTCTGAAGCATTCAGTACACTTTCCAGTAGATAAGGGGAGGTCCAAGAGGAATGAGTGCTCTGTGCAGGTTGTTGTTTCAATGTCTTTGATGGTTTTGGGGGCAAAAGAGTTAGCAGGAATGCATGCTGAGTTGGCAGTTCGGAGGAGGGGAGACAGTTCAGAACATGAGGTGGTAGGGAAAGAGTGGAGGCAGGATTAGGTAGGCAGAACAGGGGAGACGTTAGAAGAAAGACAAAGGGAAAGAAGGCTATATATGAGGCAATTGATGGTGGTGATTTTATAGGAAAATTAAATGTCAACAGGATTTGCTGTGAGAGGCAAGAATATAGTTTGAGGTTGAAGGTGGTACAGCATGGCATGAACTATAGTGTGAAATGTGTGACGAGGCTGGCATAGAGAGGGGAGAAAAATGGGTGAAGTTGGTAGTTTTAACAGTATCTAAGGTAAAGGTGATCTCAAGGAGGGCCAGTTTTATTCTGCAAGGAGTGCAAGTTACACAATGTATGCCATAAGCAAAGTTTGGGATGCATGTTTTTGAGTTGACAGATCGAAAAAGTTATCTAAGGTTTGGGGGAAGGGGTCGAGAGTGAAAATGTTCAAGAAATTTGGCAGTGTTCATATGGGGAGCACAAAGCTAGGTTGATGCGATTGGATTTGTTCTCAATGGATGAGCCCTGGGAAGAGAAAGAGATATGAGTGAGGCAAGGGATTCCGGTTTGAACTTGTCCAGAAATAGAGGCAATCTGGAGGGAGATTGTCAGAGTAATTAAGACGTGGAAGTGGGTAAGGTTTTGCTCACATCTAAATGGGTTGATTGTGGTTTTATATGCCAGCCAGCCAATAGCACTGCAAGGTCATCACGCAAAATCCAATTGTTTGTTATTCATTAGGTATTTGGCTTAAAACAAACCTTTTATCTTGTATCAAAATATATAAGAAAATGCATCCAAACAATATGCTAATAATTAATCCAAAACGTCACGGAAAAAACTGTGCATATACAGTAGCCTTGGGTAATTTTACTTTCTTAAATCATAATCTGCTGATGCTCTGATAATTCAGCCCAATGGCTCTAAGCTTCCAAACACCTCTTCTAGAAACCTAACCAGGGATATAACCATTGAAGCTCTTACCCCACACATAAAGAGCACCCACTATTCAAAAGGTGTAACAGAGGCCATTTCTTGAAATCATTTCCCCAAATGGAGAGTTTGCTTCTCTGCTAGCCCATTGTATCTCAACACATGGGCAGAAGATATGCATTGATCTCTGCAGTAGTTTTACCACCATCCTTGCGAGCAGCAGAAATCTGTTGGCAGCTTATCAAATGTATGAAGACTTGTCCATTTGCCCAACAAAAAAAGGTATTTTCTTTTTTTAACATCACACAGTTTTTCGAAATTGCCGGCTGCTGTATGCTTGCAGTTTGGGGGTACTCACTTTTTGTGGCCATCCAGAGTTTATCGAAAGAGTCATGAAATCACATGTAGCATATTAGCACTGGACTATAAAGCAATCCATTAGACCATTTGGACTTTATTTTCTTGACAGAAACGAAACCTTGTTTTGCGATAAATGTTGCTAGAAAACATTCAAATGTTGATTTTCACAAGAAGTTCTTCTGCAATGGAGCAAAGTGTAATACTGTGATTTGCAATTGTTCTAGTATACTACAGGGAACTCATCAACATCCTTCAACAATGGGGTTATTAGATGCTCTTTCATATCCCGGAACAACATTTCACTTCCAAACGGAAGTTCCGGCAGTCTGTACTACATATTTCTTACCACTGGACCTGTTGCGGGCCGTGAGTGATTTTCATTTTGAGTTCTTCTGTAGTAAAAATCTATTCTGTATGTGCATATGTATAGAATAACATGGCAGTTATAATTGTGTTATAATTGTGCTTAGGACAGCTCCTGGTTCTTAGTTTTTGAGTGAGTTGTTGGGTAGTCTCTTTATATTTCATTGCTGGGCAGTCAGATAGATTTTATACATTTTTTGGGATGAAATCATTGGACATTTGATGTGTGAATAATACTATGCAACAATTGGGGAGTCATGGACTTTCTAGAGCTTGTATAACCTCCAACATTCTTGTTTCTGTTTGTGACTTGCAATCTAATTAATGGTGCACTGCTGCAATCGGCAACATGTTATAGTAACAAGTGAATGTGTCTAATTATACGTTAAATATATTAACGATAATCATAGATGTATGCATACACACTTTTGTACATTGAAATGACATTCATAGATCTAACTCTGATCACAAATGATATGGTGCCATGTGATAATGTCCCTGTAAATATGGCATCTGATAAAAATGTTGCCAAAAAATGGATGTGTAGGACATTATCACATTGAACATGCGGGGGGCACCCCTGCAACCTCCAAAACTTTTTTTTTTTCAAGGGGTGCAGGGTCACACCCACAACCCTTGCTCCCCATGGCCCCATATACATGGCCACCATATATAAAGTTGCCACGTCCTTTTCCCGGTGACAATATGTAGGGTGACCCTATATATGGGAATAATTTTACCAGATACCAATTATATCACATTGCAATTTGATACAAATGGTAAGGAAAATACAAATGTTCAAGTTTAAAATAGATCTGCAGTCTTGTAGGATTTCAAAAAGCACTTGCAGCAAGAAATGGATCCCTCCAGCATACCGTTCAAATAAACGTCCAGAAGCTTCCAGGTGCAGACTGTCCACTGTGTAACTACACTCACAGCTGCATTCCTTGAGGCGCGTGCACAGATGCGCGTGGCCTGTTATTTTTATAGGACGTTGGCTGGAAAGGGGCAGAGCCAGCTGAGTTTGAAAACAAATAATAAAAACAAAATTATTTTCCTTTCCTTTGAATAAGATATTGCTTCTTGTCCACAATGTATTTGAAAGTCCAGTATATAACACATTCAAATAAACGTCCAGAAGCTTCCAAGAGCACAGTGTCCACTGCGTAACTGCACTCACAGCTGCACTCCTTGATGAGCGGAATGAATTCATATTTTACAATACCCTTCATTACTATTAGTGGGAAAGATGCTTTTGGAGGGGTGTTGGTCCCTGGTCACCTGAACTGAAAAAAGCTACCAGAATCCTTTGAGTATAATCAGTAACACCTTTTAAAGAAACACAGCCTCCCTGATGATTATTTGAGATAAGAAAGCGCTTGGAGGAGAACACCTACAGAAAACAGAACTGCAGCTGATGGGCTCTAACCCTGTGAATACTGAGCAACTGAATTGCAGCAGAAGGGATCTAACCCTGTTAATACTTGTTATTCTTTGGGATTTGCAGCAGATGGGATTTAACCCTGGTGAATACTTATCCATTTTGGGGTTTAACCCAGATATATATTTTTTGCAACAGGTTTAATTGAACAGGGCTTGGAGTGCGCGCCTCGCCCTCCTTCATTTTTTCACTTAATGCTTTTAAGCATGGCTTGCCGTTTTTAGTGCACTTTGCACCTAAACACAGATGGAAATCAAACTGATTTCCATGTATATTTATTTGTAAAAATGTAAACGTGTCTTTTTGCTTGGTTACCAATGCTGTAAATCTAACACTGCAGACCAGTGCCATTCTAGGCTGGCATCCTGGAGCGTGTACAAGTTGTGTGAAAAATAGTTTTGAAGTTCTTCTAATGACCGACAACCTATGTCTTAGGTAAGCAGCAGCAGCCATTTGCAGTCCTGTTAAAAATGGATCCGACAAAATGTGGAATTACTCAGTTCCATGTGTGCTCTGTTTGTCTGTGTGAGTGCTTTACAAAATGATGTTGTCATTTGAATAAATGCAGATAAATATTAGCTGCACATTTTTTTTAATATAATAGATAATACATGTGAATAAATGCAGATAGAATGGCCAAACAAGTAATATGGATTAATACAGATGGAAACAATGGATAGAATTATACCAAATAACCGGGAGCTGTACTTAAAAGTTAACAGAAGCCCTAAAGAGGTGCCCAGGGACTCCACCCAGCCCTTGTTTATGGTTCAGACGTAGTGAAGACAACATGGCATATACTTTCTCTAATTAAAACGTCAGGCAAGCATCCTCTCTTCTAGGGATATTCACTGATAATCATTTTAACCAAAGTGGTTATAGGGAACTGGGACAACGAATACCATAGAAGATGGGTGTTTTTCCCCACTCTGGTGCAGTGGTAGAAGTGTACCAAAAAAAGTAGTGGAACTGTGGTCTCGGCAGGGAAGATGGCAGGCGGAAGCATAGTGCAACATGTAACAAGTGTTACGGCCTCAGCATTCCAATAGTCTAAGTGACTAGTAACTAAGGCTCCTATTACAACATTACACTTGCACGTTGACATGAATTGACAGGTCCTCTGTATAGAATGGCGAATATAGTTATAAAACGTAGAAGAATTGTAACCAGAAAAAAAAAGTAGTGGAACACCGCTCCCAACTGTTCC
Source organism: Ambystoma mexicanum (assembly GCF_040938575.1). Classification (NCBI taxonomy): domain Eukaryota; kingdom Metazoa; phylum Chordata; class Amphibia; order Caudata; family Ambystomatidae; genus Ambystoma; species Ambystoma mexicanum. The sequence continues at coordinate 1,011,776,354 of NC_090922.1, forward strand.
CGCTCACTTATCACTGCTCTAGGGACGGAAGAAATGAACGATCATTGAGTCAGAGTACACTGTGTTACCAGGTGGTCAATCTGCTGTATCTGTGGACAACGGATTGGCAACTCATTTTTAGAACACTTTTGAATCTTGTCATTGTTGACTACTATTAGGGCGCCGACTGTTGCGTGGCCATTTCTTGTCACATGTAAATGTGCAATCTTTCCTAAGTAAAGTAGTGAGGGATCTGGTGATGGGAAATTCCGCGCCTTTATTAGACCCAGTTTTGCACTACAACGTTCCAAGTCAACGATGCCTTTTTTCTTTGAGCAGTACAACCGATTAAACAGCATTTCCAGAGATTGGCTGCTGGGTTGTATCTAATCTCTGTATCTTTCCTTCCTCACGATTCAGTATTGTCTTGTGTGCCACATTTGTTAACAGTGGGCTGGTTCCTGTTTCAGGATGCACTCACTGTTTCATCCCTGCTGGATTCCTCAGTCTTGTAAGTATTGTTTCCTTGTTCGGGTCCAGAGATATAACTCAACTCCTGCTGCTCATTTCCATTAGCATTCAGAGTGAGACACTGCTTTAGCAACCTGTTCAAAAGACTATTTTCCCTTGGCTCTGTGAGTAACCCCATGACTAATCTGTATCCACCCAAAGTGGGAACCAGACATGTTTGTCTTAGTTAGACACAGTATCCTTTTCTGTTCACTGTCATTGTTCCTGCTCCTTGCTTATAGCCTTCCCATTTGTGTCTGCAGGACAATTTATTCCCTTTTAGTTTAACATTCTAGCTTCAGCTTTAGGGGTACTGACCCCCTTCCATGCCCTACATGTTTTACCACAATACAGAACGAAAGGAAAGAGATTATTACATTGGCCCAAATGCTGTTAATGCCAGACGTGACAAAATACGTTGCTTTGCTAATGTAAGCATTTGTTTAAAGATAAAATTGGATTTGAAAATGTCCCACTGGAAAGTGTTATTTGATAAAACCTGGTTTGAAGAGCAACTGGTGCCATTCACTGTGACCTTATGTTTCAGCAAAATGGTCAAATGGCCAGGTAGACCGACAAACTGTCGCTTTCAGTGCAACTTAAAATGTTTAAGACCTCAACATTTTGTCAGTGTGAACCACTCAGCACAGACAAGTCTGTTGTTGAATCCCCTTTACTTTCAATAAATGTGAGATGACCTGGAGAGTCAGTCACTCAAAGTCAGCGCATGTATATCTCAAAAGTTCAATTTCAGCATAAATGCCAAGAACTTTAGACCCTGTGTATTTGGATCAATCACAACTTACTAGCCAGAGGGATTTGATGGTCTATGGCTTGGATTTCATTCAAACACCCTTTATGAAAACCATTTACTAATGCATATTTAAAATCACCATGAATCTGCAGTGAAACATACGTCTTCTTCCCACTGTTAAGTAAATCAGTTTGTTTTAAATAATGAGGATTTCTAAACAAGGGGGCACTGCACAGGCCCAAGAACCCTGTGCTGATGACAAAATCCATGATAGGTGAGCCACAATAATCCATCTGCTTTATAAGGTTTGCACAGAAAATTTGAAATGTCTGACATTTCTATGTACTATGTATAATCATAGACTAAGAACCCACTTTGATGTATTCCTTCGTAGACGTTAGAAATTGATGAGAGGCTCTCATTGGGCCAGAATACATGCATTTGCTGTCCTATTTCTTGGTTGTTGAGATTTGGGAGGTGCACGTCTTGGCAATCCATCTCACTAAGTAAATACTCACTGTTAGTTTAAAAAATCTGGAGAGCAAATTTAAAAGTGGTTGTTTTTGTCCTGCTATGTGCTAATATAGCGTTAGCACCTCTGTTCCAAGCGCTGGAATGGGGCGGTAATGGCCCGTCAGCCTGATGTACATATAACAAGGGCACTGGGACATTACACCCGTTCCAGCCATGGGGTGCTAATGCTATTAGCACACTGTGTTACCAAAGCAGAAACCCACGATATAATATATATATATATATATATATATATATATATATATATATTCTTATTCATTGAATGAAAATACTGTTAAAAGATGGCCACCATGGTCATGGAAGCCAGGGCTCCATACGGAGCCCCGATTCCAGTTCCTTGGCAGCCGCAAACCGAGAAGCAAGGAAGCTGATATGATCAGGTATGACGGGATGGGGAGGGGAGCAGAGAAAAGTTTTTTTTTTTTAAGGGATAGGGTGGGAAGACGATGGTGGCCCGTTGCAGGGAAGGCAGCCTGAGGGTTCCATGGAATGTGGGATGAAATCCTGAGATTTCAGGCCGCGATCTACACAACACAATGAGCTACGCCTCCCGCCCCGGGTGCTAATTACAAATCTTTACTTATGCAGAGATTCTTATATCAGTTTTTGGTCCGGATGAAGGCATCTCTAGTGATATGTTCATATGAAAATGTTCATGTAGATCACTTTGTGGTTACAATGTATCCCTCACTTTTCCTTGTGTAGTAATATTGTGATAAACTAAGATATTGAGTGATTTTGCTTGATTTGTCCCATGGATGTTTATTATGTATGTTGGACGTTTTGTACCTATTCTTCCGTATCTGTTATAATGCAATCTAGCTTTTGTTTTAAATAAATGTAGTTCATTGTATTGTGAAGATATTATTATGTATTTTTAAAATGGTGATATTGTTCTCTAATTTTTATGAAATGGTTACACAAAAGTGTAAATAAACTTAGTTATCTCGAGTAAAACATCTCCTAAATGAATGCAGAAGATTCACTTGAGTGCTGCAAACTAATGCTTATCAAAAGTGAAGTTGAAATGAAGGTTATGTTTAAAATGCGTACACAAATCCTCTCAAAGTATTGTGATGCCTTGGAGCCTACATGACTCAATGCCTTTTTCATGAATATATAACTGTGTTCGATCGGTTTACCATGCTGACATTGTCTGCGCCTCCCTTTTCTTGAGATGTATGCTGGACAAAAACCCTTATATTTTCGCAACCAGGCATATCCAGACAACCCTCAAAGAGGGGAGATGGCTGTGCTGCACTCTGATCCACAGGTTGTTGCATGTTGCTTTGGACACCAAGTCAAGGGAACCTGTGTGAGGAATCCAGTATGAGGGGTGAGATGTTCATGGGTATATCTATCCCTGCTGAGGCAGATGTATCTGCATGTGTCTGGCTCTCTCTTATCTACATCTATTCGTCTCTCTTAAACTTTCTCATGACGGAGCACGGTATCCCCGTTTCAAATGCTATAGAGTGCTCTTTGTCAGACCATTTTGGAATCCATCCTAGTAGACTTATGGATACATCAGCCAGGGACCCCATGACCTCGCTCATTCTCTCCTTTATAGACATATGGAGAAATACATGTTTTTTAATTATTGTATTCAAACTCGGCTGGCTCTGCCCCTTTCCCAGCAACTTCCTATAAAAAGACCGGCCGCCAGCATCTGCAGGCCGCACGCATGTGCGCGCGCACATCAAGGAGTGCAGTTACCAGTTGTGCAGGAGAGCAGGCTGCAGCTGAATACTAAGGACTTAATATTTGTTCTTTTACATTCATATTTTTATGTACATGTTTTTGTATTTATTCAATTTTAGCTTTCTTGTCTAAAACAACCCCTCTTATTTTACACGTTGCACTCATACGCCCTGAAGTCAGCTATGCCCCAAAATATAAAACCGGAGAGATTGATTTGTACACCGAATGTTGCCCGTTTGCGGAAAGCAGTCACTGAGCTGCAAACTCGCAAGTGAGCTCAGACCGCAACCTCTGACATCAGGGGTTTTTGCAACATGGAAGTCAACTCAGAGCTAATGCGTGTGACTCCTCCTCCACATACAGGGAGCCCTGTGCAAACTAATAAGAGAAATGATTTAATGGCAGCCGGTGTCGAAATAACAGATTCCCAAATGGTTTCCACTTTGCCGCTAATCACTGTCTCTTATAAGAGAGCCAGAGTGTGTGCAAATCCCCACCAAAAAATGCTTAGATTAATGCCTCACACTGAACCTTTCTGTATGAGAGTCTGACATTCAGTTGCCCTCACTTAGCTTGGCCCCAATGTGCTTAATTGTGACTTAACTGATTCAAAGGCTTACATCAAGAACACATAAACACCTAACTTGAGTCAGTAAGCGCACTTAACCTTGAGCACACATATAGAGTCCAAACATTGAGCAGTCACTGATTGCATAATGAAAACCATGTCTTTTACAATAATGACATTCAAAGAGGAAAACAATTTAGCTTTGGTTGTTCTCGTACGTCGAAGCCTGTCCTGGATGATCAGCTGTCATCAAGTTGTGAACAAGAGTGCGAAACAGCGCTGATGGTCTATTCGAGAAGAGACAGTGTGTGCCATGAGCCGTTCCCTTAGATTAACACATCAAGACTCGTGCACCACTATAGGTGCTGCCCCCCTCTGCACTGTATCATGCATGTTAGTGGCTGTTCCCCATTGCCCGGTCCTAGCCGCATGCGGTTTTAGTATGTTCTCCTCAAAGCCTGTAGGGTCTGGTTTTCCCTTAGTGTTAGTGGAGCCAACGTGGCGAAGTGTTTGATTTCCCCCCCATGCTGCAGTTATCTGTATGTTTGTGGGGCCTGCAGAGGTAATGACAGGTGAGACAATGTCCCCTTGATGAGTCTGCCAACTGGGAGCTTCTCCGGAGACATTCATGGTGCAGCTTTCTTTAGCGCAAACAAGCGGCCGGTGCGCGTGCATGTGTAAAACCTGGGTGTTGGCCTGGACATTACCCAGTGAGTTTGTATGCCCCGTAGACTGTGCCTCTAGCATGATGAGGTCGCTGGGGCTGCTGGGACTTGTGGTTCCTTGTGTTTTCTGGTTGCTGGGGCTGCTGGGGCTTGTGGCATTTGCCCAGATGGGCTCAGTCTAGTGTTTCTACCTGCACCTGCCAGTCGTGGACATCTACAACACCTGCAAGAGGGACAGATAAGGCACCTGCTATGATTCTGACCCCTTATAAAGCCTGTCACACTATGTATTCTTTACCCCTTGCTCACTATTCTTAGAGAAACACAGCTCCTCCCTACTGATGAGGTCCAACCAGACTGAAGCACCTGTCTGGGGATGCTGTTGATACTCTTGTTCAGAGGAGAATTGCCTAGCATTTCGGTGCTGGACTGCCCCAGGGCAGGACAAAGACTGATATGTTTTGGATATTTCTTCTCTGTGAAAGATAGTGAGCTAAAGACTCTGGGTAAGTCTCTCACAACTAGGACTAATGTCTGGCAGAGGTCTCCCAGGACTCCCTTTGTTAATTTGCATATTTAAGTAACTTTAGGTCTCACCCTAAGTTACTAGGGGAATCCAGACGTGGACCCCATGCTCACTATTCTTAGAGAGACACAGCTCCCCCTACTGATGAGGTCCAACCAGACCGAAACATGTGTCTGGGGATGCTGTTGGTACTCTTGTTCAGTGGAGAATTGCCTAGCATTTCAGTGCTGGACTGCCCCAGGGCAGGACAAAGACAAGAGTGTTTGGGATATTTCTTCTCTGTGAAAGATAGTGAGCTAAAGACTCTGGGTAAGTCTCTCGCAACCAGAACTAATGTCTGGCAGAGGGACTCCCAGGACCCCCCTTGTTAATTTGCATATTTAAGTAACTTCGGGTCTCACCCTAAGGTACTAGGGGAATCCAGATGTGGACTCCTTGCTCACTATTCTTAGAGAGACACAGCTCCTCCCTACTGATGAGGTCCAACCAGACCGAAACACGTGTCTGGGGATGCTGTTGGTACTCTTGTTCCTAGGAGAATTGCCTAGCATTTCGGTGCTGGACTGCCCCAGGGCAGGACAAAGTCTGATATGTTTGGGATATTTCTTCTCTGTGAAAGATAGTGAGCTAAAGACTCTGGGTAAGTCTCTCGCAACCAGGAATAATGTCTGGCAGAGGGACTCACAAGACCCCCCCTTGTTAATTTGCCTCATGACAGTACATCCCTCCCTCAGAGAAGGGCCTGGTTTCCCCGGTTAATTAAGATGAAAGAGACGTAAGAGCTGAGGAGCATGTATATTGGAGGCCGGTTCCCAGGAGCGGTGTTCGGGGCCAAAATCCACGCAATCAATGAGGTAATATAACTGACCCCCCCTCACACGTGAGTTCAGAATTGCTTGCACATCATATTTTGGGTATCCATCCACTATGATGGGTGGTGGTCTCACCATGCTTACATGTTGCACAGCTGGTTTTAAAAGTGAAACATGGAATACATGATATATCTTCATGTGGGGTGGAAGCTGTAGTCGTATGGCTACAGGGTTTACAATCTCAGAGATACAAAAGGGTCCGATAAATCTGGGTTTCAGTTTTTGAGAACCTGAGAGGTGCACATGCCGGGTTGACAACCAAGCTGTTCCTCCTATTTTATAGTCACGACTTATGCAGTGTTTCTTGTCTGCATGTCGTATATAGGTGGTTTTGGCTGCATTCAGAATCTGCTGTGCTTCGGCCCATAATTGGGAGTCTCAGGAGGATAGCTCAGGGGCAATGTGCTCACCTTGGAAGCAAGACAGCATGGAGAAATACAAATTCGATCCCCGTGTCCGCACTTAGAAACCTCTGGGTGTTAAGCGTGTTATTAATAACCAATCATATCATATCATACCATTAAGTTATATGCAAGCTTGTACTGATGGCAATGTATCTGGGATGGAAGTTATGAGTGGTGGCACCCGTGGATGATATCCGTATGTGGAATAGAAGGGTGAGTACTTGGTAGACGCATGACAGGAGATTTTGTAGGCCAGTTCAGCATGCCAGACACCGTCTAGCCAGGCTCCTTCTGCGTTGTGTGTAAAACAACATAAGTACTGTTCCAAAGACTGATTCAGGCATTCCGTTTGGCCATCCGTTTCCGGATGATAACTAATTGACATTTGCAGGGTAATTCCTACTTGCTTGCAAAAAGGCGCCAGAACCATGAAGTGAATTGCGATCCCCGGTCGGAGACAATATGTCAGGCACACCATGCAAACTCACTGTATGTTTCTGGAATAGGTCGACCAGCTCGCTGGTTGATGGCACACCATTGCAAGGAATGGAATTTGCGAGTTTGGAAAGCGAGTCAACTGCCACTAGAATCGAAGGGTATCCTTGGTTTGATGGCAAGTCCACGATGAAATCCATTGATATGGTTTGCACGGCTGTTCAGGTGTGGGTAGTGGGCATAATAGACCCATGGGTTTCCTATGATCTGTTTTGTTGCGAGCGCACACCTTGCAGTACTGTACATATAGCTGAATGTCATTGTTTAGACCCGGCCACCAATAGTGAGGATGAACCAACTCTTGCATTTTAATGACCCCAGGATGTCCTCCCAGAGGCGAGCGTGACACCATTCCAGTGCTTCTTCTTGAAGAGACTTGTTTGTTAGGCATAAAGTTCCCTCATAGAAGGGTACACCACTTCTGAGATACTGTTTCTTGTGGGGATTCTTCCATTGAAGTAATTCCTGTGCTGACTTGGCCTTCCCTACTTGCTTGAATAACTCGTTGGTGGTGCCACTATGATCTTGATCTGGGGTACAATGTTATTTGGTGTTTCTTTAATGTTTTCCAAAGTTGGGACCTCAGGATACCTGGACAGTATATCTGTGTTTTTGTTTTCTTGGTATAGACTACAGAATTGAAGACCGTAAAATACATTGCCCACCTTCACTGACATGGGGTGAGTGCTCTAGAAGATTTCAGGAACTGTAAATTAAGGTGATCGGTTAACACATTAACTGTATGCCGTGCTCCGAGCAAGTAATGCCTCCATTCGGCAAAAGATGCCTTGATGGTGAGTAGTTACCGATCTGCTAATGTGTAGTTTTGTTCAGCTGGGTTCAGTTTTCTGGAGTGATAGTCCACCGGGTGGAGATGGCCAGATTGATCCCGCTGTGACAGGATTGCAACTAGAACATAGCTGGAGGTATCAGTTTCCACCACGAATGGCAGCACTGGATAAGATTGTAACAAGAGTGGTGCCGAAGTAAAAGTCTTTTTTCAATTGGTTGAAACTGTCATCAGCCTCAGCGTCCCACACAAAAGGCGCACCCTTCTTCAAAAGTCACGTGAGGGTGAGAACATTTTTGGAGAAGTCCTGAATGAATCACCTATAAAAATGTGCAAATCCCTCTACAGATTGTATTTCATTGATATCCTTTCGAAAGGGCCAGTCCAGGACCATTTGAACCTTACGAGTGTCCAAGCGCACTCACTCTGGGTACCAGATGAATCCTAAGAACTTCACCGTAGTGCAGTGAAAATCACATTTCTCCAGTTTTGTGTATAGATTGTGTTCCTGTAAACAGTGTAACATGGCTTTCATGTGTTGGACGTGCTCCTCCGTAGATTGAGCGTATATCAGGATTTCATCGATATATACTGCTGCAAACATATCCATGTACCCACAGAGGACTTTGTCCAAGAAGTTTTGAAAGGCGGCAGGTGTGTTGTAGATGCAGAGACCGAATGGCATGATTTGGTATTCATACAGTCCAAATGTCCTAAACGCTGTCTTCAATTCATCTCCTTCACGCACCCACACCAGGACGTAGGCCCCCGTAAGTCCAATTTAGTGTAAATGGTGGCTCCCCGTACGTAACCTAGGAGCACAGGGATGAGTGGTAGTGGGTAGCGATTCTTCAACATGATACTGTTCACTGCGCGGTAGTCTATGCAAGTCCTAAGGTCCCCGGTCTTCTTGGGCATGAAAAACAAAGGTGATAGACACCGATTATGTGGAATTATTTGATGAATCCATTCTGAAGGTTGGCATCAATGTACTCTTTCAGGTGCTTGTTCGCTGCTTCTGTTAAGACATCGATCCAGCTACAGGGCAGTGTATCCTCTGTTTTAAAGATCGATCCTACAGTCGAATGACCGATGAGGGGGCAGGGTTTCCGCTGCTCCTTTGTTAAAGACATCTTGATATTCCTTGTATTCGGAGGGTAACCCTACCACAGTCTCTTGAGTGGCTTTGGTACTTACTTGAGTTGGGCCCACTGTCCGCTCTGCAAATCCTCCTTCCTTAGTACAGTATCTCAGACAGTGATCAGACATGAACTCCACTATGCCTCGGGCCCAGCTGATTGTTGGGTTGTGTTTCGTGAGCCAAGTAAGTCCCAGAATGAATCCAAATTTGGATGCGGTGATGACATTGAACCAACTAAATTCCTTATGCCCTTTTATTTCCAATAACACCACTCTGGTGTGTTGAGTTATAGGCCCTGAGGTTAATGGGGAGCTATCCACTGACCAGACTGTTTCTTCACTGTCCTTAAAGCACACCGGGAGGTCCAGAGTTTGTGCATACTTGCTATCCACAAAATGTTCGGCGGCCACGGAATCCAACATAAGTGTAACTGGTACATCCCATTGGCGAGTCCATAGCAAACAGTAATGTGGGCCTTGAGCGTGTGAGTAACATTGGCCAAGATATGGGTTGGGACATTGGCAAGGTCTGTGCTCGGCAGATCCACCCCTATCGCCGGCGAGTGCTGGAGTTTCCCCCTATGGTGATACCTTTTGTCTTTGCTTTGCATTCCTTAACAAAATGTCCCTGTTTGCAACAACATAGACACAGCGTTTCATGTCTCCTCTTCTCTTTTTCTTCCTTTGATATGGGGCCTCAGACTGACCCGATTTACATGGGTTCTCCCTCTGTGTTTCTTTTGCTTTTGATGCTACTATTAGGTCTTTTGTAGTCCATCCTTGACGGATTCTGCTTTGTCTCCCATCTTGACATCACTCGCTTTGCCGATTATCTAGACGCAGAGCTAAATCTATCATTGCTGTGCATGATTCCGGTTGGGGGTCTACTTGTGCGAGTAGGCCTTTTAAATCATCTCTAAGCCCCTGATACAATAAAAGCTAGTCTCTTCTCATGTGGTCAATCCACCTCTACCAGCAAATGATTAAAGGTGGTGACATATGTCACCAGCTCTTTACTGCCTGACACAGAGTGAGTAGTCCTCGGTCCCGTACGAGGAAAGCTGCCTTGCAGTTGAATATCTTCCAAAACTCTTCATGGAAACCATGTCAATCATACAAAATGGCATTGTCCTTTTGGACCAATGGGGTTGTCCTGGCTGCCGCATCCACTGTGAGATAGGAAATGAAGCAGATAGTCCGGGCTTAGTCGAACCTAAACACAGTGGGCTTAGTGAGGAAAAGCAATTGACATTGGGTGATGAACGTTGTGTTCTTCTGTGGATCCCCCACATACCTTTATGTTGAGGCTAAGGGCAATGGGGCTTCAATCTGGACCTGAACTGGGACTGGGGACATAACAGGGGGAGTCTGTCTGGGGGGACTCTACTGTGCATTAAGAACTTGCACTTGAGTAGCCAATGTGGTGTATTCCACTCTGGTTGCCGCAAGTTCAGCCTTTAGTTCCTGCAAGACCTGGACAATGGGCCTCATTACGAGTCACCCGGTATGGAAATAAAGGTGGCGGTAAACCTGCTGCCACCGTTGTTTCCATACCGGGTGATCTGGAGTCCTGCAGGCAGAGGTGTCATTCCCGCCAGGTCTGACCAGGGCCAAGGAGCATGTCTTTCCCAACTAACCCCGACTTATCCATAACCTCTACCTAACCATCTTCCCGGTGACCCTAATTTCCCCTTCCTATCCAACCTATGGAACCCCAACCCTCTTTCCCCGTGGGCTCACAGAGGCCAGTGTTGTCATTACTGCTGGTGCTAAGACCCACATGGAGTTTGTGGTACCTCTGCGCTGGGTTGGGACCTGACAGTAGCGCGAACCCACATCTTTAACAGCGCCTAGGTAGTACGAATTCCCCAGCCATGGAAGACATTGGGCCTCATTACGAGTCCGGCGGTAGCCGTGCCTGAAATTCTGGCAGCTTACCGTCAGACTCGTATTACCATTCCGCCTCCGTGATTCCCGGAATTACCGGTGCATTACGACCCCAGTGACCCGGGAATTCCAGAGGCGGAATTCGGTAAATCCCCATTCCCGTTGATTCCTATAGGACGGACTCAATGGGAATGGGAAAGTGGAAACACCGGCAACATCTTGTGATGGTGCCGGTGTTTCCATGTCCACCTACAGGCGGGTGGTATTGCTGAACATATTAATAGTCTTGGAGGGAAAAACGAAATGACATGCTTTTATTTATTTGCAAAATGCTTCGTTTCACTACGGTGGCTTGAAAGGCAATTCTGGCATTTCACTTAAGATACTGGGCATTGCTGTTTCTGAGAATGTCAGTGCAGCTCTCCATAGATTTATTAACCTGTTGGGCCCACGTGCGTTTTGCTTCCTTCATGCAAGGCAGTTCGCATCTTTTAGCATCTGGAAATTTTAAGGCCCATTTTCTCTCCTCATTACTTTGGTTAAATAGGCCTTATGTTGGACATAATCTCTGTACAGGCCTGGGAATTTGGTGAGTCCTCCTAACTGACTCTGGCCTCTTTATTTCTCGCATCCAGGGTACAATTCACCCCCCAAAATCCGCCCTCCTGGATCTTTCATTTATTGTGCAGAGAGAAGAGCCAGGAGAGAGTGGGGTGTCTGTTTCACTGTGGCTGTGGTTTGTCCCAGGGATCTCCTTGAGAGCGTGTTTGCTCTTTTCCTGGCCCTGATGGAGTGGTGCTCTGGTCTGCAGCCTGTAGAGGCAAGGAGTTATTTAATCTGCCAAGAATAAAGGAGAGATTAAGTATTTCATACAATACTATTTTCCTCAGTAGGGATGTGAAAATTGACCTCAAAACAACAAGAGACACACCATAGTTTATACATCACAAACAGATTTTTACATGACACTATTCGTAATGGTTTTAAAATAAATATAAGTAGTTCTACTCCCTGTAAATGTATGATTTCTTCATCCGCGTTGCCATTCTGTACCTTTACTTGTCAGATGGTTCCTGAGCTCTACCCTCACTGGGTGCTTCAATCAGTCGCAGGTTCTGTTGATTGATGTGAATCCATTTCTCTTCCGTTTGTTCTCCTTCAGGGATGCAGATCTGATCAGTGACAGGTGAGATTTTATCTACAATTTCAAATGCGCCGTGCCAGGAGGGGAGGAATTTCTGCTCTTTGGTCTGGTTCCTTTGAAAATTGGACAAGAAGACCCTGTCTCCTACTTGGTGCTCTTTCTTGTGGTCTTTAAGTTGTAGTGGGTTTTCATCCCCTCTGCTGACTTTTCTAGATTCCGCTGATTGTACGCAAAAGCGTGCTGAAGTGTCTTCGTAAATTCTCAATGTACTCGTGGGTCATGCACACGTTGATCAGGGTCTGCTCTTGAGTTCTGTAGAGCAGATGCTGAGGTAGCCCAATTTTTCATCCAGTTATGAGTTCAAATGGTGACATTTCTGTCGCAGAAGATGGTATAGACCCGATGGCCATCAGGACAAGCAGTAATCTGATGTCCCAACTAGGACCAGAGTCCCCCATGCACCACTTATCTCTATGCTTGTGGGGCCTGCAGATGTAATAACAGGCGAGGCGATCCCCTTTGATGAGTTTGAAGCCGGGAGCTTCTCCGTAGACATCCTTGTTAGAGCTATCCTGAGCGGGAACAAGCGGCCGCTGCGCGTGCATCTGCGCATATGCCTGGGCGTTGGCCTGAGTGTTGCCCAGCGAGTTTGTAGGCCCTGTAGACTGTGCCTCCAGCATGATGAGGCATCTGGGGCTGCATGGACTTGTAGCTTTTTGTGTTTCTTGACTGTTGGGCTTACTGGGGCTGCTGGGACTTGTGGCCTTTGCCCAGATGGCTAAGTCTTGTCTTTCTACCGGTACCTGCCAGTCGTAGCTGTCTAGAACACCTGCAAGAGGGACAGATATGGCACCTGCTATGGGTCTGACCCCTTATCAAGCTGGCCACACTATGTATTCTGTTTCGCCTCATAACAATGATGAACAACTAACCATTTATCTGAAAGTCCCTCAAGAAATTGAACATGGTTTTAAACATGAAAGTAAAACCTGTACCTGTGCAAATTATAAACCTCTTCTTCTGTTTGTAAGTGTTAAAGCTGGTTCTCGCAAAACATTCCTAATTGAAATAATCTGCACATTTCTACAAAACTTAACAAACAACAACCTTTCGGCTGTAGTGACAGCCCCCACTGGTTTAGTTGCTTACAACATAGGTGGTGTCCCTTTACACCGACTACTACTCCTCGCCATAGAACACCAAAACAAATTAGAATACCACAAATTATCAGCAGAGGCTGCAACTGAGGTACACAGAATTCTAAAACAAATTAAAGTGTTCTTAATAGATGAAGTAAGCATCGTGTCTAACCTCATGTTGGCTTTAATTCATCTCAGAAACCAACTACAAGGAACTGTTTGGAAGAAAACATGTAATTGTTTTCAGAGACGTTCTACAGTTGACGTCAGTGAAAGAGCAACCTATTTTCAAAACATTAGGACACAAAGAATGCCTCAATACTCTCAGCAGCATTTGAATGTAAATCTCTGGCAACACTTTCACTACAAAGATCTAACTCAAAACATGCTCACGTCTGCAGACCTCACAAACGCTAATATTTTAAAAAGCATTAGAACTGGACTGCTTTCTAAAGATGCAAAATACATCATAAATAGTAGACTAATCCATAAGCTGAATGGGCGAAAGACATCTTCTCCTGATCTCATGCAACGATTAACGCAACAAAATCTAAAGTGTATGTCCTTAATGCCAATGCTTGCAAGCTGTAGTTAATTCAATGAAACAATGTTGAAAAAGGAAATGCAACCTATACTGCACATCAGCTCCTCAGATAAACTACAAGTGCACAGCAAACACTTCCTATGTGCCAATAAGGAACAGCATGACATAGCTTAGAAAAATGTATCTCCAACACAGCCAGATTGGAGAAAATATTAACTTTGTGTTTAAACTGCAGAGTAATTCTAAAACCTAACCTTGAAGTAGATCAGAGCTTAGTCAATGGAGAAATTGGTACAGTTGTTGGCTTCCAAACATATCTGTATAAACAATTTGGCTGAACAATAGGACGTTTACTTCTTTTGAAAGACTGGTACATGCGCAGAGAGCAATTTTCTCTGTAACTTGCATATGCTGTCGCTAGTCACAAATCACAAGGTGTAACCCTAGATCAAGCACTGATTAACATTGGCTGACAAGTATTTAAAGAAGGTATGAGTTACGTAGCACCTTCACGTCTGCATACACTCAATGGTCTATTCCTGGTTTTGATATAAAAAAGTCAATGCTGAAATTCCTTGCATCCTGGAATACAACAGGCTATGGGCACTATATACCCCCCATTTAAATATGTACCCTGTACCTCCAAAATAGTAAAACTTTAAAAAGACAAATAATGGAAACAGAAACTACGGCAGATTTCCCAACAATGCCACAAAAAAACTGTGATTAACTCCTGCATCAAACAATACAATCACACTAGTTGCTCGTGCGACTGAGATAGCATACACTATCCTAGCTGAATATTATGACTTCCTGGCCATCACAGAATCCTGGCTGCATGATGCAGCATGACCCACCCTTTCTCTCGCAGTCCGTGATGATTACACTATCCTAAGAGCAGATAGACGTGACTCACGAGGAGGAGGCTTAGCAATGCTTGCCAAAACTAATCTCTCTATGAGACTAACCCCTTCGCTCAATATGAAATCCTGCAAACTCCTATCAGTTAAAATTCCTACTGCCAACTCCCAAACTTTGAATATTAATCTTATCTATAGATCGCCCGGCCCAATTGGCATCTTCATCGAAGATATTTCCACCATCCTGTCAGAGAACCTAAAAAACACCTCTCAATCCTTATTGTTGGGAGATTTAATCTGGGATTTAATGATACTAAGGATACACAGGCCACTTCCTTAGCCAATATACTGTCAGAACTTGGCTTCACCCAGAAAGTTAACCTGCCTACCCATGACAAAGAGCGCATCCTTGATTGGATTGCAGACTACAACTGCAATGCATCAATCACTACCATCGCCCTCCAAATCTGGACTGACCATAACCTTCTGATATTCACATTGGCCGCTAAAAGGCCCATCGCCCAGTCAACAGCTCCTGCCCCCCAGACTCTAACCAGAAATAAATAAATATTACATTAGACAAACTACTATCCCGTATCCTACCCAATCTTAATTCCCTACCTGACGATATGGACCCGAACCTACTAGTTGACAAATTCAACAAAACCATGACCACTGCCCTTGACAATATCGCCCCACTTAAACTTAGGAAGAGTAAATCTAAAAGTCACCTTAACACATGGTTCACCCCCCACTTGAACATTTTAAGATTAGGCAAAATAAAATGTGAAACTGCATGGAGACTACTACCATCTGCAGAAAATAAAACAAACTTAATTAATATCTCAACCCAATATAAGAAAGACTTCCTTTTGGGAAAACAGGAGACCTACAACAACAGAATCTCGCAAGCTAATTCTAGTATGAAAGAACTTTTCACAATACTAAACGAATTAGAAACACCTACCCTAGCACAAGAAAATTGCACTAAGGATAACATTTGTTGCACCGACTTTTAGCACGCCCTAACTAAGAAAGTCACCAACCTTCAATATAAGATTACGCAAAGGAAAGCTTCACTAACACCCTTGACTGTGCCCAATAAAATTCTGCTGCCACCCTGCAAAAAAGAGACTTGATTTAGCTTCTCTAACGTCTCTATTATGGAGGTGGATAGGGTCATACTTGCACTCAAACCATCCAACTGCAAGGGTGACCAATGCTCAGCACAACTAATCAAGGATGCTGCTAGAGACCTAGCACCCTTTATTTCTAAACTTATCAATGCTTCATTTGCATCAGGCACCGTCCCCAGTAACCTGAAAGAATTTTAGGTACCTCCCCTTCTCAAGAAGCAAACCTTAGACCCAACCATACCAACAAACTACAGGCCCATCACATCCGTGCCTTCCCTTCTAAAAATCTTAGATAAGATAGCATACATCCAAATTCAGAACTTCCTGGAATCTAACCTTCTATTAGGAGCCCACCAATCTGGTTTCCAGGCTCAACATGGCACAGAAACAGCACTAATTAACCTTAAATCCCAAATACAATGGAAAACTACCACTACTCCTCCTCCTCGACCTGTCGGCTGCAATCGACTTGGTAGATCACAAGGTCCTATGCAGTCACCTGGACTCAGCAGCCCATTTTTCCAAGGTGGCTATAGTATGGATACAGTCCTTCCTTAGCAATAGGACTATGAGGGTCTAACGTCTCTATTATGGAGGTGGATAGGGTCATACTTGCACTCAAACCATCCAACTGCAAAGGTGACCAATGCTCAGCACAACTAATCAAGGTCGCTGCTAGAGACCTAGCACCCTTTATTTCTAAACTTATCAATGCTTCATTTGCATCAGGCACCGTCCCCAGTAACCTGAAAGAATCTTAGGTACCCCCCCTTCTCAAGAAGCAAACCTTAGACCCAACCATACCAACAAACTACAGGCCCATCACATCCGTGCCTTCCCTTCTAAAAATCTTAGATAAGATAGCATACATCCAAATTCAGAACTTCCTGGAATCTAACCTTCTATTAGGAGCCCACCAATTTGGTTTCCGGGCTCAACATGGCACAGAAACAGCACTAATTAACCTTAAATCCCAAATACAATGGAAAACTACCACTACTCCTCCTCCTCGACCTGTCGGCTACAATCGACTTGGTAGATCACAAGGTCCTATGCAGTCACCTGGACTCAGCAGCCCATTTTTCCAAGGTGGCTATAGTATGGATACAGTCCTTCCTTAGCAATAGGATTATGAGGGTCGTCTCCCCTTCTGCAGCAGTGGACCCTATCCCCATCCCCTCGGTGTGCCCAATGGATCATGTGTCTCGCTGACCGTGTATAATGTATTCATCAAGCCCCTCTTTGATGATCTGGACCATCTGGGTATCACCTACACGAACTATGCAGACGATGCTCAGATCCTCCTACCACTTACTGGATATTATGGAAAAGACTCAGCCTTGATGAATTAAATCTACAGCATCATTCAGGCATGGATGGCCACCCATGGACTTTGCGTGAACGATGATAAAACAGAGCTCATCATCCTCTGCACTACTGTCCACTTGACCAAATTAAGCCTTGACTACTCATCTTTTACTATTGACGGAAACCCCATCAAAGTGGCCAAAGAGGTGAAAATTTTAGGTTTTTACTTAGATGCCACCTTAGCATTTACTAAACAGGTAAACTACCTGGCTTCATGTACTGCATATACTTGCAAATTAATTAGAGCTGGTAAACCATTTATTTCCTCACAGCTGCCTAATTCTCACCAGAGCCCTCATAATTTCCAAACTGAACTATTGTAATGCCCTCTACATTGGCGCAAACAAACACATCATTAAAAAAATACAGGTACTCCAAAATAACTCCTTGAGAGCGGCACTAAGCATAACAAGGAAAGAACACATTTCCGCAGCTAGGAGACAACACACATGGGTATCCACGCACAATAGAATTCGCCTGAAAACGGCATCTCTTATCCACAAATGCCTAAACTATAAACCACCTGCTATTTGACAGAAAGGATCACTAGAAAAATGGCTAATAGACCCACAAGATCAGCCAACTCTGTCTCCTTGTACCACAATTTAAACTCTCCACGATTGGGGGCTCCAGTTTCCAAGTTAAGTAAGTGTAAAGACTGGTAGGGGGTGGTCTGTACTTCTGCTCTCTATATGGTAGAGGGGAGGCACAGAGGACTCCAGCCTAGATTCTCTATTCGGTAGCTATGGTCGAGCAATCAAGGCCTAGCTTCTCAGGAGGTGATGCAGGCTGGTTCTTAAGTACAGTGTAGTCCCCAAGCCCCCACAAAGGAATGTCCACACACTGTATTGGTTAGAACACAGTCTTTATATAATCAATATTCAAGGTTATGTACACTTATCATAATAACTCACTTTGTACTTAGGAAAATCAACAATGGCAAATATATAAAATTCTAAAGTGGTACCACCCTTTGTATTAGATCTCATTAAAGTGCATCAACAATACTGTAACAATGTCACAGAGATCAATAGAGTGAAACCAGCAATAAAGAGAGGAGAGAAAATAAGATGGTTGAGCAATAGGCAGAATACTGGCCCCTACCACTAGACACAGTTCTGTGTGGAGATCCCCCCACCTGGGCAACCTGTAAAATAAAGATATAGCACAAGCCCAGTCCATATATTGTTCTGCAAGTCTCATTCCCTCCTATAATGTTTTTACCCCCCCAATGTACCTGGTGGAGTCGAGTTCTTCAAAGAGGCGTCGACAGATCCTTCTTGAGCAACCCCCTTTCAAGCGGGAGTCACGGATCGTCGAGAGGCGTCGAGAAGCGTCGAGGAACTCGGCGTTCGGCGGCGGGGAATCGATGGCCCTTCTTGAATGCCTTCCCTTTCAAGCGGGAGACACGGGGCATCGAACGTCCGTCGAGGAACTCGGCGTTCGGCGTCAGGGAATCGACGGCCCTTCTTGAATGCCTTCCCTTTCAAGCGGGAGACACGGGGCGTCGAACGTCCGACAACAAACAGGGTAGAACGGCGTCGATGAGGCGGCAGCTTCGATCCAAGCGGTGCTCGTCGACGACAGAGCGTTGGCGTCCTGCAAGGCAGAGGCGTGCGGGGCACCTCGATGACAATTGTTCTGGACTGCAAAGATTGTGAAGACAGGGGCCCAGCAAGGGCGTCGAGTCGTTCGAGTCTTTGTGGTCTTCGGGTGGCGGGAAACCCACCGTCAGGTTTCTCGTCAGCGCGTTGGTCGTCCTCGACTTTCTCCGGCAGGATAAAGCGGTCGACGGTGCGGACGAGGGAGTCCTTCGATTCAAATGTTCTTAGGCAAGGAGCGGACGGCTCCGGTCGTCGGCGGCACAGCGTCAAGTGGTTCCCACGGCTGGGCAACACAACTTCGACGGGCCTCCAGCGGTTACACAAACCTGCGAACCCTGGTCGACGGCAGTGGACTTCGACGGCGACGATGTCCGGGTGCTTCACTTCGATCTCCTCGGCGGTCCCGTCTCGGGTCAGCAGCCTTTCGAGGGTCTGACTTCCAGGGCACTTCGGCGAAGATGTAGCGGTGCTCGATGATCCCTCGGAGCACGGGAAGAGGCCGCCTTACCAGGTCCTCTCTCGGGTCAGTCCTCGACGAATTCGGCAGCTTTCAGATCGGTCGAAGCAAGTGCAACTGTCTTCTTCTTCCAGCTGGGCGTCGAGGATCAGCAGTTCCAGTTACTCTTAGAGTGGAGACTCAGCTTCTGAACGCTTCTGAACAATTACCAGTGGTGAGAGGTCCCCAGATATACTATTCTGTCTCTCATCCACACTGCTGGCACACACTCAGCAGCCAATCATACAGAAGGGCATTCATGCAGTCAGTCAGCCAATCAGGCACACAGTGCATTCAGGCCACACTCCTCCCTTTCAGACACTCACAACAAGGAATGTGGATTGGGACAAGTACCCAGCCATTCAACACTACACACTGCATTCAGGCCAGTTTCGGGCAGGGCTGTCTCAGTCTTTGTCTCTCATGCCAGAAACCAGACAACCACAACAAGGAGTGTATATTGGTCACACACTCCATTCACCCAGGTCCCACCCACAGGAGGTACCCACAACATACAGTCACTGGGAAGGCTCCAGTCAGTCTAGCTGGGCCTTCACAACAACACCATATATGGAACTTCCACCCAACAGCCAGTCTGGGGGAAGGGACAGAGTCAGGGCTTCCCAGGACTTTGGGAAAACAAGGTAACAGGCAATAGAAAGCAAGAGACCACAGGGACCATCTTGTTTCCTATCAGGAATCAACTGATCCCAATGGCAGGGCCTCGGTATCCCATAATGGAGGACACCCAGAGGACCTGTCAAATTCAGCATGGAGCTGCCACCAGCCCATAGCCTGCTCTGTGGGCCACCCACAGGTGCCCAAAAACATACACTAGGGGCACAGGGTTATACCCATAAGGGTATCCCATGGGTCTGTTCACCAAACCAAAAGAGAGAGCTGCACTGCCAGGAGTCCCACATGGACTCCTGGGCAGAAAACACGACAGAACACACAATAAAAAGCAGTAAAGGACAAGGATTCAGAGGCCCTGTCCCTCTGATGCATTTCCAGCATCACAGTCGACCCCCCAGACTGAGGTGGAGGGTGTCTAATCTCCCACGGGATAGACACCCTCATCCAGACGGTCAATATACCTTCTGGAAAGGCCATCTGCATTATCGTGACTCTTCCCTGGTCTGTGCTCTATGGTGAAGTCTAGCCCTTGCAGGCTAATGGACCACTTGAGCAATTTCGTATTCTCACCCTTCATTTGCATAAGCCACTTCAGGGGCTTATGATCTGTTTGGACCTTGTAGGTAGACCCCGTAAGGTAGGGCCTAAAATGCTTAAGGCTCCAAACTATGCTAAAACACTCCTTTTCAACAGTAGCCCACCTAAGTTCTCTACCCTTGAGTTGTCTACTGATGAATATGATAGGATGTTCTCTCCCTTTGTCATCTAAGTGGGACAAGACGGCTCCAATTCCGGTGTCGCAGGCATCTGTCTGGACGATAAAGGGTCAGCTGTAGTCAGGCGCACACAACACAGGTGCCCTACACAGACTTTCTTTCAAGCCATCAAAGGCCCTCTGACAGTCTTCGGTCCAATTAACCTTCCTAGGCTGTTTGGGTGAAGTTAGAGCTGTCAGGGGTGCAGCTATGGTTCCATAGTCTGCCATGAAATTGCGATAGTACCCAGTGAGGCCCAAAAAGGCTCTCACCTGGGTTTGAGTAGTGGGAGTCTCCCAGTTCTGTACATCCTGTACTTTACTGGAGAGAGGTTGGATTTGACCCCCTCCTACCTCATGACCAAGATAGGTAACTTTCCCCTGAGCTATCTGGCACTTGGTGGCCTTGATAGTGAGGTTAGCCCTTTTCAAGGCCTGCAACACCTTATCCAGATGTGTCAAATGCTCTTCCCAGGTGGAACTGTAGACGGCAATGTTGTCTAAGCCACATAAAGGGCTTCCAGCCCACTGAGCGCATGGTTGACTAATCTCTGGAAGGTGGCAGGGGCATTCTTCAACCCAAAAGGCATGACCCTAAACTGGTAGAGTCCCTCAGGTGTTGAGAAGGCCGTCTTTTCCTTGGCATGGTCTGTCAGGGCTATTTGCCAATAGCCTGAGGTAAGGTCAAAGGTGCTCACAAATTTGGCAGCACCTCTGGTGTCCACGAGCTCATCAGCCCTGGGCAATGGGTGCACGTCAGTTTTGGTGACGGCATTGACTCCTCGGTAGGCCACACAGAACCTCCAATCCTTGGTACCCGCCTGGGAAATTGCCTTGGGGACAAGGACCACTGGACTGGACCAGGGACTGGTTGAGGGTTCAATAACACCCAGATCCAACATCTTGGCGACCTCAGCCTGGATGTGGTTCTTGACGGTATCTGACATACGGTAGCACCTGCTTTTGACAGGCACACTGTCACCAGTGTCAATTTCATGCCTACACCACGGTGTAAGGCCTGGCATCAGTGAAAAGAGAGAGGCATACTGTTGGAGCAAAGCCCTGCAGGCCCTCTGTTGCTCTGTTGTCAAATCCGGAGAGAGGTGTACTCCCTCCACTGAGCCATCCTGAGGGTTGCTATGCAGCAAATCAGGAAGGGGCTCACTCTCATCTTCTTCTTGCCCTGAAGCTAGCAAGAGACATGAGACTTCTGCTCGCCGGTGGAAAGGCTTGAGCCGGTTGACATGGAATACCTGAGGGGCTACCCCAGAGGCTCCCATGTCAACCAGTAATTGACTTCGCCCATCTTGGAGATGATCCTGAAGGGTCCAGTCCACTTGTCTGCCAAAGCTCTAGGCTTGGTAGGCTCCATCACAAGGATTTCCTGTCCCGGAGTCCAATCCACTTGCGAGGCTTTAAGGTCATGCCAGTACTTATTCAATTCCTGGCTGGCCTTGAGATTTGCGGTTGGCTGACCCATCATCTGTGTCATCCTCCGCCTGAGGCCTAACACATAGTCCCCCACTTGCTTGGAGGGACCTGGAGGGGTGGCTTCCAAGCCTTCTCTGATCAAGCGAGGGGCCCCCTCACGGGATGTCCAAAGAGTAACTCAAAGGGGCTGAAACCAACACCCTCTTGAGGTACCTCTCTGTAAGCAAACAGCAGGCATGGCAGGAGGAGATCCCATTTCCTCCTTAGGGGTTCTTCCAAAGCCCCTAGCATGCCTTTGAGAGTTTTATTAAATCTCTCAACCAGACCATTGGTCTGGGGGTGGTAAGAGGTGGAGAACTTGTAGGTTACTGTGCACTCTTTCCACATGGTTTTCTTGTAACTAGACATGAAGTTGGATCCTCTGTCAGAGACAACCTCCTTGGGGAATCCAACACGGGTGAAAATGCCCAGGAGAGCCATGGCAACCACCTTGGCAGTAACAGTCCGAAGGGGTATTGCCTCAGGGTACCTGGTGGCATGATCTACCAAGACCAGGATGAACCGATGTCCACCTGAAGTGGGAGGGTCAAGGGAACCGACGATGTCGATGCCCACCCTCTCAAATGGTGTGCCAACCACTGGCAATGGCTGCAGTGGAGCAATGACACTGCCTCCAGTCTTGCCAGACAACTGACAAGTTGGGCAGGTCCTGCAGTGGGACTCCACTTCTACTCCCATCTGTGGCCAGTAGAAATGGGCAGAGAGCCTCTGCTTAGTCTTCTTGGTCCCAAGATGACCAGCCAAGGGCACCTCATGCGCCAACTGCAGTAGGAAGGGTCTGTAAACCTGGGGTACCACCAACCTCTTGAGGGCACCAGGTTCAGGCTTAGTGGGCTCACTAACAAGGAGCTCACCCTCCCAATAAATCCGGAACGTCCTAGGCACTTCTCCTTGTGCCTGGGACAGGGCCTGCTTCCTCAGTCCCTCGAGAGAGTGGCACTCTCTCTGTCCCTTACAGAAGTCTGCCGGGGAGGGTCCCCCTTCAGCTAACAAGCATTGAAGGTTGGGATGATCCTCCGGGTTGAGAACCTCTCCCACAGGAGAGTCTTCTGTCTCTTCTCCCACAGGAGTTGAGTTTGGGTTTTCCACTGGACCCAGCCCGTCCGGAGCATGGATCCCAATGGGTGCTGTCGGAACAGCAGGAAGAGAAGGTGTTCCCTCCACAGAGGTGGCCTTCTTGATCTTCCTTCTTCTTGCCTTAGGCCTCGCCTTTGGCTCAGGTACCTGACTCACAGCCAGACCCGGTGTCACCTGTGACCTAGTGACTGCAGCAGCAGTCATGGGAAGACCATCCGAGATCAACCCCAACTCCACTAGATCATTTCCTAACAGAATGTTAGCAGGGACATTGTCCTGAACCAGGACAGGAAGCTTTGCTGTCTTGTCTCCAATCATGAGTGTGACTAAGGCTACAGGCGATAATTTGGGAGGCCCACCAGATAACCTGGTGGTTCTCAGAGGAGCACCTACATAGTCCTCTGGCTTGAGCAGGGTCCTGTCCACCACTGTCATGCTTGCCCCAGTGTCTCTCAAACCAGTAGAAGGCTGGCCATTCAAGAGGACACTTCTCAAAAACCTACGGGTGTTCTGTGGGATAGTCATCAGTACTTCTGCATACTGGTCCCCAGGCCCCAAGGGACACTAAGGAAATCTCTACCGGAGCACCAAATGTGATCCCGGTAGAGATGGGGAGGACAGTGGCCTCCACCTCAGACACGGGGTAAGGGTAGGTCAGGCTGACAGCCTGTACTCCAAGTGCCTTACCTTTACACTTGGAGTCACCCCTTCTGTGATCCAGAGCCCCACAGTCCCAACAAGTGCCAGGAGTGCGGGGTACGGTACTGGAACCACTGGGAGCCTGCTTTGCAGCAGGTGGACCACTACTCTTATTCCCACCCACAGATGACTTATCCCCACTAGATTTTTGGGTCTTGGGAGAGGAAGGTTTAGGTTTACCCGACTGTGACTGCTTGTGGGACTCCTCAGCTTTCTGAGAGGCCCCCTTTTCTTTGTCCTTGTCCTTCCGACTGGAGTCCTTAGGGGACACCCGGTGGGAGACCCACTTGTCAGCCAACCTAGCCAGCTTAAAGGGGTCCAAAATGTTCTGGTCAGCCACATACTGATGCAGCTCTGGTGAACAGGCTTCAAAAAAATGCTCAAAAAACAAGAGGTGGCACAATTCAACAAAAGTCTTAACCTTGTATCCATCAATCCACCCCATCATGTTCATGTGTGCAGCACTCACCCAGTCAACCCAAGACACATTCTCTCTTTTCTTAAAATCCCTGAACCTTTTAAGGTATTGGGTAGGTGTCTTGCCAAACTTGGCAATCAAAGCAGACTTCATACACTCATACTGACCCCTTTCTTCCACACTCAGCTTCAGAATACAGTCATATCCAGTTTGAGGCACTCTGCTTAACAAGCACTTAGCCCAATCTCTTTTATCAACATCATGAATCACACAAGCCATTTCAAATGCTTCAATCCATTGGAGGATATCTGAACCCTCCACAAATACACTAACCAAATCTTTCATAAACTTGGTGGCTGGGGACCTGACACTCTCACTGGTTTTAGCTGAAGTCTCCACTATAGCTTTCTCTAGCTGGATTCTCTGACATTCAGTGTCCTGGCTCTTGAGTTCAAAGTCCTTATTTCTGAGTTCAAGATCCCTATTCTTGAGCTCCACTTGTGAGCCAACTCATCTTTCTTAAGTTCAGCATCTATTTCCAACTTGCGGTATTCAAAGGCCAATTTCATCCTTAATAACTCAAGCTCCAAGGAATTGCTGGGGTTTGGAACAGAGGCAGCAGGAATGGCGGCATTCCCAGAAACAGATTCAGCAGAAACCCCAGGGGCAGAGTCCTCGTTGGTTGCATTCCCCCCCTCATCAAGAGTTTCGCCATCAGTCTGGTAGTGCACCAGGGCAGCTATTAGCTCAGCCCTAGACCTATCCACAAAGTCTAACTCCCTGGCTTCACAAGCACTCTGGAGAGCCTCCAAGCTCATCCAAGTCAATTTGCCATTTGCAATAGACTCCATTGTTTGTAATGCAGTTATCGTGTACACAACTAAACCTTAATTTAATAAAGTGCAGATATTTTGTAAGTGGCACGGTTATACACTGATTCTTAAAACCATAAGCATCCCACCGCTGCCACCAGTGTAAAGACTGGTAGGGGGTGGTCTGTACTTCTGCTCTCTATGTGGTAGAGGGGAGGCACAGAGGACCCCAGCCTAGATTCTCTATTCGGTAGCTATGGTCGAGCAATCAAGGCCTAGCTTCTCAGGAGGTGATGCAGGCTGGTTCTTAAGTACAGTGTAGTCCCCAAGCCCCCACAAAGGAATGTCCACACACTGTATTGGTTAGAACACAGTCTTTATATAATCAATATTCAAGGTTATGTACACATATCATAATAACTCACTTTGTACTTAGGAAAATCAACAATGGCAAATATATACAATTCTAAAGTGGTACCACCCTTTGTATTAGATCTCATTAAAGTGCATCAACAATACTGTAACAATGTCACACAGATCAATAGAGTGAAACCAGCAATAGAGAGAGGAGAGAAAATAAGATGGTTGAGCAATAGGCAGAATACTGGCCCCTACCACTAGACACAGTTCTGTGTGGAGATCCCCCCACCTGGGCAACCTGTAAAATAAAGATATAGCACAAGCCCAGTCCATATATTGTTCTGCAAGTCTCATTCCCTCCTATAATGTTTTTACCCCCCCAATGTACCTGGTGGAGTCCAGTTCTTCGAAGAGGCATTGACAGATCCTTCTTGAGCGACCCCCTTTCAAGCGGGAGTCACGGATCGTTGAGAGGCGTCGAGAAGCGTCGAGGAACTCGGCGTTCGGCGGCGGGGAATCGACGGCCCTTCTTGAATGCCTTCCCTTTCAAGCGGGAGACACGGGGCGTCGAACGTCCGTCGAGGAACTCGGTGTTCGGCGTCGGGGAATCCACGGCCCTTCTTGAATGCCTTCCCTTTCAAGCGGGAGACACGTGGCATCGAACGTCCGTCGAGGAACTCGGTGTTCGGCGTCGGGGAATCCACGGCCCTTCTTGAATGCCTTCCCTTTCAAGCGGGAGACACGGGGCGTCGAACGTCCGACAACAAACAGGGTAGAACGGCGTCGATGAGGCGGCAGCTTCGATCCAAGCGGTGCTCGTCGACAACGGAGCGTTGGCGTCCTGCAAGGCAGAGGCGTGTGGGGCACCTCGATGACAATTGTTCTGGACTGCAAAGATTGTGAAGACGGGGGCCCAGCAAGGGCGTCGAGTCGTTCGAGTCTTTGTGGTCTTCGGGTGGCGGGAAACCCACCGGCAGGTTTCTCGTCGGCGCGTTGGTCGTCCTCGACTTTCTCCGGCAGGATAAAGCGGTCGACGATGCGGACGAGTGAGTCCTTCGATTCAAATGTTCTTAGGCAAGGAGCGGACGGCTCAGGTCGTCGGCGGCACAGCGTGAAGTGGTTCCCACGGCTGGGCAACACAACTTCGACGGGCCTCCAGCGGTTACACAAACCTGCGAACCCTGGTTGACGGCAATGGACTTCGACGGCGGCGATGTCCGGGGGCTTCACTTCGATCTCCTCGGCGGTCCCGTCTCGGGTCGGCAGCCTTTCGAGGGTCTGACTTCCAGGGTGCTTCGGTGAAGATGTAGCGGTGCTCGATGATCCCTCGGAGCACGGGAAGAGGGCGCCTTACCAAGTCCTCTCTCGGGTCAGTCCTCGACGAATTCGGCAGCTTTCAGATCGGTGGAAGCAAGTGCAACAGTCTTCTTCTTCCAGCTGGGCGTCGAGGATCAGCAGTTCCAGTTACTCTTAGAGTGGAGACTCAGCTTCTGAACGCTTCTGAACAATTACCAGTGGTGAGAGGTCCCCAGATATACTATTCTGTCTCTCATCCACACTGCTGGCACACACTCAGCAGCCAATCATACAGGAGGGCATTCATGCAGTCAGTCAGCCAATCAGGCACACAGTGCATTCAGGCCACACTCCTCCCTTTCAGACACTCACAACAAGGAATGTGGATTGGGACAAGTACCCAGCCATTCAACACTACACACTGCATTCAGGCCAGTTTCGGGCAGGGCTGTCTCAGTCTTTGTCTCTCATGCCAGAAACCAGACAACCACAACAAGGAGTGTATATTGGTCACACACTCCATTCACCCAGGTCCCACCCACAGGAGGTACCCACAACATACAGTCACTGGGAAGGCTCCAGTCAGTCTAGCTAGGCCTTCACAACAACACCATATATGGAACTTCCACCCAACAGCCAGTAAGGGGGAAGGTACAGAGTCAGGGCTTCCCAGGACTTTGGGAAAACAAGGTAACAGGCAATAGAAAGCAAGAGGCCACAGGGGCCATCTTGTTTCCTATCAGGAATCAACTGATCCCAATGGCAGGGCCTGGGTATCCCAAAATGGAGGACACCCAGAGCACCTGTCAAATTCAGCATGGAGCTGCCACCAGCCCATACCCTGATCTGTGGGCCACCCACAGGTGCCCAAAAACATACTCTAGGGGCACAGGGTTGTACCCATAAGGGTATCCCATGGGTCTGTTCACCAAACCAAAAGAGAGAGCTGCATTGCCAGGAGTCCCACATGGACTCCTGGGCAGAAAACATGACAGAACACACGATAAAAAGCATATAAAAATGCATTTCCAGCATCACAGTAAGCACAACTATGGAACTCGCTGTCACCTCCATTGAGAGTGGATCAAACATTTACCAAATTTCGACAGAACCTGACCAACATGTTCATAGAGAATGACAAGTAACTCCTCCTTTCCAGTGACACATTCACCAACAATTCTGTCCACAACAGTAATCTGTACTCGACATCTGTCAGAGTTACCTGCCCTTTGCCTGCTTTGTCCCTGGCCTGTATATTTACACTTTAGACACTTCACACTCTACTTGTACCTTCTTGATGCTTATATATCTCTGCATATGTATATTCTGTATATTCGCTATGTTCTTATTCTTAATTAATTTGAACATACTCTGACCTCTTGTGCCTTGTTACCCTAGGGTGCCTGTATATCTCTGCTTTGTGTATTTTGTATATATGTTATGTACTTATTCTTATATGTAACCAAGCTCAACGCATTCTTGCTTTTTGTGCCCTGATATGCTTTGGTCTGGTGCGCACGACAAATAAACAAACAAACAAACAAACACAATTATCTAGTGCAAAGTCAAGGTCCCATCCATCAGAAAATAAAGAAACGATTGTTTCTTTGCCACAAAGATATACAGGCCCATCTAACGATCCACAAACAGAACTCTCTGGTCCATTTAAATTCACAAACACAACTGGAGTACATGTTTATGCTAATGTGACAATGAACCTTCTATTTAATTGCCAACAATTGTTCAGAACATTTACTTAAACGGCTCGGACAGTTGGGTTTGCAAATGCTCGTCCTTCACAGAAACACCACAAATAATCCTGAGAACACTAATAGTGTCTCAGGTATAATGCACAAGAAGATCCACAAGAATTCCAAATGTACTTAGCACAAGCACTGGAAACCAAAAACATCCCTATACAGGAAATCTTCCAGATTTCATACACGTGGAAACATACATGCACTCCATGCAACCATGTTTCCCAAGACTAGATACCTACTTAAAGATTTCTATATGTATCCATACCAAATTGTGAATCCATCCCATTTCACCAGCTTCTTCAGAATGCAAATCGTGGCATATTATGCCCTGTTTGAAATTCAGAAAATCATTCCATGATACGAATAAACTCACATAGACAATGTGTCATACTAATACTTCTAAGGTACTCCACAGATAGTACCAAAAATAACTGTAAGCTTAAAGGCTTCACACACGGCCATGTATCTCTTGGAAAGAAAACCTTCACAACAGTGGGTATAATATACCATGCTGGTGCCACAACTACCTCAGGGCACTACACTGCATGTGTGAAGAAAAAAAAGTTCTTGGTTTTTAATGTAACGATACCTCCGTTACCCCAAAACCTGGGTTAACAGCACATTTAACAAATGCTGACTTAACATTCCTTCAACCAAAATGTAGTCACTAAACTATAGCACAATTAAGTTAGAAAACGCCAGCAGGTATCTAACTACATCCATAATACTGCAAAAACACTTTTCAAACTCGCCAACAGGTATATACTACTGCAAAAACAGCCTTCATTGCAAAGAACCTCAAATACGCTATCTGAATTGCTATTTCACAAAACATCTTCTAACCTCTAATGTAGTTACAATACGCCAACAGGTATCTAAATATTTCATGCATTCTGTCCAATACAACATACTTCTAACAAACATACTATTACCCTTACACTCACGTAACTGTAATATATTTTTTTTATCCAGTACAGATTATTTTCCCAATGAGCCAATGATTATATAAAGTAAAAACAATAGCGGTGTGTCATACACTAATGTTGTACCAACCATAATACTTAAGATGTACTGTTTATGGGGGTCTAAAAAAGAAAATGTATATTAAAAACTGTATACCAGTGCAGCTTTTAAACTATCATGATTAACCATTAGTACATTTTTTCCACAGAAATCAAACCACAGAAGGCAGCTAAATGATGCTACAACACTAAGTAGCCACATCAATCTTAATAAACTGAACATTCTGTGAGCACTATCCTCAATTGTACTACAATCATAAGTACCATATACAGTTCAATTACATAATTACAAACACTTTGTACTCCCACTACATTATGTACAATTACTGTACACACATTCCTATTATGGTTATTCTGGCCATATTCCTATTACATTACCTGTAATTACAATACACATATTACTACTGTGGTGATTGTACCCAGTGCACATTTCTGGCCATTGACCACAACACAATTAACTATAACAAGAACGTATCAGACAAGGTCAACGAATACAAATTACCCCCACGCCCCTGCAATTGAAATTATGTCAGTGGACAGAGACATTGACTGTGGACCGGCGGCATTTCCATACCCTTTTTTCACCTATAAAAACAGCTCTACATTGCCTTCATTCCATTTCCCTACCATTTCTATGCCATCTTCCAAACCTCAAATAACCACAAATGTCTTTCCCAAGCTGTTTGTTCACTGTGCCGCTGCGCACTACTGCTGTGTTCGCGCACAACTACGGCACCTGCCCACCCTTTGTCAACCTACAAAAACAGCCAATCAGCTTGTTTCCACCCCTACACCATTGCTAGCCCCTCCTTCCACAATCAAATGTCCCAAAATATATGTTCCATGCTTTTTCCCCTCTGCGCTGTCAATGGTCTACAGATGCAACATTGCAGGCGTTTCCCAAAAATCAGAAGCATCTCACGCTCTTCACCATCCAATCAGTGAGCATGTCCAATGTACGCAGGCCTCACATCTCCCTCTAGGACAATCGTAACAGAGAGGTGAGTCCGCGATCTGGACCCAAATATCAGACATTTATTTGGGCCTACTTTTTGGTCATTTTAAAAGAAAATTCTGGACCGATTTCCACCAAATTTACAAAAGCACGCTTTCGGGACCAAGTTGCAGCTCCTGTGGCAAATTTTGAGAAAATTCATCCAGTGGCCTGTAGACGTGAGCACATTTTCTTTCTAATGTGTCTATGGGGAAAACAATACATTTTCGGTCCCCCCATAAGCTGCGTCCCCTGCACGAACCCTCACCAAATTTCGCCATATACTTTTCTGCAAAGTTTTCATCTGATTTATGTGGACCCATTTTTTTTCTGCCTGTTCTCCTTTTGGGATGCGGATCTCATAGGCAATAGGTGATATTTTATCTACAATTTCAAAGGCACCACGCCAAGATGGGAGGAATTTCCACTCATTGGCCTGATTATTTTGAAAATTGTACAAGTAAATCTTATCACCTACTTCATATTTATTCTTGGTGGTCTTTAGATCATAATAGGTCTTCATTCCTTCAGCTGACTTTTCTAAATTTCGCTAAGCATATGCAAAAGCATGCTGGAGGTGCTTCCTTAAATTTCCAATGTACTCATGAGTAATGGACGCATTTATCAGTGTCTGCTCCTGTGTCCTATAAAGCAGATGCTGCGGTGACACCATTTTTTGTTCGGTCAGGAGCTCAATTGGAGACATCTTTGCTGCAGAAGAGAAGATGGTGTACACCTAATAGCCATCAGGGCAAGTGGTAATAGTATGTCCCAACTTGATCCAGAGTCTACCATGAACTTCTTTAAGATACTCACAATGTTTTGTTGTATGCTTCTACCCCTCACTTTAGGCCAGGCAGTAGGCAATGTGGAGTTTTCATTTTACCACTAGAATCTCCCACATCATTGACATCGCCTCACTGGTAAAATTACTTTCTCGGTCCGACTTAATCCTTTGCGGGAGGCACAAATGAGAGAAGATGTGGTTGATCATTAGTGCAGCAGCTGTCTCAGCCTTACAATTCGGGGCTGGAAGACATTCTACCCACATTGTGAACAACCATGTCACAGTCAACATGCACTGTTTCCTCTAGATGAGTGAATCACTGGCCTGTTGAAGTCGACATGCAAATCTGACCAAGGTCATTCCCCTTTTCTGTAGGGGAGCTTTGTGTGTTAGTGAACTGGGGTGGAATTGTGCACACACAAGACACCCCTTTAGGTAAGTGTCGAGGTCCTGGTCCATGTGTGGCCAGTAAGCAGTCTTGCACAAGATTTCTAATGTTGTGTGAAACACCCTATGACCAGCAGTGGCCACGTCCTGGGCATGATTCAACATCAGGCTTCAGAATGAGGTAGATACCACCCACTGGTCACATCCAGATAGGACTCTCCTACAACAACCCATCTTGGATCTGGAACATCTTGGAACAACACCCAGAGATCCTCTTAACCGGTATAATCCAACTGTGTTAATGGAAAGCTAGCTCACAGGGTCTTCGATGTGTCGATAACATTTCCCAATGATTGGGTCCTCTTTCTGTGCAGTGATCAAATCTGCATCTGGGGTATCTTTAATCCACGGGGAAGTTGTGAGTTCACTGGTCACACAAGTTTGTGACCTGGTGACCGCAGAAATTTGGATTTCCCCGAGCAGGGATTCTGTTTCTATGAAATCCCCCTGCAGAGCTCTGGTTTTAGCCAGCTGGTTAGCCAGATCATTCCCAGTCTTATCTGGCCCCTCTATCTTGGAATGACATGTTATCTTCTTCCAATAGATGGTCATCTCATTGAAGGTCACCAGTTTGTCAATTTACTCTATCAGTTTGGTGCGCTTTAGGGTTTTGTTGTTAGCACAAATCATTCCTTGAATCTTCCTGTTAATCAGGTGCTCCACAAACCCATTCCTGGCATAATCAGGGTCAGTGATAATGACCCGTACATTGAGTTGGTGGTGCACTGCAGTGAGGATAGCTTGATGAATGGCCATCAACTCTGCAACCTGACTACTTCGGGGTCCTATTTTATAACCAGCAGAGGGTTCTGAGGTTTCATTCACCCAGGCATTCGTGGTAGGAGCACTCATCCACATTAACTGTGGGTATCCTCTGACACATGTCTACTTCATAGACCTTGTGTGGGGAAGTTAATTACATCTCCATGTTGTTGTTGGTCATTAAACTTTCGTCCTTGAGACAGTTTTCTTGAGCACTATCATGCAAGTACGCCAACCCTTGCATTATGGGACTCTTCTTGTTTTGGTCATTTCTGACCCCCACAGGAAAACCTTGCACAAACAGAATCCAGGAAGTAATTCTGGAATTACTAACGTTCCCCGCCCAGATTCTGTCACTTTGTAGATATTGCAAGGGTTGGTGAGGAGTCTCGATAATGATGTGCTCCCCTGTATGAATGGGAGGTAACTTTTCAACGCCCACACCATTGCCAAGAGTGCGTTCTCACAGTCATTGAATTTTTCCTTCACAGAGGACAAAGTCTTGCTCATGTATAAGATTACTTTGTTGACATTGTCATGCTTTTGGTTAAATACAGCTGTTAGGAAAGTATTTGAGAACCCCGCCTCCAAGAAGAACTCCATGTTCTTTATGGGGTAAGCCAAACAAGGAGCCTGGGAAAGGCTTCTTTTCAGTTGTTTAACTGACCCAGATTGTTGTGGACCCCCAGCCACTTGACTGCGACCTTTAATTAATGGACCAAGGTTTGAGTGACCTCTGTGTAGTCTTCAATGAACTTTTTAACTATAATTAGTGAGTCCAAGAAGGCTTCTTGATTCCAGTTGAGTTATAGGGTCTTTTAATTCTTTTAATTTCAATAACGCTTCCACCTTCTTTGCCTAGGGATAAAGACCCTGAGAGGGAATCTAGTGCCCTAAGAAGTTTTCTCTGACACCACGGTGTATACTGAAAGGACAGTTTTTCTCCGGCTTTCTGCAACTGGGTTAGTACATAGCAGATTTCTGCTATATGTTCCTCCACATTTGAGTACTTAATCAAAACATCATCCACATAGGCCAGGTTTACCCTTTTGCCCAAATTGGGCATGGCCTTATGAAGGAAGCTGTTGAACTCATTGCTGGATTTTATGTATCCAAAGGGGGTTCGGGTCCATGTGTACTGCTGCACCGAAGGTAAAGGCAAGCTTGTAATAGTCTTCGATATTCACGGCACTGTCCAGTAATCGTTGGTCAGGTCAATGGCGGTGCACACCTTTGACACTTGGATCTGAGCCAATCCCTGATTGATGTAGGGAAGGGGCCATCTTGACATGTGGACCTGTTTGCTCAACTCCCTCATATCTGCATATAGTCTCCATTGGCCGTTCGGTTTGCATATCCCCAGTAGCGGGTTGTTGAAGGTCCTGCGGATCAGGTGAATTATCCCACAGGATTCTAAATGTGTAATAATCTCTGTGAGTGACTCTATGGATGCGAGAGGTCATCAGCATTGTTTCATAAATATTGAAGAGAACTCGGGGTCCGTGGCAATGGTGATTGAATGAATGGATGTGCGTTCACAGTCATATGAGTCCACTGAAAAGATATCTTGGAATTCCAGGAAGACCTGTTTTAGCTTTTGTCTTTGCTCCTCAGTCTCACAGGCATCAGCAAGAATGATCCTTTTCGCGACCATCTACTTGAAACCTGGAATCTCCTCAGGCCTGGAAATGTCAGCGGTCTCCTCCAGTTGGGTGGACAGATCTCTTTTTTCATGTTGTTGTCCTGGACAGGGGATTTGAGGTAGTGGCCCTTGACTCTGAAAACAACCTCCTCCCTCCTAATGTCACAGATCACCTTTTCCACAATGTAAGAGTGATAATTTGAGGGTCGCTGTTATCCTCCAATATTCAAATGGTATTGTATTCTAGGTCTACGAGAGGTGTTGGATATAAATGCAAACTGTGTTGTTGGAGATGGGTATATAGATTTATATAGGCGTCCTGATGTTTGAGGGGGAGAGTAAACTGTCACACCTGCCCTGGGATGGTAACCACTTATCACATTTGAACTTCAACCGCATAGTGCAGCAATTGAGCCGACTGCAATGCTTTTTCAGTGTTTTCAAACCCCATGGGGTTACCCCCAGTCCGGACCAGGCTTTATTATTTATTAGGTCCAAATTGATTGCAAGTCGGTTGAAAATATCATTCCCCAGGTAAAAGGTGGAAGGGACATCTTTCATGAACTGACAATTATGTTCTATGCTTTTGTTGCCAATGGGCATATTTAGAATACACCTGCTAGGCAGGAGATGTTTGGAATTTGGGGTTTCCAGGCCTACTTTGCATTTGTCAATAAAATGTAAATGTGGGAATGGTCTGATCTTCTGGGAGTTTTCACAGTAATTCTTTGCTGATGAAGCTCCTTCCATTATTGAGGCATACTCTGGTGAGCACCAGCTCCAACCCCTCATTTAACGGAATGGGGAAAAAGAACTGATCGCCCTTTTTCTGAAAGTAAGTCAGACTTTGAGCAGGTTTTTCCTTGTCTGGTTTCATGTGACTCAATGGGCCTCATTACACGGTAGGCGGTAACCATGGTGCTATTAGCGCCATGGTTGCCGCCGGTATTTTACAGTGTCCGCCTTGTGGATGGCGGAATTACCGCCCTACTCCCAGGTGAGTGGGGGCGGTAATTCCCCATTCACCAAGGCTCTTCCCCATTCCCTTTTTTGCCCCCATAGGGCATAATGGGAATAGGGAAGGTGCTAATTACGGTACCGCAAATTGTGGTACCGTAATTAGCTCGGAGGTCCCTTTGCTGCACCCTACTTTAACGGCTGGTAAAACCAGCCGTTAAAGTCGGGTCCCGCAAAGGGAACTCGTAGTAAGGCGGTAGGGGTTTACCGGTACTGGTGCCCTTACCGGTACCGGTAAATCCCTACCGCCTACCGTGTAATGAGGCCCAATGTCTCTTCTGCTTTTGGACTGGTGTAACATTTTAGGGTGTTCCCTTCCAGTGTGGATTGGTACTTAAAACTGGGAGGAAAGTTGATTTTCAAGAATGGAGATGAGTTCCCATCACCAGTTTGTTCTCCTACAGAGATGACAGTCATTTCTGGGACTTGGTTATTCTTGAAATGGAACTCTACATTCTCAGACCATTGATCATTTACATGACAGGTAGCATTCAGGCTTGCATAATTGGTACTTATTTTTAATTTGATAGGGCGGTTAGTCTGAGTCCAGAGGACCTTCTTTACACAGTCGATCAAAGGTGATAACCTTCTCAGCAGATCATTCCCCAGTAAACAAGGTGTGCCATCTGGAGTCACAAATATCACAGAATATTTCAGCCAATGCCGTCCAATTTGTATTTCTAGATCTGCAGTCCCGATATAATTCCCATCAGAATTTTGGCGTTGTCCCAGAAGTGGTGTGAGTGGAATTTGGTGACCCTCCCCAAAGAGGTTGGCTTGGGATCCAGTATCCACCAGAGCTGATAATTCACACTGACCCTGCACCTTGACCGGTGCATAACATTGGCCTTCTTTCTCCTCCAAGGTGCAAAGAAAGTGTGAGTTATTTGACAGCCCAGTAGCCATTTTATTAATATTGAACTCTGACATTGTGTGATCTTGGACAATTTACTTTGTCAGAGTTCGGGAATCTGTAAAGCAAAATGTGCAACTCGCAATGGGAACTGTTGGGGATTGCTCCTTTTCCCTGGCTCCTTGGCTGTCCCCCAATACCTGGCAACAGTTCTCAGAACCTGTTTGGAGAAAAGACACCCCCTCCATTTCCATTCTGGCTGACTCACATGTTTGGGGTTGCATAGTTTCTGGTTCTGAGTCGGTCTTCAGACTTACCTTGTCCCACTCAGGGTCTTTTGGGACCCATTTTTCTTTGGGAGGTATACCCTTTTTTGAAAGAGATGGTCTGCTTACCTGAATCCTCCAGATATTCTTCTCTCTCTCAAAGGGGATAACATGGAGTTCCTCCACAAAGTTGGTTCTTCTTTGGCCTCTCCTCATTACCCCCTGCTCTTTGGCCTCTAACATTTTGGGTGTAGAAGAGACTCTTTCAGGCTGAGAGGTTTTTAGGGGTTCTTTTTGGGTAAGAAAGGAAGCTTCCTCTAAAGCTTGGCATTTCCCCTCCACCTGGGCCCCCTCCTCAGGAAACTGTGGTTTGTCAAACATGTCCTCCCATCATTCCCCCCCTGGGGCATCAGACCTGGGTGTTGGGGAATTCTGGAAAGCAGTAATAGGTTGAGAGTTCAGTATGTGTCCCAGCTCATTGGTCAGTTGCTGGACCTGTCGCAACAGTTGCATGACCTTGTATTGTTGATAGGGAGGTCTCGTGTCATACCTGTGCTGCTCCCAAAATGGGTAACGGTCCCTTCTCCCATAGATCGGTTACTGGACATTTCCCCCATAATTTTCCACCCTAAATCTCCCTTCTCCTGGGTTCAGGGATCTATTGTCCTGGCACTGGGGGGATGGGGTGATTGTTTTAGAAGTTCTGGTTTGGGGGATATCTGGGGAAAAAGTTCAGATTGTGAGGTGGAACAATACTACTTTCCTGAGGGAAGTTTGGAAGGAAGTTTCCTGGGGCAGCACTTACCTGATTAGTTCCCCCCTTTGGCCAGGGAAGTGTGTACATACCTCAGGATAGGTTTTGCTCCCTTGTACTTCAGACGTATATAGGTGGCAGGGTCAGAGGAATCATTGTTCTTGGCTCCTACCTGACTAGCATTCGATTGGGCCTGGTTGGGGGTTCCCTTCTGCCCTGCATTTTTCTTGTTGACAGGAGGGTAATTTTCAAGCCCCAATCTCCAGATCCAATGGAGGGGTCGTTTTTACCTCAATCACCTTTGCAGCAGCAGTGGTGTTTGATGGTTTGGGGGTTTCAGTGGTATTTTTGCTCTCAGCAGGCCTCTAGTCATAGAAATCCTGGTGGCATGTTCAATCACCCAATCCAGGGCCCTATACTTGTGAAAATCATCCATCAACTGAGTCATGTATTTGGGGAGATCATGGAAATATGTAGTTATGTACTCCTTACTATTGGTGTTCACCCGCTGGGAAGTCTGAGCAAATGCCCACTTTAACTTCTGCATAAACTCCCTAGGCACCTGCTCCTCCCCACACTGCAAGTTATATGCAGTCTTATGGGCTTCTTGTGGGTTCCTATGTGTTGAGAAATGTTTAAAAATGGCCACCTTGGACATTTTATTATGATCCTGGTCCTCCAGCCCTGCAATGAAACTGGAGGTCTCTGGGGAGAAAGTCCATTTTTAAAATGCTATACAATTCACATCATTCCTGATCTGGAATGATGCCATCATCTGCTCATACATTTCCAGGTGCTGTTTGATTGGGTCTTTGATAAAAACCCTTTCTTTGTTTCCTGGTATTTTTCTTCTTCTGCATCAGAGTCCATTCACCTCCTGACTCAGAACTTCAACAGATATTCATTTCCCTGTCTTCTAGGACCTCCCTATCTCTATGAGACTGGCAATATCTCCCAGAGCCACAGGGTCTGGACTCATCTCACCTGGACCAAAGTGAACTGTCAGGGTCACTCTCACTGTAGTTCCTTTTAGTCCCAGGATAGAACCAAGTTTCCTCATTCCTCCTACCAGGGAGGATGGGGAATTCCGTTCCCCTGAATATACAGAGGTTTTTAAAATGTCCTTCCTAGGCTAAGGGTCTGGTTTTTCTCCTTCCTAACTACCTGAATTTCACATCATTAGAGTTTTCATGATCTGAAGTGCTTGTGGTATTATTCCTTACTTCCCAGGACACACTGGTCCGGCCACTTTCCCTTCTATGTGTTACAGATTAATATTCATCCTTATCAGACAAGGACTGGCCTTCTGGATTAGTTGGGATCAACCTGGGTACTTCCAACTGTCTCACGTTTCCCTGTTCTTTGCCAATGGCATACATGAGGTCAGTTCCCATTTGTACCTGAGAGTTTGTAAATGATGAGCCTGAGGCCCCTGGTAGTTTGGGAATCTCACCTTGATCAGTGGGACTTGTCCCATATCCTGATTGGTCAGGGTGCCTCAGAGCCTGTTTGTAGTTCTTCATTTTGTGTGCGGGACTCTCACACCTGCTTTTCTCTGCCCTTATTTCCGGTTGGTATTCAGAGAGCTGGCTTTTTAATTCAGACACTAAGGCCCGATTAATCTCATGCACCCTGTTCTGAGCTACCAACCAATCTTTTGTTTGCTGCACCTCACGCTGAACTGATTCATTCTACCTCTGTGAGCCTTGTATGCTATGTGCATATTCAAAGTGCTTTTCCTTCAGGAGACTAACCTCATTCTCCTGCTCATCCCTACAATTTGCTGCCTTTGATAGTTCAGCTTC
Organism: Ambystoma mexicanum; assembly: GCF_040938575.1. NCBI lineage: Eukaryota > Metazoa > Chordata > Amphibia > Caudata > Ambystomatidae > Ambystoma > Ambystoma mexicanum. Next base: position 1,011,815,122 of record NC_090922.1, read on the forward strand.
TATTTATCTCACACGTATTTCTAGCTCATTCCTTTCTTCCCTAATTTTGGTCAGTTCCTGAGAAACTGACGATCCCATTTCCAACTGATTTGTCCTTTAAATATAGGATGTGGTTATCCTGCATCCTCTGTTGTTTCAGAGTACATATACCTTTGTGCATTTCATCAAACTCCTTTTGTGAGTCCATTTCTTTAATGATAAAAACTTACTATTTTTCCTTTTAAGGTCTTGATCTGTTGCTTGAGGGCCACATTGTCATCTAACAACCCTCTATTATAACTAGTCTGGTCATTACATTTATGGTCTAGTGTGCTCACATTTTTCACACTTTCTTTATCTGCATTCTGCAGTGCAGAAAACTGTGTTTCACTTTCTGCACTCCTTTGCAACTGGGATTTTAACTAATTTTTGTTTCTCAATGGGATCCTGGGCCTGTGACAGTTCTGCAGCCTGATTCATCTTACTATCCTCACTATTTTGCCAACGCTCTTCTACTAACAGCGAATGAAAATATAACTGAGCAGTTAGCTGAGCCATTTGTATCTGTTCATCACAAGCAGTAACCTCCCTCACATTTCTGGTTTGCCAGTTTCCTGCATCATCCTCAACCCATTCTCCCTTAAGAATAACTTAGCTAGGAGATGCTCCGTGGCTACACCCATTTGTACACTAGTCATTTTCACAATGGCTTTTTGCACCTTAGTAAAACGTTCTTTATGCAGGGGCAAAATCACCCTGTTCCTGCTTCCTTTCCTCACACAAGTTAATTCTTACACAATCTTAATTTTTCACCTATACACCTCCTTGGATCTCCGGGGTCAAGTCCTCATGCAATTTTAACAAAACAAAGATGACTTTGCCTCCACCTTACTCCATCTGCATCAAAATGATCAGTCTGTCCCAATGCACTTTGTCATGAGTCGGAAATAGCTAGCTCTATCCCAAACAAGCCCCTAATTTGTAAAAGTGTATTTAGAGGCCACCCTCAACACAGGAAGTATTTTATTCAGCCCAACTTCAGATGCATATAATTCCACTTGTATCCCTCCACCTGGGCTACCAATGAGCCAAGAACCAGGCCAGTGTACAGGAAATATATTTGCAATTATTTAAATTAAAAGTAATAGAAATCACACAACTACACACACCACCTTCTATATCGCTCACCATTAACTTCTTGTTAAACAAGCCAATTATACAGATTAGTTAAGAAAAGAAAAAAAAATCATAATGTTTTACTTTCTACACATTTCACTTTAAGAAATTAAACTGATAAATAACGAAAACAATTATAAATGTAGTGCTGTGCAATTTAGATTTTACTGTGTGCTTAAAAGGCTATCATTAGTGTTTCAAGATTGGTACAAATACATATGGCAATTATGATTTCACTTACACATTTAGTATGAAATAAACACAGGTTGATTTAGCGGTTTGTTTTTCAGACCCCCTACGTTGGTCTGTGTTGGGGAAAACAGACAGAGAAATTGGAATGCTTTGGGCATTCCCCCTCCACTGAGAGGCCTGTGTTAGGGGAATGTTAAACAACAAGATTGGACTGATTTAAGAACAAAGACACCCCTCTTGCTTAAAGTAGTCAGGGTTAACTGGACAAAAAGGATTCCCCCAATTAAATTATAGGCTACAGTTTTTCAGCGCACACTGGGAATTGAGCTTTGTGAATTTTGAATTGTAACCAACATCACCCCGTAGTGTTCCACCAAATGGGGAGTTAATTAAATTAATCTTATTAGTTAAGTAAGCTAAGGATCTACTCAGTTTTGTGCCTGCCTCCCGACCTTTTGGTTTCCCACAGGCTCAGTTCTACTTACATAGAAACCCTCAGTTTAAAGTTCAGAACAGCCAGCTGCATGGCAGGACCCTTTGGAAAGATAGGGCAGGGGCCTGGTCACTCCACTCTGAAGCATGGCCTCCCGCTCTCCACCATAGGACTCAGTCAGTTCTTGCACTTTCTAGAAATAGTCAGCTCCACCCAGATGCACTCTCAGCAATCACCTCTGGTGTTGCAGTTGTCAGATGTTAAGTTTCATTGGGGCTCTTCTATGGTAAATTTCAACAGCTCTGTCTCTTCCTCGCAGTGCAGTCCCCCTTATATAGCAGCGATGACACCACCAATTTTACAATTTTGAGAGAGTACCCTGCAAGAGGTCACACAATAGGATTGGACAGTTACCCTTCTCTCTCCTCCCCACTCCAACCCACCTCTACAGATTTGTTTAAAAGTCTGAAGCACAAATATGGCAGCTTAATTTACAAGCCTCATTTGTTTTCATGTAAAATTTCTGTCAAAAACTAGTTATGTGGCAAAAGATTCCTAATTTTGCTTATAACTGCCATAATATAAATATTTTCAGACTCAGCTAATCATGGGGAATTAAATAAGATGAGAGAGGTCCTCAACATGTTGCACGGCCATGTGACAATTTTCTGCGATTTCCGTAAAAAGCATAACAGTTATGAATATTTAATTTGTTACCCATATTCCTAATTTTATCCTCCACCCATTCACTAACTTTCACATTTGGAACATTTTGAGATCAGCCAGAAACACATCTTAGATGGTGATTACAGTTTCAGAAATCGCCTGGAAATGACCCCAAAAATGGTACATAAATGAAGGAAATCTGCCTCTATTTGCTGGCATAAAGGCCTAAATAATAATATTCATTTAAAATTAATAGTAAACCTTCATGTGGGACAAATGGCAATTCTCCTGCCTCCAGGCCATATGGTCTCACTGGGCTCGCCTGTAACCAGAATTTCTATTATTCACTTTGAAGTTGGAGTTTCAGCCTCCTTCCTTCCTTGTGTACCCCATTTTCACACATATTGGTCATGCTCCAGCCAAGGGACATTGTCCTGCAGTAACTGCCTTCAGAGTCAGCAAGTCTGGGGAGCACTGGGTTTTCCACACATTAAGCAGGACACTTTATTGCAGTTTGTAATTAGCGCGGGATTTAAAATCCAGACTGGTAGTGGGGAATTTCTTTGTGAGGTGTCCCACAGCCAGCAAAAGGGGTTGCCTCTGGCTTAGAGACACTTTTTAATGAAAACAAAGTGGCTTTCCCTTTGAAATGTCTGCTGGTATTTTGCATGCAAAACATAATATACATTACTTTTTGTCGACATGCACCATGTATCTCATTATGAGTTTTCCAGTCTGGAAACAAGGGTGCTGGTAAGCTTAGCAGCACCCTTGTTTCTGGATCAGCAAATTCAGAGTCTGCCTGTCATGGCCACTGTGCCCGACAGGTCTGACCCTGTCGGGTGCAGCGGCCATGGTAGACAGACCGGTCCTATGGGACTCTATGGGAATGGGCACTTACATTTTACCGGCACCTACATTCCCGGTCCGCCGGAGTTGTAATCTCCCGGTGGCACCGGGAAGTCAGGCGCTGGATACATTTTACAAGTCTGGGGGCAACCCACAGATAGCACCGGTAGAGTCACTGCTGGGCTCGTAATGAGGCTCTATGTCTTTTCCCTAACATTTTTCTGCTAGCAATGGTACATTTTCACATTTAAACTGCAACACTGTGTTTGTGTCAGAGTTGAAAAATCCTGCTTTTCAGGTGAAAGGGACTTCCGTTTGGGGCCTTTGAATGCACCCCAAAGCAGGCATGCAGTCTAGGGTCAGGCTTTGGAATCTGTAATGCTGGAGAGCCTTGTCAAGGAGATAGTTTCAATACTTCTTCAGAGGTACCCAGAAGAGTATAACATCCATTGGACCCAGTTGACCTAGCCCAGCAATAAACCATTTCCATTGTGGGAGAATAAGGGGTGTTTATCTGGCAATGACCACAGATATCTCTTTCTCTCTTACTCCTTCTCAAACTCGCTTTGCTCCAGGCTCCAAGTGCAAGATATCCAAAAGAGAGAGAGAGAGAGAGAGAGAGAGTGAGAGAGAGAGATAGTAATGGAACAGGGAGAAACCTCCTGACCGGACTCTGGGTAAAGGAGAAGAGAAATGCATGCCTTGGACTGCTTTATCCTACTTTTTTTGCTGTTCAACGTCACATCTCTATTTCCTCGTTGCACCTCAACACCTGATATTCCATCCCTTCCCCACTTCCACCTTCGCACTTGCCTTCCATTTTTCCACTTACTGTGCTTGCCAAGTCTTTGTCAGGAAAAGGACATAGAAGTCAGCAGTAAGAAAACTAAATTCTGGCCATATTAGTATCCTGTCTCCACAAAATATTCCGTAAAGGCAGTCTTCTGCTTCCCCACATTTTCTCCATGTGTCAAGGTGCACTTCTATCTCCACCAGAGCTTCCTAAATCAGAAAACATGTCTCATTGAAGTATGATTCAGACGTTACTCAGCAACCAAACAGCACAGTGGTGCTGGAAGTAAGGGTGCTGGGTGTGCTGCAGCAACTCTTGACCTCCTGGTCATGTTCAGCAGCAGAATCATGTCTGCTGCCTTTTAAGTGTTTCTTTCATTGAGCGGGTGTACAATAACTGCACTTTTCAGAAATGCTCCTGTGCATTTATCAGCAAAGTACCAGTACTTCCCATTGCCAGCAGAGAGATAAAATGATCCATGGGCATGGTCTAAGATCCCTTTTCACCATCCTGGACAAGCATGATGCACACTAGTGGGCTGTGTGAAAAGCTTCATTGCTGTGTGTGATTTTAGGGTATAGTGATGCCCATGTGACACCTTTCATGAACATTTGCACTCCAAGGCCAGTCCAATGTTTGCACTTTCCCTTCCGTGCCAGCTATTCAGAGCTATTGATGTGGTTGTTTCCATTTAGCGAAGGAGGATAGCTACACGAGTAAAGCTTTGGTCACAGACATAATGTAAGCCAGCATTTTGAAAAACTAAACCCTGCTGCTGGGAGGGACAATTTAGCCTTTTAGCCTACAGAGATCAATAAAGTACCATCCAAAATGGGGTGAAAATGTCAAATAAGTGACACTGGGCCTCATTCCGAGTATGGCGGTAAGGGATAGCGGCCACCGGTAACGAGACCGGTGGCGGTGATCCCTTACCGCCATACTCCGAGTTCCCTTTGCGCCCTCGCCCTTAACGCCTGCTTTGAGCAGGTGTTAAAGTCGAGGGCGCAAAGGGGCCTCCAAGCCAATAACGGTGACCGTAATGAACGGTCACCGTTATTTGCATCTTCCCCATTCCCATTGAGCCCTATGTGGGCTCATTTGGGAATGGGGAAGAGCCTTGGTGAATGGGGAATTACCGCCCCGCCAACCTTGGAATGGGGCGGTAATTCCGCCATCCACCAAGGCGCTGCCGGTCCGGGTACGGCGTCAACCAAGGCGTTAATAGCGCCATTGGTTAGCGCCGTACTCGGAATGAGGCCCACAGTCTTCTAAGAGGTTCTTAGAAAGACACCATCCTGTTAACAAATGCAAAACAGCAAGTTTGACCAACTGCTAGATAGATTATAATTAACCTTAATATGATAAGCTAAATCTGGTGAAGTATATTAGTGAGTTAATTTGCTTGCTTAGTAGATATTTATTTATTGTATTTCATTTATTTATTTCCATTTATAAAGCGTGCAACTGCCCTAGGGCATCGTGGCGCTGTTACAGAATATTCACTTAGGTGCAGGCACAATCAAGGGTACAGCTCTTAGGTACACGTTCATTATAGCTTAGACAATATTCATGTTCCTTGGTTACAGTGGGACAGCAGAGAGGATACAAACTATTTGAATAAAATGGTTTTCAGAGCCTTTCTGAAGACTAAGAGGGATGTTTCTTTTCTGAGTTTGGGTGATAGCGAATACCAAGATTTTGGTGCTAGCACTTCAAAGCTGACTCTGCCTGCTTTGGCTCTGTTAAAGGCGGGGATTGTAAATTGGTGAGAGTATAGGACTCCCTTAGGTCTGAGTGTTTGTATATGGTGTATTCGTTCAGCTAAGTAGGCGGGTGCAGATTGGGATAGACATCTGTGTGTGATTGTGAGTGACTTGAACAGTATGCGTTCTTTGATAGGGAGCCAATGGGTATCTTGTCTGGCCTGAGAGATATGCTCTCTCCTAGTGATACTGAGAGCAGCTCTGAGAGCATTATTTTGCATGATGTGTAGCCTGTTGATGATTTTGGGGGGCGTACCTAGCAGGAGGACATTACAATAGTCCAATTCTGCACCTATGGTAGCTCTTGCAATGTTGTGTGTAATATATGTAAGATATGTGTGCAACCTGAAGGCAAGGGGTTTTATATCTCTATGCACTCACCTAAACTTCCACTTCTAAACAAGACTGCAAATCCTATAACAGGACAACATGATGGAAACCTCTCAGCAATGCAGTTGGGAATGCAGTTTATTGATGTTTGTATAGCATGTAATACCATCTCGCTGCTTCTTCCGAGCATTTTAAAACCCCATCTTAGAAAAGCAGCAATGCATTTAATGGGGTGATATGGCAACAGCTTTGCTTTGCTTGACCTTTAATGAGACTGTACATTTACATTTTCAACTGGGCTATCATGCTTTCAAAGGGAAAGTACTAGCACTTCCCAACAGCACTTCCTCCCTTTATTAAAATAGAATACATTTGATAGAATCAGCACTGTTTGGATCTGTTACTCATTTCATCAATGTTGTTTAAGCAATAATCCCAGAGATGGGGTGCACTGCCTGCTAATGACCTGGGTCCAAGTTAAATTAATGAGGGTCTTTCTACCATTACAATGTGGTTTATTACACCTACCAAGGCTATAGCTTTTAGCACCCTGGCATGCTGGCACAGTAACTGTTTCACAAGATTAGAAAAATGACCAAAGTATGTCCACAATGGACAAGGGGGAAGGACACTGTTTGTAGTCCCTTCTCCTTTTTCATGATAGCCATTGCAAAAGGAAGCCTGAAAGCTGGGTGATTCGCAATTGCAAAGGATCTGTCATGAGGCCTGAATGTGGTAAATGGATGGGGATGTTGTGGGTAGTGGTAAGTGGATAAATGTCATCACTGTGACACTGGAGCACAAATTGGCACCCATTTTTGACTATTTGAGACTTACATATTACCATAATTCTCACCAGACAATACCTATTCATATTTCTGTCTTTACTTTCCATTTTCAAGAACGTCCTTATTTAATTTCTCAAACTACATATCCCATAATGCACCTTGTGACAGTTCTCATTCCTTGGTACTTCCTATGCAGCAGTCTTCGAACTACAATCTCTATAAGCCTGAGATATCAGTGCTGATTTCACTTTCATAAGACCAGAGAGGGAGGAGGCAGATTACCTTCAAGTGTGCTGCTGTTAATGAGCCTTCTTCAGCACAGGGCAGGCCAGTATTTAAGCAGTTGCCTCGAGGAGCACAGGTTTCTTGCTTTGAGTTTGCTTTCTGCCCCTTGTGCATTGATCCTTGGATTTCTGTTGTGTCCTGTTGCTTCCAGAACCTGCTCCTGTCCCAGTACCCTGTGCTCTCTGTCTTACAGCTCTGATACTCTGTCTGGACTCTCCTGCCTCCTGTCCTGCACCTCTGTGCTTCCTACACTGCAACACTGCTCCCCTGCTTGCAGTCCTCTTTTCCCTGTCTGCAGCCCCTTTCTCTCTGCCATCAATTAACTTGTTCACTGCCTGCAGTTCATTGTTCTGTGCCCATTATCTTTTTTACCTGGCTTTCGCTTCCTAGATTCCAGTCCTGAGTTTCCTTGTTATCTGTCTGCAGTCCTGCCCGTGTTATTCCAGTCCATAGTTAAAGTTCCTTGTTACCAGTCTGCAGTTCAGTCCTTACTGTCCTAGTCCAGAGTTCCGGTCCTGAGTTTTTTTGTTCCTGTTCTATCGTTCAGTCTGAGGTTCCTTGATTCCGGTCCTTTAGTTATAGTCTGGAGTTCCAGTCAATTGTACCGTTGTACTTAAATTCTTGTCTTCTTGCTTTTCCTCTTTCTTCCTGTTTTGTCCTGAACCTTGCTCACTTTGATATCCTATTCTTTCCCTGGATATTTCTGTTACTGTTCTTGTCCTCACTTGTGCTTGTATAATAACTTTGTTCAGAGTGTGACTGCAATCTCTGCCCCTTTCTTTTGTCCCATTTCAGTAGTCTACCCTGTATCATATATTGTTAACAGTGTGATCGTTCCTGTTTCAGAAGAGAACCACTGTTCAGTTCCTGCTGGACCCGTACAGGCTTCTGTCTTGTGAGTACTGTTTCCTTGTTTGTGCATTAGTGTCCCAACACAGACACCCACTCCTGCCTCTCCTATCTATGAGCATTTAGAGTGGGGCCCTAAAATAGCAACAAGCTCAGACTGTTCGGGTTTCCCCTGACCGTGTAGTAAACTCTTCCCCCATTCTGCACACACCCCAAGTGGAAACCTAATGTGTTTGGTTTAGTTGTACTCCCTGCCTGTTAGGGAGAATTCTCTCTTTAGGCTGAATTTCCTAACCTAGTGAGTCCCCCAGCAGCATTGCTGGATTTCTGGAGTTTGTTTTTTTCCTCCTGCCAAGAGTGAGACTCTTTTTCTCCCACTCTTGGACATGATTTATGGTGTTCCTTTGACTGTTAATGTGTTTTATGGGCTATGGGGTCCTTTACTCCATAGGATCTCATGTGTTTTTATTATGTGTGTTACACAGCACCCTCCGTGCAGTAACACAGGGTTGTCATAGTGACCCCCACCATAGACTCCATACCCTGGTACTGACTACGGTCTCCCAGGTCATGTAAAGTCACCATTGGCTTTACTAGTCCCAAATTATTAACAGAAACCAGTACAAACCATCATATTGTGGACGTACTGGTTGGGGCAATTCGATTGCACCGGGGTCTGTGAGTCGAGGGGGCACGTCTCCGTCCCCCCTGATCGAGTTTTGGCTGGTGGCAGTGGAAACTACTTATTATGGGGGAATGCAAATATTTTCCTATGGGATTTTCCCATTGTTCGAGGCTACCAACTTTAATTATTTAATTCTCATAGCCTCGAACATACCGCCAGTTTCTTTATTTAATATTAATTTGCCGGTTGGTATTTTTTGCCAGGACTCCATTCTAAAATGGCGTTTGTGTTCTCTTCTGTGACTCCAACCCAAATCGAGCCCTTTGTTCCACTTTTTGGCAGGCTTCTCCACAGAAGCCTCCAAAAGTGGTGCCACTCTGTCTGGGTACCACAGGGGGTGTGGGTGGGGGTTTAGGCACCCTGGACTGAGTGACCTTGGTAACTCAAGTCACACTCTTGTGTGATTGGCCCAAGTGGTGAGCCGGCCGGCTCACCACTTGGCATGTTTGATTGACAGCTAGGCTGAGTGAATGGGGGTATGCTGCATAAAAGCAGGGCTTTGGGGACTGGAACTTCAGAAGTCGCCACAGGACCTGAGAATCCGACGAGGGAGAAGCTGAGCCGACCTACCACGATGACACCACCGGTGGAGCCCTGCGGAACCGACTCACCACTTCCCGACGACAGAGAAGATCTCCCGGCTGGAGAGGCTTCTTCCCCTGACTGGTGGGCACAACCGGTTTTACCTTCCTTCTTCGCACCCCAGACCGGTTTGTGGTCGAACTGCCTGTGCCAAGCACCCCGGCGGCCGGATAGCCACTCACCACTGAACCGTGAATCAACGGACCGCTCCTTGTACCTGAGAAACTCTGTGGCTGGTTTCTTCCCTGGCAGTGCAACGGACTCCTGTCTTCCTCCACAACGAGATCCTCTCTTGCCCCAGACGAAGAACCAACTTGCATCCGCTGCCAGGAACAACTGCCCCCGCTGGAGTCTTCTCACCACTTTAAGGTACCGTGTCCGACAGGCCTCCCTTTCTAAAGATTGCTACAAGGTAATATAATAACTCCTTGACCTTCTGGACTGGGTTGGCCGCCTTGACCCTCTAACTGGTCCCTTTCTTTGGTCCAACTCCTTTTGGGACCATTACAAGACTTTTGTGCACTGCAACCGTGTGACCTTGGACACATTTTGTTTGATCCTCTGAAAGTGGATCCGGCCTATTGAACTCTAACTTCACGGTTTTACTTTGCCTTCCTCTCTTGTTATGTTCTTGTAAAAGTGTTGGGATCTGTTTCAACTTGTTCTCTGCTTTTCTCTTCCTTTTAAAAATTAACTATTAGAGTGCCACCTACGTTAAGCGCTCACTGCTGTTTGAAAATAAGTGGGGCTTTACTTAAGACTTGTCTAATATTCTTTTAAGGGAGTGTATATCTTTTAGTGACCGTGTTTTTGAATTGCTTACTATTGGTGCCTGTGTGTTTTTCTAGATGTGGTTTTTAAATAAATAATTATATCTATTTTACACCAAGCCCTGGTCAGTGTTTACTTGTTCTATTGTGTTCTCTTGACCTATTGTGAATACTCTGTATACTGCCTAACTCTTCTTGAGGGAAGTCTGACTGCTCAGCCACAGCTACCAAGTGAATCTGTGTGGTACAGACTGCTACCAAGTGGGTTTACTGCAAACACCTGTAGTCTTAAATCTTTTGCAGTGGTCCCAGAGGGAACTGCACAGGTTTCTGCCTAACACTGGTGTACAGCGGTGGGATTTGTATTGAGTATACACTTTAGAGTGCTTGTTGAACACTTTAGGACAACTAACCACAGAGCTTAGCACTAACAAGCTGATTTTCTAACTATGTCTGCTATGGAGAGTTATACCCTAGAATCATTGTCTGCCAAAACTGCTGATTGCTTAAAAATATTGTGTAGACATAAGAATCTCTCTGAGAAGGACAAGAAAATGGAACTTATAGAAAGATTGTTAGAAAACCAAAGTCTGGGTGGTACAGAGGAATCTACCCCCCCCCAGCAAATGTAGAAAACAGTGATGGTATTGATCTGAATCAAAGTCTTGATAATGAGTCAGAAGAGGAAAGTGAACCTAATGAAGTTAGCCACTCTGAGCCTCTGTCTGCCTTACCTACTGTGCCTACTGGGCCTACACCAGGTCCTACATGTAACCCTGCTTATTTTGAACTTGAAAAAATGAAGCTTGAATTGAGTACAAATGTTTTATTGCTCAATCTGAAAGAAACCAAGAGCTACAGTTCAGAAGAATGAATGCCCAGGCTGAGCAGAAGCAAGCTGAATTAAGACTCAGAGAAATAGAGCTTAATCTTGAACTAGAAATGAAAATGTTGTCTGTGGAAAATGCTTCTCTCTCCTCTGGTTCTTCTAGGAGTTCCAGTCCCAAAAGACCCCGGATGCCTAAGGAATTAGTGGGAATGTATGAACCTAGATTGGATGTGCTGGATTGGTTTAAAATGTTTGAGTATAATCATGGGCTCCAGGACATCACAGAGAATGAGTTACTTCCCTGGTTGTTCTCTAGGCTTCCTCCTGTTGCAACTGATGTGGTAATGGAATTGGGGGAGGTGGATAAGAAGGATTATGAATGTGTGAAACTAGCTTTGATAGCTAGATTTGGGAAGACCCCTTCCCAGTACCTTAAGAGGTTTAGGACCCTCAAAAAGCATGGTGGTACCCCTTGGGCTACCTGGGTGAGTAAAAGTTTGAAAAACTTAGAGGGATGGATTAAGGGTTACAGAGTTAACACTTATGAAGAAATGAAGAATCTTGTAATGTTGGAGTCAATTTATGATGCCTGCTCTCCCGAGCTCAGAGAGCACTTGGCTGATTCAAATGAATTAGATTCCAGGAAGTTAGCTAAGGCTGCTGACTTGTGGGTTGTCAACAGGGCCACTCACAAGGATTCTGGGGCTACTCGGAAAAAGGATGAGGGAAAACAGCCAAAAAAGGAATCCAAAGAGAATTCTAATAATTCCAATTCCAAAGAGGGCCCCAAACAAAAACCAAAAGGGTAAGCCACCAGGGAAACCACATCAGGCTAGTGTACCTCCTGGTACCAAACCAGAAGGAGGTCAGAACAAGCCACCATTCCAGAAAGCATTTGGTAAATGCTTTGTTTGTGGCTCTACTGACAATGTGAAAGGAGATCCCAGATGTAAGGGTAAACCTTCTGGGGTCCAACTTGTCTCCTTAGCCTTCGCTCCAGAGGAGGAAGTCCAAATGGCAAGTGGAAACTTTCTACTACTGGCTGACGAACCCATGGGAGTCTCAGCCAGTGTTTCTTTAGTGTCTCTGGGTCTGTGGGAACAACAGAACTTAGATGTCTATAATTCTATCCCAGATAATACTAAAGAGTATTATAAGGACAGTGTCCAGGTGAATGGTCAGGAAACTCCTGCCATTAGGGACACTGGGGCCAGCATAACTGTGGTGGACAAATCATTTTTTCAGGCTGTGGATGTTGCTAAGGCACCCAAACGCCTCACCAAGTTAGCTGGAGGGCCTGTGCAGATGCTTCCCCAATTACCAGTTCTCATCCAGTGTAATGACATGACTGTGAAGATACCTGTCAGCATACAAAGTGAGGTGCCAGGAAGGGTTCTGCTGGGTAATGACTTGAAACCTCTTGGAGTAGTGTCACACACCCCCGACCTCCTAGTAAATGGTTACAGGAGCTCACCAGACCTGCAAGGGAGAGAACCATGAGAGGTACTCCCAAGGAGATGATGAAGAAAGAGATCACTCCTGCTCCACTGGAGATGTCAGCTGCTGTCTCTAAGAAACTAGAAGAAAAGGGGAAACCTAAAACGTCTAAAAAGAACCTCACAGCCAGCACTCCAGTGCAGCCAACAAGGACTTCCCCTAGGTTGTCCAAAGTTACACCAGTAACTCCCCCTCCAGCTGAGGCTGAGAGGGAGGTACAACCCTGTGTGGTTGAACAAGAATCTGAAGAAGAGCTAGTGGAAGGCCAAGAACTCATTGGATATCTGGATCCTGTTGACCATCCTGAGCTGCAGTCTTTACTGGCAGAAAGTGGACCCAACAGGGCAGACTTCAGTAAGGGACAGAGAGAATGTCCAACTCTGGAAGGTCTTCGCCACCAGGCAGATGCTCAGGCTGAAGGACAAGAGCCTGGGAAATATAGGTTACACTGGGAAGATGGCCTCTTCTACAGTGAACCAACTGAGTCTGCACCTGGGGACAACAAACAACTTGTAGTACCCCAAGAGAACAGTCCACAGTTCTTGGAGTTAGCCCATGAGATTCCTTTGGCTGGTCACTTGAGTTTCAAGAAGACTAAGGAAAGGCTCTCACTCTACTTTTATTGGCCAAAGATGGGGGCTGAAGTAGATAAATACTGCAGGAGCTGCCACACCTGCCAGACTTCTGGTAAGGTTGGCTCCAAGAATGTGGCACCTTTAGTGCCTCTCCCTGTAGTGGGAGTCCCATTTGAGAGAGTAGGGATTGACATTGTTGATCCCCTTGATCCTCCAACTTCCTCAGGCAACAGGTTTATACTTGTCGTAGTGGACCATGCTACTAGATACGCTGAGGAAATTCCTATGAGGACTGTTACAGCTCTGGCTGTGGCTAAGGCCCTCCTTGGTATTTTTACCAGGGTTGGGTTTCCTAAGGAAGTAATCTCTGACAGGGGGTCAAATTTTATGTCCCACTACATGAAAGCCATGTGGAAAACCTGCAGAGTTACTTACAGGTTCTCAACCGCATACCACCCTCAGACAAATGGACTGGTTGAAAGGTTCAAAAGAACCATGAAGAGCTTGATAGGGGCTTTAGAGGACCCCCTTAAAAGAAAGTGGGACCTTCTACTGCCATGCCTTTTCTTTGCTTATAGAGAAGTCCCTCAGGAGGGAGTAGGTTATTCTCCCTTTGAACTTCTCTATGGTCATCCGGTCAGAGGTCCATTGGCCCTGATCAAGGAGGGGTTGGAGAGTGCTCCTTCCCCCAAGCCAGTCAGAGTGACTGACTATGTGATAGTTCTCTGAAGGAGAATGTCACAAATGATGGCAGAAGCAAGTGATAACTTGAAAGCTGGACAAGCTTGGTCAAGCACTGGCATGACCAAAAGGCTAACATGGTTGAGTTTACTCAAGACCAGCTAGTTCTCGTTATGATTCCAACAAGGCAGAATACCTTGCAAGAAAAATGGATGGGACCCTTCAAAGTTGTGGGTAAACTTTGAGAGGTCAACTATCTGGTGGACTTGGGCCACCCCAAGGAGGCTCCAACAGTCTTCCACACCAACAGACTAAAAGCGTATGTCTCCATACCTGATGTAGGAGCTTTGCTTCTAGCATCATCAGAGGAAGAAGAAGAGAGTGAAGCTCTTCCTGATCTCCTCAGAGGCTTACCTTTAGATGAAAAGATTGAAGGAGTAAATCTCTCTTCAAATCTGACACCTGAGCAACAGGAAGAGTGCAAATAAATGTTAAATCAGTTTGCCTCTTGTTCTCACTTTCACCAGGCTTGACCCCTTGGGGACAGCATGACATACTCACTGGTGACTGTCTGCCAGTCAAAAGCAGAGGATATCGAATGTCAGAAAATGTAAGAACCCACATCAAAGGTGAGGTCAACAAGATGCTTGATCTCGGGGTAATAGAGCCCTCTACTAGTCCATGGTCTAGCCCAGTTGTGTTAGTACCAAAGGCAGGATCTGAAGAACTTAGATTCTGTGTGGATTACAGAGCTCTTAATGCAGTCACTAAGACTGATGCCCACCCTTCGCAAAGGACCGATGAGTTGGTGGATAGACTTGGTGCAGCCAAGTTCCTCAGCACATTTGACTTGACGTCAGGCTATTGCCAAATTGGCAAATAGCTCTGACGGACCATGCAAGGAGAAAACTGCATTTTCTACCCCAGTTGGCTTATACCAGTTTAAGGTTATGCCTTTTGGATTGAAAAATGCACCTGCTACGTTTCAAAGGATGGTAAACTAGGTTCTGAATGGGATGGAGCACTTCTGCATGGCATACTTGGATGACATAGCAGTGTTCAGCAATTCCTGGGAAGAACATGTGGACCACCTGAGATATGTTTTGCAGGCTCTTGGAAAGGCCAATCTGACCATAAAGGCAAGTAAATGCCAGATTGGACAGAGCAAAGCGGTCTACCTTGGACATGAGGTAGGAGGTGGAGAAATAAGGCCTTTGCCCAGTTCGATTGAAGCTGTGCAAAATTGGACAACACCTACTACTCAGACCCAGGTGAGAGCCTTCTTAGGTCTCACTGGGTATTACAGGAATTTCATTGAGAACTATGGGTCCATAGCTTTTCCACTGAATGTCATCTCCTCTCCTAAATTCCCTAAAAAGGTTAGGTGGAATGAGGAAATCAGGCCTTTGAAACCCTGAAAAAGGCTCTTTGCCAAGCCCCAGTACTCAGAGCTCCTGGCTATCACCAAACTTTCATTGTGCAAACAGATGATTCAAATGTAGGAATAGGTGCAGTCCTCAGTCAACTGGATGGGAAAGATAGGGAGCACCCCATTTGCTTCATCAGTAGAAAACTGAATGATCCTGAAGAAAGGTGGGCAACCATTGAACGAGAGTGTTTTGCTATTGTGTGGGCTGTGAAGAAGTTTAGGCCATACTTGTATGGTTCTACTTTTGTCATTCAGACTGAACACCAACCCTTGAGATGGTTAATGCAAATTAAAGGGGAAAACCGAAAACTATTGAGATGGTCAATCTGCCTGCAAGGGTTTTATTTCACCATTGAGCACAGGTCAGGGTGTCACCACCAAAATGCTTATGGTCTCTCTAGGATGTATGTCATCGACTAGAGGTATGAGATTCATCCAGGAGTGGATTAAATCCTCCTGTCCCTTAATATGGGGGGTGGGGGCGAGTGTTAGGGAGAATTCTCTCTTTAGGCTGAATTTCCTAATCTAGTGAGTCCCCCAGCAGCTTTGCTGGATTTCTGGAGTTTGTTTTTTCCTCCTGTCAAGAGTGTGACTCTTTTTCTCCTACTCTTGGACATGATTTATGGTGTTCCTTTGACTGTTAATGTGTTTTATGGGCTATGGGGTCCTTTACTCCATAGGGTCTCATGTGTTTTTATTATGTGTGTTACACAGCACCCTCTGTGCGGTAACATAGGGGTGTCATAGTGAACCCCCACCATAGACTCCATACCCTGGGACTGACTACTGTCTCCCAGGGGATGTAAAGTCACCATTGGCTTTACTAGTCCCAAATTATTAACATAAACCAGTACAAACCATCATATTGTGGACGTACTGGTCTGTTAGTCGAGGGGACACGTCTCCGTCCCCCCTGATCGAGTTTTGGCTGGTGGCAGTGGAAACTACTTTTTATATTCGACCGCAAATATTTTCCTATGGGATTTTCCCATTGTTCAAGGCTACCAACTTTAATTATTTAATTCTCATAGCCTCGAACATACCACCGGTTTATTTATTTAATATTAATTCACCAGTTGGTATTTTTTGCCAGTACTCGATTCTAAAATGGCGTTTGTGTTCTCTTCTGTGACTCCAACCAAAGTCGAGCCCTTTGTTCCACTTTTTGACGGGCTTCTCCACAGAAGCCTCCAAAAGTGGTGCCACGCTGTCTGGGTACCAGAGGGGGTGTGGGAGGGGGTTTAGGCACCCTGGACTGAGTTACCTTGGTAACTCAAGTCGCACGCTTGTGTGATTGGCCCAAGTGGTGAGCCGGCTTGCTCACCACTTAGCATGTTTGATTGACAGCTAGGCTGAGTGAATGGGGGTATGCTGCATAAAAGCAGGGCTTTGGGGACTGGAACTTCAGAAGTCGCCACAGGACCTGAGAATCCGATGAGGGAGAAGCTGAGCCAACCTACCACGACAACACCACCGGTTGAGCCCTGCGGAACCGACTCACCACTTCCCGACGACAGAGAAGATCTCCCGGCTGGAGAGGCTTCTTCCCCTGACTGGTGGGCACAACCAGTTTTACCTTCCTTCTTCGCACCCCAGACCGGTTTGTGGTCGAACTGCCCGTGCCAAGCACCCCGGCGGCCGGATAGCCACTCACCACTGAACCGCGAATCAACGGACCGCTCCTTGTACCTGAGAATCTCTGTGTCTGGTTTCTTCCCTGGCAGTGCAACGGACTCCTGTCTTCCTCCACGATGAGATCCTCTCTTCCCCCGGACAAAGCACCGACTTGCATCCGCTGCCAGGAACAACTGCCCCCGCTGGATTCTTCTCACCACTTTAAGGTACCGTGTCCGCCAGGCCTCCCTTTCTAAAGATTGCTACAAGGTAATAATAACTACTTAACCTTCTGGACTGGGTTGGCTGCCTTGACCCTCTAACTGGTCCCTTTCTTTGGTCCAACTCCTTTTGGAACCATTACAAGACTTTTGTGCACTGCAACCGTGTGACCTTGGACACATTTCGTTTGATTCTCTGAAAGTGGATCCGGCCTATTGAACTCTAACTTCACGGTTTTACTTTGCCTTCCTTTCTTGTTATGTTCTTGTAAAAGTGTTGGGATCTGTTTCAACTTGTTCTCTGCTTTTCTCTCCCTTTTAAAAACGAACTATTAGAGTGCCATCTATGTTAAGCGCTCACCGCTGTCTGAAAATAAGTGGGGCTTAACTTAAGACTTGTCTAATATTCTTTTAAGGGAGTGTATATCTTTTAGTGACCATGTTTTTGATTGCTTACTATTGGTGCCTGTGTGGTGTTTTTCTAGATGTGGTTTTTAAATAAATAATTATATTTCTTTTACACCAAGCCCTGGTCAGTGTTTACTTGTTCTATTGTGTTCTCTTGACCTATTGTGAATACTCTGTATACTGCCTAACTCTTCTTGAGGGAAGTCTGACTGCTCAGCCACAGCTACCAAGTGAATCTGTGTGGTACAGACTGCTACCAAGTGGGTTTACTGCCAAACACCTGTAGTCTTAAATCCTTTGCAGTGGTCCCAGAGGGAACTGCACAGGTTTCTGCCTAACACTGTCCCTTTCTGTCTAACTGCCTTTGTTGACTGTCTATAGTTTTTTCCTATCCTTTCTTGTCTGCAGGACTCCTTACGCTTGTGTCTCTTGTGCACTTTAATCCACTCAGCCTTGTGAGCACATCTCTGCCCACAGGCCTGTGACAATAAATGGTTGGGAGCAGGAATAACTGGCAAGCAGTGACAGAGACCTGGAGGTAAGGTTTCCTACTGTACATTGGGCTCGGAAGGCAGGCTGATACCTTGAAAATTCCACCAAACTCCCTGTTTGGAAGAGAACCACATCATCATAACCTCCAGGGTGCCATTGATACTGCCTGCAGTACCATACATTATTAGGACAGTACAATGACTTCTCAGCAGGGCTTCTTTGCTTTTAGCTGTACAGTACTGGCACTCTGACGATCCTGAGATGTACAATGAATACTGGTGTGGTGCGCGCACACACACACACACATGTAAAACAATACAATTTACAACATCTCCCGCATCAATTCCATAGTATTTAGTAATTGCCATTACTAAATAATAGTAATTGCCATTACTTAACCATACAGGCATTCTACCTAAGCTGTTCATAGTAGTAATTGCCATTACTTAACCATACCATAGTATTTAGTAATTGTGATTACTAAATAATAGTAATTGCCATTACTTAACCATACAGGCATTCTACCTAAGCTGTTCATAATAGTAATTGCCATTACTTAACCATACAGGCATTCTACATAAGCTGTTCAGGTGTATCAGTCTATTCCTGGTCATCTACTTTAAATGGCAGATAAAATCATTCCATTGTCTAGATGGCTTGTAGGCTATGAACAATCACCCCCTTTGGTGGATAGAGTCTAATGTACTGAATGTGACTGCAGGGCCTTCGATGGCTCATAACCACACAGTTCACAATGCAGATCTTGAGACAGACTTATGTATACACTCAGATGCCAAGAAGACTATCTTAAACCTAATCTTATTACCTGTTGACAAGAAGCACAAAGTCCTTTAAAATTGAGAGCCATACCCAAATTATTAAGGACAAAATCAGAATTTTATGAGATAATTACTGCACCATGTCTCATGTCCCTAGTAAATGTGCACAGGTGTCTTTTTAGCTGATTGTCGGAGAAGGATCAAAAACAACTGTTTGGTCCAATGAATATTGTTTTTAATAAGTGTACATCACTGTTGCATTTTCATAATTGCTCCTTTTATTCCAATAATCATTAAAATAATCACAGTCTGTGTCATCAACACTTCTATAAGGATTCAAGGGCCAACAAGCACCTTCAATTGAACCAAAGTGAATTATTGATCACAGCACGAGGATATTGTTATCCATATTCGCTGATCCATAGGGAGAATCCCCCATCATATCTATCAAATGTTGTTCAAGTAATTTATCTAAGCCCAGCCTTGAGAAAGACCAGCAGATGGTCAAAACACGTGTTGGCACCGGGACATCTGAACCATTTGAGTACAACCTATGATTATTGGAATGAAAGGACCACTTGTGAAATTGCAACAGTGACATACGCTTATTAACAACAATATTCATTTTAAACGAAATGTTGCTTTTGCAACTTCTCCCACAAACCAGCTAAAAAGACATGTGCTGGGTGTTGTTGTCACTTGGCTGGGTACTTAAACCCCATTCTTTCACAACTGATGAACGCTGGTCCACTAGCAAACGCTTATGCCCTCAGCCATGTATGTATACCCAGACACACATATATTTTCATCCATTGAAGCAAACACGTACATACAAAAGCTCCTACAGTTGCAGACATGTATCCATGCAAAACAGCCTAACTCCACTGTACAATTTACTGCCCCTTTTCATCCTCTAGCATATGTAAGCGAGCACACCAACATATCAAGTGAAAAACCAGAATGGATATACATATTTTGTCATCATGTAGGACAAGTGCATTTGAGCAGCAGTGGATTCCATTTTAAGTATTAAATGAATCCTAGATGTCCTTTATCATATCGTTCTATACAAAAGATGGTTCTAAGGTATTTTAAAGGCTGGGGAACTGCCTCCTCCCAAAGTGGACCCTGAGATAAGTGTCCAGTTGTTGTTAACTTATTAAATATCAATTTGCCTCAAGCTTTTAAAAAGGTCTTAGGCAGAACTCGCACATGCCTCCACTTAAAGGATATTGCATATTTGCTATATTTGACAGTTTGGTACCACCAGGCTTGTTATCAACCACCACATATTTGGTGAGGTAATGTCTCAGGCCAGCAGCCCCACTCTGGAAATTGTTCCAGCACCACTGCAAACAGGTATAATTTGATACATGTCATTTGGTCAGTTGAGGTCCATGAAAAAGTATATGTTATGTTATGTTACTTTGCATTTATATAGCGCCTTATGTACCATTGGTATAGTCTCAAAGCGCTGGTAGCTTGAACGCCCTCGGGAACCGAAGTTCAAGTCAGTAGAGAGAGTATAAAGGCGTCAAAGATGCGTGTGCGCACCGTATATGTGTGCTGCAGGTGTAGCATTCATGTGGAGGCAGCTTCCTAGCATTAGCTGTGGTGGTTGAGGGTTGAGGCGTATGTGTTCGTTCTGGCCGGATTATCCAGATCGATTGAGGCTGCGTTAGGCCTGAGGAGAACACCGGCTGGAGGGTGTAACCAGCAGTGTTTAGTTAGAGTGATGTGTAGTATGAGGAAGATGTTGGTATGAGAACAGCTATACCGAATGGTGTCATAGTATCGCTGTGTTCTAGTTGGGTGATGGTGTAAAAGAAGAGAGTAAGCGTGGTGATGTGATATGATGCGTATGAGATCGGATTATATCTACATACTTCCTAATTCGTCGCTCATGCGTTCGTTCGATCATGCATTCAACTGCACTAAGGAATCACTGGCTCTACTAGCTGGTACTTCGTCTCGTCTGCGCACACATACTTCTGATCTATACACAGGTGCCTGCTCTACATACACACACACACGTCTGCTCTACACACACACGCGTGCATGTCTGTTCCACGTCAGCTCTATACACAAACACATATACGCGCGTCCGCTCTACACACACATACGTCTGTTCTACACATACACATCCGCTCTATACACACTCACACGTCCGCTCTATACACACAGATGTCCGCTCTATGCATACACATGTTTGCTCTACACATACAGACATGTCTGCTCTACACACGCACACCCATCCGCGCTACTTACACATACACGTCCGTTCTACATATACATACGTCTGCACTACACACTCCTGTTCACTTTACACACACTCCGGTTCGCTTTACACACACCCATGTCCGCTCTACACCTACATCTATACATCTGCTCTATATACACACATACGTCTGCTCCACACATGCACACGTCTGTACTACACATACATACGTCTGCTCCAGACACATACATACACACACGTCCGATCTACAGACACACATCCATGTGCGCTCTACGCCTGCATGTCCGCTCTACACGCACACGTCCGCTCTATACACACGCACACATCCATTCTAAACACACACACGTCCGTTCTGTACACACGTAAGTTCGCTCTACACATGTACACACGTTCGTTCTACACGTGCATACACGTCTGCTCTATACATAGACGTCTGCTCCACACATGCACACACGTCTGCTCTACACACGCACACACGTCCGTGCTACATACACATCCATGTCCGTTCTACATACACAAACGTCACGCTCTACAGACATCTATGTCTGCTTTACACACATCCACGTCGCTCTACACCCACACACATAAGTCTGCTCAACGCACACACACATCTGCTCTACACATACACACATCCGCTCTACACACACACACAACACACGTCCGCTTTACAGACACACATACATCTGTTCTGCTCGCATACCTACGTCCGCTCTATACATACTCACGTCCGCACTGCACACACCGACGTCCGCTATATGTGATACTACTCTAGCCAAGTTGGATGTTCATGCTGTTTTTAGGGAATGCAATGAGAAGTGATATGATCTAATTACTTGATGCATGAATAGCTTGTACATGTTATTATAGTTAATGAGTGTACTCTACCATACACATATGGGTTCATCTAAAACCTACCACTGAAAGACATTTAGTTGTTAAGTTATTTATTTATGTGCTAAGGAAAGGGAAGATGCTAGCATGGTTTAGAAAGTTAGGAGGAGGACAGCATGGCATCACCAGAGTGTCAAACGTGATAGTCCCACAATCAAAGTTTAGGTTTCTTCTTGAAAGTGGTGAAAGAAAGTACTCAGCGATTTTCACAAGGAACTGAATTCCAGCAGTTGTCTCCCTTCACTACTTATACAGGGTAATTCATAGAATTTCACACAAAAGTGGCACACGCGGCTGGTGCACAGTGTGCGTGTGCGAATGTCTGCGCCAGCCGCTTGCGCTAAAATCGATTTCCGCTCACAGCGTACTCCTGGATGTTCACCTCCAAAACCAGCCGTGGCGCAGAGTGGCGCAGCGACCCTGCAGCAGCGCCAGTTACGCCCCCAAGAACGCCCCTAGCGCAAGGAAAGCCAGAATGGCGGAGCGACCCTGCAGCAGCGCCAGTTACGCCCCCAAGAACGCCTCTAGCACAAGGAAAAGCCATCCAAATCCCCAATCCAGCGCAAAGGGCTGCGTTAACCCTGGACCAGTTTACAGGGCTGCCAAACAGCAAACGCCAAGCGGGGAACTTGTATTACTGGGGTTCGTGTGAAGTTTCACACGCGAAAGGGCCTGTGCGAGTGGGGTATGTGTATAACTGGGTTTCGTGGGAAGTTTCACACGCGATTTCAGCAGGGTACTTGTATTTCGGGGGTTCGCCTGAAGTTTCACATGCGAAAGGGCCTGTGCAAGTGGGGTACGTGTATAACTGGGGTTCGCGTGAAGTTTCAAACGCGAAAGGGCCTGTGCGAGTGGGGTACGTGTATAACTGGGGTTCGCATGAAGTTTCACACGCGAAAGGGCCTGTGCGAGTGGGGTACGTGTATAACTGGGGTTCACGGGATGTTTCACATGCGAAAGGGCCTGTGCGAGTGGGGTACGTGTATAATTGGGGTTTGCGTGAAGTTTCACACGCAATTTCAGCAGGGTACGTGTATTACAGGGGTTTGCGGGAAGTTTCACACGCCAAAGGGCCTGTACGAGTGGGGGACATGTATAACTGGGGTTCGCGTGAAGTTTCACACGCGATTGGAGCAGGGTACATGTATTACGGGGGTTTGTGGGAAGTTTCACAAGCAAAAGGGCCTGTGCGAGTGGGGTACGTGTATAACTGGGGTTCACGTGAAGTTTCACACGCGAAAGGGCCTGTGCGAGTGGGGTACGTGTATAACTGGGGTTTGCGGGAAGTTTCACACGCGAAAGGGCCTGTGCGAGTGGGGTACGTGTATAACTGGGGTTCGTGTGAAGTTTCACACGCGAAAGGGCCTGTGCGAGTGGGGTACATGTATAACTGGGGTTCACAGGAAGTTTCACACGCGAAAGGGCCTGTGCGAGATGGGTACGTGTATAACTGGGGTTCGTGTGAAGTTTCACACGCGAAAGGGCCTGTACGAGTGGGGTATATGTATAACTGGGGTTCACAGGAAGTTTCACACACAAAAGGGCCTGTGCGAGTGGGGTACGTGTATAACTGGGGTTTGTGTGAAGTTTCACACGTGATTTCAGCAGGGTGTGTGTATTACGGGGGTTTGTGGGAAGTTTCACACGCGAAAGGGCCTGTGCGAGTGGGGTACGTGTATAACTGGGGTTCGCGTGAAGTTTCACACACGATTTCAGCAGGGTACGTGTATTATGGGGGTTCGCGGGAAGTTTCATACGCGAAAAGGCCTGTGCGAGTGGGGTACGTGTAAAACTGGGGTTTGCGGGAAGTTTCACACGCGATTGGAGCAGGGTACGTGTATTTCTGGGGTTCGCGGGAAGTTTCACACGCGATTTTGCTGTCAGAGCGGGGTACGTGAATTTCAGGGGTGCGCGGTGAGTCCTACATGTGAATTGGCAGTGTAGGTCCTCCCAGGATTTCCCTCTACAGCCCCCACGGCACCTGCAGGCAGCCCACACCACAGGGGACTACCCTCCACCCCTGGTCATGTCCCGCAGGCAGCCCATCCACCATGGGCATGCCCCCCAGCCAAGCCACTTGTCCCCCTGCAACCCCACCCCTCAGCAGTCAGGGGCACCTGCCAGCACGCCACCACACATGTCCCACACATGTCCCCCTGCACCCCCACCCCCCAGCAGTCAGGGGCACCTGCCAGCAGGCCCCCACACATGTCCCCCTGCACCCCCACCCCCCAGCAGTCAGGGGCACCTGCCAGCAGGCCCCCACTCATGTCCCACACATGTCCCCCTGCACCCCCACCCCCCAGCAGTCAGGGGCACCTGCCAGCAGGCCCCCACTCATGTCCCACACATGTCCCCCTACACCCCCACCCCCCAGCAGTCAGGGGCACCTGCCAGCAGGCCCCCACACATGTCCCCCTGCACGCCCACCCCACAGCAGTCAGGGGCACCTGCCAGCAGGCCCCCACTCATGTCCCAGACATGTCCCCCTGCACCCCCACCCCCCAGCAGTCAGGGGCACCTGCCAGCAGGCCCCCACACATGTCCCACACATTTCCCCCTGCACCCCCACCCCCAGCAGTCAGGGGCACCTGCCAGCAGGCCCCCACTCATGTCCCACACATGTCCCCCTGCACCCCCACCCCCAAGCAGTCAGGGGCACCTGCCAGCAGGCCCCCACGCATGTCCCCCTGCACACCCACCCCACAGCAGTCAGGGGCACCTGCCAGCAGGCCCCCACTAATGTCCCACACATGTCCCCCTGCACCCCCACCCCCAGCAGTCAGGGGCACCTGCCAGCAGGCCCCCACGCATGTCCCCCTGCACCCCCACCCCACAGCAGTCAGGGGCACCTGCCAGCAGGCCCCCACACATGTCCCCCTGCACCCCCACCCCTCCAGCAGTCAGGGGCACCTGCCAGCAGGCCCCCACTCATGTCCCCCTGAACCCCCACCCCCCAGCAGTGCAAGGCACCTGCCAGCAGGCCCCCACTCATGTCCCCCAGCACCCCCATCCCCCAGCAGTCAGGGGCACCTGCCAGCAGCCCCCCACACATGTCCCACACATATCCCCCTGCCCTGCACCCCCACCCCCCAGCAGTCAGGGGCACCTGCCAGCAGGCCCCCACACATGTCCCCCAAACAGGTCATCACACTACAGACCTATGCCCCTCATGGCCACCCAAATCCCACCCCAGTCCAAACACCCCACATTGAATTCCCAAAGTCATGATAGAAAATACATAACCAGCATGGCCATGAATCAATGTCCCTCAGACCCACGCAATGGTGACGCATGACTGTGAAAAGATCAACATTGTGACATGCACAAAACAAATGATATTCGACCACATCAGTAAAGTATATAATAAATGTGTATTCAATAATTAACCAAATGAATAAAACAAAATCACACAACAATGGAAATAATGAAGAAAAAGCTGCATGTCCAAATGATTAAAAAAAAATGTGTGAAAGCAGAATCCAAATCAATCCAAAAGCAAATGGGTCCAAAGAGTCTGGGCCTCATCACGACCCAGGCGGTAAGTTATCGCCTGGGCCGTGACTTTACCACCATGGCGTAAACTACGTTTACGCCATGGTGGGTGGCGGACTTACCGCCCCATTCCGACCTTGGCGGGGCAGTAAGTCCCCAATCCCCATTTACCCTTCCCCATTCCCATTTTTGCCCCATAGGGCATAATGGGAGTGGGGAAGGCGTTAATTACGCCACCGTAAATTACGGTGGCGTAATTAACTCCATGGTCCCTTAGCGCCATGGATTTTAACACCTGCTAAAAGCAGGTGTTAAATTCGCCATGGCGCTAAGGGACCTCGTACTCAGGCGGTAAGGGTCGGCGCTGTTTACGGCGCCGTAAACCCCTTACCGCCTGGGTCGTAATGAGGCCCTCTGTCAGTCCAACCAAATCCAAAGTGTAAAAATAAGACACATCCATTGATCCATGGTAGAAAAGAAACTTAAATGAAGTGAAATCCAGTGTTGAACTATATACAAAGTACAAATCCAGGGTCCATGAGCCCAACCATTGAAAGGAAACCTACAAAAACCCTACCTAATGAACAACTATATACAAAAAGGTGGGGCATTGTCAAAGTACCCCAAATGAAATGAAAACCAAAAGGAAACCTAACACTAATTAACTATATACAATGGCAGCGGGCTAGTCCGACGGCTCACTTCCTGATTTCCCGGGCCAGGGCATCATCGAACTCCTGCTTGATGTCCCGGAGGCGGTCCTCTTCCATGGCCCTGAGGGTTCGCAGGGACGATGACATCCGGACCTCCAGGTCCCTGCGAATTGCCTCGAGGCACTCGGCCCGACTCAGAGCCCTTTGCATGGAGTTCTCCGCCCTGACCATCGCGAGCCGTGCCTCTTCCGTCCGCTGCCGCTCCGCATCTATAGCATGGCCTAACCGCTGCCACACGGAAGACACTTCCCGTCCTGGGTCCGCCTGCCCCTCCGATGTCGAAGTCCCGAGCCATCATGGCTCCCACCTTGTTGGCGGGAAGTTTCACACGCGAAAGGGCCTGTGCGAGTGGGGTACGTGTTTAACTGGGGTTTGCGGGAAGTTTCACACGCGATTTCAGCAGGGTACGTGTATTATGGGGGTTTGCGGGAAGTTTCACATGCGATTGGAGCAGGGTACGTGTATTTCTGTGGTTCGCGGGAAGTTTCACACGCGATTTTGCTGTCAGAACGGGGTACGTGAATTTCAGGGGTGCGCGGTGAGTCCTACATGTGAATTGGCAGTGTGGGTCCTCCCAGGATTTCCCTCTACAGCCCCCACGGCACCTGCAGGCAGCCCACACCATGGGGGACTACCCCCCACCCCTGGTCATGTCCTGCAGGCAGCCCATCCACCATGGGCATGCCCCCCAGCCAAGCCACTTGTCTCGCTGCACCCCCACCCCTCAGCAGTCAGGGGCACCTGCCAGCACGCCACCACACATGTCCCACACATGTCCCCCTGCACCCCCACCCCCCAGCAGTCAGGGGCACCTGCCAGAAGGCCCCCACACATGTCCCCCTGCACCCCCACCCCCCAGCAGTCAGGGGCACCTGCCAGCAGGCCCCCACTCATGTATGTCCCCCTACACCCCCACCCCCCAGCAGTCAGGGGCACCTGCCAGCAGGCCCCCACACATGTCCCCCTGCACCCCCACCCCACAGCAGTCAGGGGCACCTGCCAGCAGGCCCCCACTCATGTCCCAGACATGTCCCCCTGCACCCCCACCCCGCAGCAGTGAGGAGCACCTGCCAGCAGGCCCCCACACATGTCCCACACATGTCCCCCTGCACCCCCACCCGCCAGCAGTCAGGGGCACCTGCCAGCAGGCCCCCACTCATGTCCCACACATGTCCCCCTGCACCCCCACCCCCCAGCAGTCAGGGGCACCTGCCAGCAGGCCCCCACGCATGTCCCCCTGCACCCCCACGCCACAGCAGTCAGGGGCACCTGCCAGCCGGCCCCCACTAATGTCCCACACATGTCCCCCTGCACCCCCACCCCCCAGCAGTCAGGGGCACCTGCCAGCAGGCCCCCACGCATGTCCCCCTGCACCCCCACCCCACAGCAGTCAGGGGCACCTGCCAGCAGGCCCCCACACATGTCCCCTGCACCCCCACCCCCCCAGCAGTCAGGGGCACCTGCCAGCAGGCCCCCACTCATGTCCCCCTGAACCCCCACCCCCCACCAGTGCAAGGCACCTGCCAGCAGGCCCCCACTCATGTCCCCCAGCACCCCCATCCCCCAGCAGTCAGGGGCACCTGCCAGCAGCCCCCCAAACATATCCCACACATATCCCCCTGCACCCCCACCCCCCAGCAGTCAGGGGCACCTGCCAGCAGGCCCCCACACATGTCCCCCCAACAGGTCATCACACTCCAGACCCATGCCCCTCATGGCCACCCAAATCCCACCCCAGTACAAACACCCCACATCGAATTCCCAAAGTCATGATAGAAAATACATAACCAGCATGGCCATGAATCAATGTCCCTCAGACCCACGCAATGGTGACACATGACTGTGAAAAGATCAACATTGTGACATGCACAAAACAAATGATATTCGACCACATCAGTAAAGTATATAATAAATGTGTATTCAATAATTAACCAAATGAATAAAACAAAATCACACAACAATGGAAATAATGAAGAAAAAGCTGCATGTCCAAATGATTAAAAAAAAATGTGTGAAAGCAGAATCCAAATCAATCCAAAAGCAAATGGGTCCAAAGAGTCTGTCCGTCCAACCAAATCCAAAGTGTAAAAATAAGACACATCCATTGATCCATGGTAGAAAAGAAACTTAAATGAAGTGAAATCCAGTGTTGAACTATATACAAAGTACAAATCCAGGGTCCATGAGCCCAACCATTGAAAGGAAACCTACAAAAACCCTACCTAATGAACAACTATATACAAAAAGGTGGGGCATTGTCAAAGTACCCCAAATGAAATGAAAACCAAAAGGAAACCTAACACTAATTAACTATATACAATGGCAGCGGGCTAGTCCGACGGCTCACTTCCTGATTTCCCGGGCCATGGCATCATCGAACTCCTGCTTGATGTCCCGGAGGCGGTCCTCTTCCATGGCCCCGAGGGTTCGCAGGGACGATGACATCCGGACCTCCAGGTCCCTGCGAATTGCCTCGAGGCACTCGGCCCGACTCAGAGCCCTTTGCATGGAGTTCTCCGCCCTGACCATCGCGAGCCGTGCCTCTTCCGTCCGCTGCCGCTCCGCATCTATAGCATGGCCTAACCGCTGCCACACGGAAGACACTTCCCGTCCTGGGTCCTCCTGCCCTCCGGCCGATGCCTGCCCCTCCGATGTCGAAGTCCCGAGCCATCATGGCTCCCACCTTGTTGCTGCTGCTGCTGTGCCTGTGCCCGTGCCCTGGCTCCTGCTGCCTGCACATCCTCCTCCGGCTGGGGTGCAGTTGTTGAGGTGGCCAACCCTGCTGGACGTCCGACTCCCGACTGTGGCAGGGATGTGTCCTCCACCAGCCTGGCCGCACGGTCAGAGGCAGCTCCACAGGGTACCCAGGTGATACATTGGGTGGGAAGATGGCACGGAGGATGACTGGCGCATAGGGGGTTCAGGTGAGGAGGGGGTCGAAGCAAGGTTCAGCAAACGGAGGAATCCGGCCTGGGTGACCTGTCCCAGTAGGCTGACGTAGTCAATGAGCCATTCGAGATGACGTGCAGTCTCCCCATGGAAAGACTGCAGGTCACCTCGCATGGCCCGTTGACTCAACGCCACCCCACCCAGGACAGGCTCAACCCGGTCCCGGATAGCCACGTCCGCAGGAAGAGGAAGGACAGTTGTTGTAAGCGGATCCCCTCCCTGAAAGCGGGTCTGGACGTAGGCATCCCTGCTGGTGCGGGATGATGCAGTCACAGGATCAGGGACAGGATTACACACAGGCACCTCCGCGGCGGCCTATGCTGCCTCCTGTCCCTGCCCCTGCACTGCACCACTGGCACCAGTGGAATCCCTACCTCCAGACCCCGTCTCTGTCCCTTGCGTGGCCTCCTCCTCCACCAAACCCCCCACCAACCTGGATGACTCCCTGCCAACTTCCTTCATCGGACCCTGTGGGGTCTCAGCTGCCCCTTCTGCTCCCGAGGAGTCCAACTCCGACCTCCGCCTCTTGGACCTACCCTCGGCAGCTGCAGCCTGGGATGAGGCACCGGACTCCTCACTCCCTGACGAGATCACAACCTGGGAGGGGAGCCGGGCTTTGCGTCTCCGGCTGGTGGTGTGATCCCCGCCGCTGTGCTCCACAGCACCATCTCCGCCCTCTTCATCAGTTGACGCTGCAGACAGGGAGAGTTAGGAGACAGGCATCAGGACACTGTACAATGGACTGATACACACATGCCAGTTGCACATGAGTGGCAGTGTCAAACTTCAGACATGGCATCACAATCCCCAACACACATGGCATGTCAACTCACACACATGGGCAATTCCACAGCCATATAGCAGCAGCTAGCACCATCCATACACATACAACAGCATGAGCAGCCAAAGGTGAGCCAGACATCACATGAAACACAGGGAGTGCACTAGACATGCACACACGCCACCAAACTTACATGCATGTGTACACATCCACCAACTGTCGCAGTGATGAGATCGGCATCCATGTCACATCTGGCAATCAGTCTTCTCCATATCAGTATGCCAAGCATCCATGTTGCATCACTGTTGCACCCTTGTGTAACACACACAAATGCACATGTACACGGTGCAGATACATGCAGCTGGAACCAACATCCATGTGTGACACCACAACCATGCCAACTTACATACACAGTCATTCAAACATGTGTGCTCACACATCTGCATTTGGCATGCAAGCTTAAATACACATGCACCATCCATGTGTCTGACACATGAGAGGAATCGCATGTATAAGCCTCACGGCCCTGTACATACACATCCATACATGGCCCTACAAAACCACATGTGCAACCTGCACACTACTGGCACACCACCACATGCACAGCTTACAATCAGTATGCATGTACACTTACCGCTCGACTCCAGACGGGTCTGCCTCTCAAGGACCTGGACGTGGAGCACTGGGGATATGCGCTCCAGGACCCTCATTTGATGTTCCGACAGGTGGCCCCGGCGCCCCTTAGCATCCGCTGCCTTCAAGAGGCGCCGGGCCTTGTTGAGGGTCCTGGACCTGAAGTCCTCCCAGCGCTTCTTGACATGTTTGAATTTGCGGACTGCCACCCCCTCCGTGTTGATGGCAGTCACGATGTCCGTCCAGATCCTGTTCCATCCTTCCTTGTCGGCGCGCAAACTTCCGAAGAGGGCATCCTACTGCCCCAGGACTTGCTCCACCAGGACACCAACTTCGGTGGCAGTGAAGCTGGTGGCCCTCTGCCTCTCTGGCTGGGGGTTGCCAGTGGAGCCAGATGGTGGTGTGCCCGACATGGCAACCCCAGAGGCAGGTGTAGGTGGGCAACTGGGTCCTGGGGCTGGGCTGTGGAGCGATGGTATCCCAGTCGGGAGTCTTCAGTTCCAGCAGGGGTGGTCACAGCAACTGCACCCTGGCTGATGTGCAGGCAGCAAATAGCAGGGCACGTGGGCAGCAGGCAGGCAGGCAGCAGCAGATGGCAGGTGGGAGTGTGCTTGGGGCTCTTGGGGGCAGGAGAATGGCCTTCAGGGCAGGAGCATGGTCTTCCGTGTGTTTTCGCGTCGCAGCTTGATACGGAGTGATTTGATATGCTGCGACACAAAGCCCAGTCACCCTTCCAGAAATTACCATCGTCCGGGAGTGAGGGGACTGGTGCTGTGTCTGCCACTACGTCTGCAGCGGAAGGGGTGGGTCAGCCCCCACAGGGGCTTGCAACGGCGGAAGATGGTGTGGAGCCATCCAGGT
Source organism: Ambystoma mexicanum (assembly GCF_040938575.1). Lineage (NCBI taxonomy): Eukaryota > Metazoa > Chordata > Amphibia > Caudata > Ambystomatidae > Ambystoma > Ambystoma mexicanum. The sequence goes on from NC_090922.1 coordinate 1,011,846,349, forward strand.
TGGTGGTTTCCATAGAGGAGGAGGAGGCCGCTACTGAGCCGCACATGGGGCCTAGTGGGGGTGGTACCGCTGGTGCACATGGTGCAGTCCAGGGGCAGGGGCAGGAGGCAGCACAGGTCACCGTGGAGGGGTCTGTGCATGTCACTGTCCCTGACACTGTGACTACACCACCATGCACCAGCAGGGATGCCCCATCCCAGGCCCGTCCGCAGGTAGGGGAGATGTCCATTTCATCTGACACTCCTCTACCTGCAGACGAGGGGACCCCTGGCCATATGGAAAAGGTCCTGATTGGTGTCGCATTGCGCACGTGTTACATTCGTGATGACGTGCATGCTTCCCGAGGGGAGCACGCACGTCATCACGAAGAACAGCGTGCCAACTTCGCCCAGTTGGGAGTGTCCATGGTAGGGGGTTTTGTACATGTGTCGGCCACTCTGGTGGCCCTCTCCTCCTCTGTGGAGACTATGCGCCAGTCGTTCTCCATGCCGTCTTCTGGCCCAGATGCCACCAGGGCCCCCTGTGGACCTGCCCTGACCAACGCAGCCAGCTCGGCGGGGATCCCATCCCTGCCACAGTCGGGAGTCGGAGGTCCAGCAGGGGTAGACACCCCAGCAGATGGAGGATGTGCCGGCATCATGGGGCAGGGCACGTGCACAACGGCGTTGGTGGATTCCATCATCCTGGATGCCGTCGTGCTGGCAGAGGCAGTTGCGTCAGAGGCAGCGGCAGGCTCAACGTGGGAGGCATCATGGCTCGGGGCCATCTACATCAGAGGGGCAGGCATCGGCCGGAGGACAGGAGGACACTGGAATGGGAGTGTCTTCCATGTGGCAGCAGTTAGGCCAGCAGATAGGTGCAGATAGGTGCGGAGCGGAGGCGGGCAGAGGAGGCACGGCTTACAATGGTCGGGTGGAGAACTCCATGCGCAGGGCGCTAATGCGGGCTGAGTGCCTTGAGTGAATTCGTAGGGAGTTGGAGCTTGACATGGCGTTATCCCTGCGAGACCTTGGGCCAGAGAACAGGCACGCCTCCAAGTCATTGAACAGGAATTCGATGATGCCCTGGCCCATGACATCAACAAGTGAGCCATTGGACTTGCCCGCCGCCATTGTATATAGTTCATTAGTGTTAAGTTTCATTTCTTTTTTCTTTCATTTGGGGCGCATGGACTATGCCCCACATTTTTGCATATAGTTAGTAATTAGGTAGGTTTCATTGTAGGTTTCATTTATGTTGTTGGGCTCACGGACCCTGGGTTTGCTATTTGTACATAGTTTTACAGTGGATTTTTCTCCTTCGTCTTTTTTTTTCACCATGGAGCAATGGATATTACGCTTTTCTTTCCGTTTGGATTTGCTTTGTTGGACGGTGACTTTGGACACATTTTCATTTGGATTAATTTGGATTCTCATTTTATTTATTTATCATTTTTTGGGACATGCTGCATATTGATTATTATTGGCATTATTGTGTGTTTTGATTTCATTCCCTTCATTTTGACTTGAATACATTTTTGTTTCTTACTTCAATGTATGGTCTTCTCTCATTGGTTTCATGCATGTCACAATGTGGGTTTTCTCAGTCATGTGTTGCGATTGTGTGGGTCTGACAGACTTGTACTCATGCGCATACTGCTTATTTGTGATCTATCATGTAATGGGGATTTCAATTTGGAGTGGATGTAAAGCTTGGTTGGGTGCTTGGACTGGGGTGGGGTGGGGTGGGATTTGGGTGGCCATTAGAGCCAGGGATCTGGATTGTGATGACGTGTTGGCTAGGGGACATGTTCGGGGCCTGCTGGAAGGTGCCCCTGACTGCTGGGGGGTGGGGGTCCTGGGGGCCTTAAGTGGGACATGAGTGGGGGCCTGCTGGCAGGTGCCCTGACTGCCGGGGGGTGGGGGTGCTGGCAGGTGCCCTGCACTGCTGGGGGGTGGGGGTGCTAGGGGACATGTGTGGGAGCCTGCTGGCAGGTGCCCCTGACTGCTGGGGGGTGGGGGTGCTGGGGGACATGAGTGGGACATGTGTGGGGGCCTGCTGGCAGGTGCCCTGCACTGCTGGGGGGCAGGGGTGCTGGGGGACATGTGTGGGGGCCTGCTGGCAGGTGCCCTGCACTGCTGGGTGTGGGGGTGCTGGGGGACATGTGTGGGGGCCTGCTGGCAGGTGCCCCTGACTGCTGGGGGGTGGGGGTGCTGGGGGACATGAGTGGGACATGAGTGGGGGCCTGTTGGCAGGTGCCCTGCACTGCTGGGGGGGTGGGGGTTCTGGGGGACATTTGTGGGGGTCTGCTGGCAGGTGCCCCTGACTGCTGGGGTGTGGGGGTGCTGGGGACATGAGTGGGACATGAGTGAGGGCCTGCTGGCAGGTGCCCTGCACTGCTGGGGGGTGGGGGTGCTGGGTGACATGTGTGGGGGCCTGCTGGCATGTGCCCAGCACTTCTGGGGGGTGGGGGTGCTGGGGGACATGTGTGGGGGTCTGCTGGCAGGTGCTCCTGACTGCTGGGGGTGGGGGTGCTGGGGGACATGAGTGGGGGCCTGCTGACAGGTGCCCTGCACTGCTGGGGGCTGGGGGTGTAGGGGGACATGTGTGGGCGCCTGCTGGCAGGTGCCCCTGACTGCTGGGGGTGGGGGTGCTCGGGTACATGAGTGGGACATGAGTGGGGTCCTGCTGGCAGGTGCCCTGCACTGCTGGGGGTTGGGGGTGCTGGGTGACATGTGTGGGGGCCTGCTGGCAGGTGCCCTGCACTGCTGGGGGGTGGGGGTGCAGGGGGTCATGCATTGGTGATCAGTAGTGCAAGGTGACATGTGGCTTGGCTGGGGGCATGCCCATGGTGGATGGGCTGCCTGCAGGACATGACCAGGGGTGCAGGGTAGTCCCCTGTGGTGTGGGCTGCCTGCAGGGTCTGTGGTGGGTGTAGAGGGAACACCTGGGAGGACCCACACTGCCAATTCATGTGTAGGACTCCCCGGCACCCCCGAAATACACGTACCCTGCTGAAATCGCATGTGAGACTTCCCGCGAACCCCAGGAATACACGTACCCCACTCGCACAGGGCCAATCGCGTATGAAACTCCACGTGAACCCCAGTTATACACGTACCCCACTCGCACAGGGCCTATCGCGTGTGAAACTCCACGCGTACCCCAGAAATACACGTACCCCACTTGCACAGGCCCTTTCGCATGTGAAACTTCCCGCGTACCCCAGAAATACACGTACCCAGATCCAATCGCGTATGAAACTCCACACAAACCCCAGTTATACACGTACCCCACTCGCCCAAGGCCTATCGCGTGTCAAACTTCACGCGAACCCCAGAAATACACGTTCCCCACTCGCACAAGGCCAATCGCGTGTGAAACTTGAAGCGAACCCCAGAAATACACGTACCCGGATCCAATCGCGTGTGAGACTTCACGCGAACCCCAGTTATACAAATACCCCGCCCGCCCAAGGCCTATTGCGTGTGAAACTTCATGCGAACCCCAGAAATACACGTACCCAGATCCAATCGCGTATGAAACTCCACACAAACCCCAGTTATACACGTACCCCACTCGCCCAAGGCCTATCGCGTGTCAAACTTCATGCGAACCCCAGAAATACACGTTCCCCACTCACACAGGGCCAATCGTGTGTGAAACTTCACGCGAACCCCAGAAATACACATACCCAGATCCAATCGCGAGTGAGACTTCACACGAACCCCAGTTATACAAGTACCCCGCTCGCCCAAGGCCTATCGCGTGTGAAACTTCCTGCGCACCCCCGAAATACATGCACATGCTATTTTTCACACAGCGGGTGTCTGTGTTTGTCGCGTACCCCTTTGCACGTCATTTGTCTTAGAGGGACACAGTGTGGGACTTTCATCATAGCTGTATGTACGTGCTTTTTGTTAGCGCACATATTTTTCATGCGCAGGGATGCTACTGCCTGCCTTCGTGTGGCAGACGTGTTTAGGCCTGTGCGCGTCTTTGCCCGTGTGCTGGTTTGCCCTATTCGATTCCATGAATACGTGTTGTAGGCGAGGATGTGGGCGTTCGGCGCACTTGCCTCCTGTACGTCCCCCGTGATGCCCACATTTTCACGCGTTGTTCCCCATTCCGTGTGTCACGCCCCGTGTTACGCCAACTTTTGTTGTGTGCGCCGCACTATGTGCGCTTTCGCTGTGCGCTTACCGCACGCTGTTTGAAGGCGTGTGCGCCAGCGTGCGCCAAACAGGATTTCAGTGCACATCCATAGATTTCCACGCACACGGACTTCCATGAATCGCTGTGCGTGGGTTTCGCTGCGATTTTCGCACTGGCACTGCGATTCGCACGCTTGCGCTGAAAATTTCAGCGCACATTAATTCCATGAATCGGCCAATGTATCTTTCTTCAAATATGTTTGTCTTGTATCTAGGGAATACAAGGCGGTTCCATGATGGAGACTTTAGGTCCTGGTAGGGACATGCTTGCTTATATTGGAATTTAAATAGGTACAGCCTGTAGCTACTATATGTCTATGAATTTTGCACAGGTGCTTCAAAATATATATATTTGTTTTAATTTGTTTTAATTTATAGACATTATAGGGCTTTGAAAATGGGGAAATGTAATCTTGTGGTTTCAGAGATACATTATTTTGTAGTGGTTGCAGTAGGAAGGTTGGACCTTTTGAGTCAGATGGGGAGTTTAGGAGCTATACATGCATGTATGTATGCATTAATGTATGTATTTGTCTTTGTATATAGGCCCCTTGTACAACCATTGGAGGCAGGCATCCCCATATTTACCACCACATACTGGCATCCTGCCCACCAGTTATGACTGCTGGCTCCACTAATATCTCTGATTGCACCGCTCCATGGGGTTATCTGGGGCATAATCCTAGTGTAAAAAGGACAGAGTCCCTAAGCCTTCTTCTTCTACATGCCACCAATGCTCACAAACATAACTAAAGCCCTCAAATGACTAAGCCTTCTGTCCAGCTGTCTCCCAAGAAGCCTAATCAGGGATGTCCACCTGAAGCCTAGGTCTGGTGAGCCTGGACTAGCAGATTGTCTCATCCAGCCCTTAAGAACCCCAGGGAGAGTGACTTTCATGAAAACTTTCATAAAAACATAACATCCTAACTTCTCAGTTCTCCAAGAAGTCCAGTCTACCAACAAATAAAAGGTTGTATACCTGACATTGGGGGCCATTACGAGGTAGGAGGTAACCATGGCGCTGTTAGCGGCATGGTTACCTCCTTACGGATGCCGGTTCCATGTTCCTTGAATGGGCTCAATGGAATGGGAAGGGTGCTAACAACGTTAATAACAGGCCCGTTGTTAGCACCATGGTCTGCTCGCGGGACCCACTAAGGACGCCTGGAGCAGAACTCATAATGATACCCCATTGTATAAAACTCTCCCTGCCTCTCATTCTCTTCATGTCTGGTATCCTCAGGTAAAAATATCCATAACGAAGTGCTACAAGCATGGTTGGTTTGTGGACACTGTAAAGATGGAGGGAGCAAATTGCATACCTAGGACCTCTCTGCTCCTCTGTTTTTTCACTGTCGCTCCACTGATATATATTTTCCAATCTTATGCCTCTGCCAACTCTTTTCTTCTTTCCTGGACCCAATGATCCAGCTTCATAGGGTAAGAAATATAGTTTTCTGCTGCTCTATCTTGTACATATTGAGAACTGCTGGGCTTTCCTTGCAATTTCTGCTCAATGTCAGTGCCTTGAAGTTGCCAAGAGAAGTTAAATTGTGATAGGAGTCAAGCCGCAAAGATTCACCATAAATATATATTGCCTTCATTTCAGCACATGCTAGAGAGATTCACATCAAATTGCTGCATTTGGTTGCAGGAAGAGAGAGGAACAATGTTCTTCTATCCATTGATTAATAGCAATTGGGGGTGAAAATCCATCAAATGAAATACTTTGCCAGAAAGCGACATATGTGTTTTCTAGTGGATGAATCAAGTAGAAGGAGCACAAACTCTGTCTTACTCTCTTCAGTTGTGAAATGAAAAGGAGAAATGTAGCTTTAAGTGATTCTTGAGCCTCTGTGATGGAAGCCGTATATGTCAGATTGAAGCCCAGGTATCTACTGGAAGTGCAAAGCTCTAAATGTGTGTTCTCAAACGCCCAACTCATAACCTTTGCTTTCCGTTTTTTGAGATTTTAGATTTCCCACCATTGATTGTAAGATTATTGATTCCTACAAAAGATGTGAAAGCAGTTATGTTCCAATGCAAATCGATTTTGGTTAAAAGCTGACCAGTTCAGGTTTGTAGTGTCGAATTTAACTGGAAAAGAAATAATGGTATCCCAAACTGAATCTCAATCTGACAAATAGATATTAAATATTAGAGGGGTCAAGACACAACCCTGTCTCAGTCCAACGGCGGTGTCTATAGCATTCTTTTGGTGGAGCAGCATAATTAGTTTAATTAGGTGAGATGGAATCCCTTTATGAGTTTCCACCACAATATGTGTCACTTGACACAGTCGAATGTACTGGATAATTCGAGTGAGGCCATGTATACTGTCCCTGAAGTGCCATCAGAAATGTCGGCCCTCATGAGAGCCAAGATTATACCAAACAGAGATGTGCCGACCCATTTCCCGAAGCCCACTAGATTATATGATAAGATGTTTAGGTTGTCCACCCAAAGTTCCAACTACTTGAGTATTAAAGATGCAAAGATATTACTTGTTGTTTCTAGAAGGGTGATTGGTCTATAGTGGGACATATTGGACTGGTCACCCTTCTTATAGATTGTAACTGCATAAGACAGTCTCAAAGAATAGTTTTTTTTAGAAAATAACAAACTGATGTTTTTTTGTTGGAGATTTGCCTCCTAAAAATAAATGTTTTTTTTTTATTTGAAACAAATTCATTTGCTTTTTATTTATTTTCACTGCTAAACTGTCTCCCAAAATTGAGTCATTTACAATTTGTATCAATGAATGATGTCATAAACTGCCATATTCACTTTTAAGCAAAGTTAATTCACCCCTATAGTTCCATGAGTTATCACTACATCTATAATGGCAGTGTACAAGTAAGATGTAAGATGTATGTGTAACATATTTATATATATTTAATTTCAGGATCAATACGAAAGCATTCTCAATCTCCACTGATCACTAATGAGATGGTCGATATCCTGAAAACGAGAGCACACGTTTCAGCATCTTCGCTACCTACAACAGTTAAGGTTCATGGTACGTATGCTATTGTAGTTGGCTCCACCTGCTAAAATGAAAATGTTTGATGATGAATAAAGTAATTTTAACAACTTTTACAATATAACTTTTCAGTATTAGGTGGTCCCAAACTAAGAGGGCCATCTGTACACTACATGATCCTTGTGTCAGGTCAATATGCCCTCACCTAAAAGAACTCTCTAGTTTCTGTATTATAGCACACAGTGAGACAAACTATACCATACTGAGATGACTGTCTTTACGCTATGCGGCTTTGCGCCACATGCATAACATTAACACACATTCAATGGACTGCATGACGTCATGATGGACTGTTTCATGACTTCCCTCTTACATATTATAATAATCTGCAAAGTAAGCAATAAAAGTAAAATCACTAATACATAAACAGCTGGAGTTTTCATCTTTAAATGTCACACTATGAGCTGTGAAAGTGAGAGATAATTTCAAAAATCTCTTTTTACATTTTATCCTTACCATTAGCTCTTGATTTATACTAAATTGTCTTTGATCTTGGCTTAGTTTGCAGGATTGGATAATTTTTGTGATTAATTTCGACACTTACAATTATTCTTTTTTTTTTTTTAAAGCCACGCAGTTCATTAAAAGATTAGGTTACCTAGAATTCACAATAGAAAATCACCAGTGATAAATACACAAATGCCTTGTACAATACTTATAAGTAGCTTTTAAGAACTTGTGAGAAACTTGTAGAACTATGGGATGAATAATAGGATCTTTATAAGAACTGATGGATTGACTGATTGATTGATTGATCAATTGATTGATTGACTGATAAGAAGTTACATGAACACCAAAATAGTTATTGAAATACTGCAAACACATATACATTTGAAGTAGGTTTTATGTGGGATATTATAAGATTCTGATAAGATCCGTATAAGAACAAGGAAATGGTAAAAGTATATATTTTACTTTTGGGGTGTGTAAACACAGCATTTGTAGATCATTGCAGTAACAAGAGTCACAAACATTTTTAAGGTAAAACAATGTCCTTTCTCATTCCTAAATGGAAATGGGTGCTGTGGACTTACTCCTGAACCCATAAAATGTGAACAATCATACAAGCATGAGTTGTAAGAATCAAATCAAATTGCATTTTTAACCTATCTTCAATTAATAAAACATAGACTTATAAACATATGGTTTATTGTTTAAAGTGTTGCTGAAAAGGAAGCACAGAACAAATTGTTGTCTGTGTGTAAAATAATTGAAAGGTTGACATCCTGAATAAAGGAACATAATTCATAAATAATTAAGGACTTCCCCAAATGTAGTAGATCTTTCAAATGTAGAAGACAAGCATTATTATGATTGCAAGAGTTTTTATCTAGACATTGTTCAAATATATTATTATGTATTTTCAAATGTACATAATAAATGTACTAACAATAGAGGACAGACACATGTGGGTTTATGGAGTGTATGTGATCTTTCATATGTTTAATTTAGAGATGAAGCTTTCCTTGGATTACCTTGTACTGATGTAGGAACTTTTTCATATCTGTTTCCAAGGTTAAACTTTTTTATCTATATGTATTTATATTTAACAATATCAGTGATTATGTCAATTTTCTTGAACTCTTTGTAGTATCATCATCATTAATAGTAAATTGTTAACATGTTGTTTGATACATCAATACATTCAAATAATGTGTGTATATTTTGGACATTTCTGCTGTAGCACCCTGTGATTTTCTTCATCATGTAGAATGGTTTTGTCATGTTGGCCTTACTCCAGATATATTTATGATAGATAATCCAGGTAAAGTAGGGTCCACTATCTTCTTGGAGTCTTGAGAATAAGAACTGTGGTGGGTCAGAAGATGGACACAGACTCTGATTTTCCATCTCAGTATTGATTTATTAAAAAATGAAAAGTGCAAAATACTGAACATTCCCTCTTCTAAGGGTGCTCCCCACATACCCAACCTAACTAGGGGGATTGTCAGTCGTCTGTGATAGTACAAATCAAAATCAGTCCACTGTCCAAAAACTACCCTACTCTGACCCTACCACTATAAGAATAACACAAAGCACCGGATAATGACTGCCTTTTCTTATGAGCTGGTTCTTCACCACATTCAGTTCAGTACCAGATCTTTAAATAGTTCTTGGTAACTACTTTTGTCAAGTCCCACAGTTCTGGCACTGGATCTTTACACGTTTCAAGTATCCTTTCTCTTTGACTACTCTTTCTTTTCTTTTTATACTCTTCTTGTCCAATCCCTTGGTTCTTTATTCTTTTATTTCCATTCAGACTTAAAAGTTTATTTGTATTCAACATCCACCCTTTTTCTTGACTTGGATGAATATGATGTTCCAGTAAATTTTGACTCTCTTTATTTATTCTTGATACTCTTTCTTGTCAGCAATGAGTATCTTCATCTCTTCCTAATACTTTATCTGGACTGGGATGAGTATGAGCATTCCAATAATGATTTGTATTCTCTTCACATATTTGTGACACTTTAGCTTGACTCAGATGAGTATGAGTGTTCCAGTACTGATCCTTATGTCCTTCACTAATTTGTGAAATTTTATCCTGACTGTGATGAGTGTGAACATTGCAGGAATGATCCTTACTCTCAATACTGTATCTTGACCGGGACAAGTATGAGTATCCCAGTAATAACTCTCGTTCTTCTTACACACTCCAAATGTCTTATTTTGCCTGTGATGAGTTTGACTCTTTCAATCATTATCTTTGGACCTCCGACCGTTCTCTCAATTTCCCCATTACCAGAGATATTCAGGGATAATGTCACTGGGTGGTACAACAGTCTGGGACCCTCTGGATCACTTGTCAGCTTGGCTCTTCACTTTCTCTGTAATTTCCCATACAGGTACTCTCTCTTGTTTCTTCCTTTTGTTTGCTGCGCTCTATCACAGTGAAAGTGGTGTTGGCGTAGTTTGTGGGCGGCTAGTCCACCAATGCTTGTTTGTGGTCATGCCGCCACTTGTTCCTCATTCTAGGTTGGGATGCCTTGTGTCCTCCTAGGTGCTCAACTTCTCTTCTAGTCTTCGATGCCAGGCGTCCACAGCTCCAACTTGCTTTGGACTCTGCAGTCCAACCGTCCTTCTCCTGTACACCTTTGCGTGCCAGTGTGAATGTTGTGGGAGATCTCTCTCTCTAGGTCTCGGCCCCCTCATCTTATTACGCTGTCTTGGGACTTCTCCAGTGCTATCTTGAAGTCCTTCCTTTCTGTTTGATTTGTGATCATTATTATTCCACTGGTTTTCTCCTTCTCAGTATGATTCAAGCTCTCTGTAACGGGCACCATTACAGTATTTGGATGACAATAACATATTCTGATTGGTTTTTCAGGTCTTTCTTCAGTAGATCTCTTTTAAGATGGGTTAGGGATATCTGGCTCAGGGTGTTCCCCATAAGAACTGGGGTGCTGGTCCCTAAGGGGGGAGTTTCTCCTGGTGAGGTCCTGCTTGCCTCTACCACTACGGAGGGTATTGCATAACATGCTTACCTCCCTAAAGGTACCTTGTGGGAAACATTAACAGAATCCTGTGATTCGTCACACAGCACATTGGGCCTCATTACAAGTTTGCTGGTCCAGGAACTACGGTACCGGTAAGCTTGCCGGTACCATAGTTCCCGGACCGGCAAACTACAAGTTCTGCTCACAGGTGCCATTACGGCCACCAGGTCTGACCTTGCGGCTGTACCGGCACCCACGAGCAGAGCATGTCGGATGCATCTGCACCATTCGGAATGGTGCCGGTGCATCCGACCTCCCCAGTCCCATTGAGCCCTATTGGGCTCAAATGGGAATGGGGAGCATTCCATTCCGGCGCTCTTGAATGGGTAATTACCGGGTCCAGCAGGGCCGTAATGACCTGGTAATAGCCCATTTGCGGGCGCCTGAAAGAATTACAAGTTTGGCGGCAGCGTGCCGGTTTTACTGGCAAGGCTACTGCCAAACCTCTAATGAGGACCATAGTTTATGGCCACTATTACACCAGCCAGCTGCTGGACATCTACAAAGTACCCTTGCAGCATTCCCCCTTCTCTGTGTGTCTTTCTGACAGAGAACACCAAGCACAATGGAATGAGCATAGTGGATGGCACTATTGCAAGTATATACCTCTGTGAATCAAGAATACGCTTTCAACTACACTACTCCCGCCTCTAACAGTCACACTGCTCTAACTGAGAAGGTATACTGGTTATCAACAGTGTATCAGTGTGTAAATAATGTACATGCAAACCATTGGTTTTAAACAGTCCAGGTGTTTATTACATTTTTTTAAATTGACCATATTCTTGTGTGCATCTTTTGTGGACAGACTTATTAGCCAACTATCACCTTCATACTCCCCCACGCTTAATAGAGCTGGAAAGGTGTCCAACACTGTTTTCATCCTTTCCCTTGAATTAAACTGTAGAGCATGAGGACCCATAGTCAGTGATGAAGGAACATCCAATAATACAGTCATAGGGATATGTTAAATCTTTCGTGCATGAGAGGTTACATAGAATATTAACATAAAATAAAATGCTGAAATAGTGAAACATGCATTAGCTTTCAAAGCCATATAGAATCTTCATAAGATGGTAGACACACAATAAAATGACCAACACAAAAATAAACAGCGCCAGACATTTCTCTCATATCAAAAAAGCAAGAGAGAATCTTTCAATTAGAAAACCATTAGCTGCATGAAGAGAATGCAAGAAATTCAACCCAGAGACAGATTACCTGCATAGAAACAATTCTGGGATAACAGATTCAAAGTTCAAATACAAATTGTTTATTAACTTAAATGTCAAGATGGTTGAAGGCCTAACTTGCCCTATGCTAAGGTGGGATTTCCCTACCTATAGAAACTAATGCTAGTCTGAGTCAGTAGATTCAACTTAAAAGGCTGCCTGTGTCCAAAGCCTATACTTGCCCTCACAACTATAGCAAAACAATGTGTAGGGATGTCAGCAACAAAAGGAATAGTGCTCCAAATAAAGTTCTGAGCTTCTTCCAGCTCTGGCCTTACTCTCCAGCTCCCCTTCCCCAAGTTCAAGACAGTTCCCTAAAGTCTCAAAAGGAATCTCGGGGTTCCTTTCCCCAAGAAAACAACACAGTTCAAAATAAGTCTCAGGATTCTCCTTCCTCAAGACACCAACTTGCTATGCTTGTAAATGTGTACTTACAGTCAGTCTCTCAATATTCAAAACCAATTCCAGGTCAACGTTATACTCCTTTTTATTGAGAGTTCATACAGATTACTTCAGCAATCTCTTGCAGGCACTTGTAATCACTTTCTGTACATTGCTTTGGCTTTCATATATAGGGTATACCCAGTCTAGGTGCAGTTGTCGGACTACACGGTCCACCCTTTACAGGTAATGCAACCGGTCATCCTAGGCTTGCTTGCCCACACAGGTTCTTCTAAAGCTGCACCTGTGTTCTGATTCACACTCACTTGGCTCTCTCTTTGCCCAAAATGTTTCACTATTTGCCATTCTCTGGACTTTGCCACGATGAATTCAGTTATACAGTTCACTTTGTGGTGCTCTTTTCCTTTCAATATGTTGCTCTCACACTTCTTAGCAATGTTCCATTCTTGCTTTATATTGCATTTCATCAGATTTGCTCTTAACTTGCAATATATGGTATTCGCTTTTCACACAAACTTGCCCTTTGTAAAAGCTTTCATGAGTCCATCAAAAGCTCTCAATCAGTGTGGTATTCAATAGTTTCCAGTTCTTGTTTGCTCACACTTTGCAGTAATTATCAAAAACCATTTACTTTGGTTCACCGTATCGTGCACCTTATTTCTCGTTCATTTGACATTCCCTGTTTGCCACGAAACAGCCCCCAGGAGCGCCCGGTTCGAGTGATCCATTTTCCTCAATGACAAGTCTCCAATGTTTTCTCTGTGTGGCTGTCACCTCCTGCTTTACTCCACGTACACTTCTTTAGTGAGAAGGAGTGCACACCAAAATATATAGCACTCCCCCAAGGGATTGGGCAAATACACAATTTCTAGCCCACTCCGACAGAAAGCTTTAACACAAAAAATGTATTGCACTTCTGCAGGGAACTAGACAACACACATATAGATTTGTTTGCTGCTACTCAACAAAATAAGGGGTGATTACCTATTTTTTGTACAAACCCCGAAAGGGAGGGTGTACAGAAAAAAATGTTTGCAGCAATCCGACAGGGAAGGGGGTTATGTAGGGGAGGCATGGTATCACAAGTATGACACTGACACAAAAGATACAATTTGTATACCCTTTATTAAAGTTTGGGGGTGTGGGAAAACTCCTATTCTGCCCTGTAACTAGGCTTGGAGTAGTCTTGACTATCAAATAATAAATAAAACAGTCCTAGTGAAGTCCTTAAATTAAAATGCCTGATGCTAACAAAACCTAATGCCTGCCCTATCAGTTGTACAAAACGTGTATTAAGGAAATATGTATGTAAAGGAAAATCAGTGTTCAAATATAAAGGATACATGTGGCTGAATCAGATCTCCTCCCCATGTTAGACAACATAGAGTAATGCAAACCCTGTAGGCAGGATGACACACTCTGGCTTGGGTTTTCAACAAAAAACAATTCAAAACGTGTATTGAGGCCCACCTGTCCTTCCACGTTTATGTCTCTCTTTCTAGGCTTACAAATAATGTTTCAACAAAAAGTTCATTTAGGAACCCCTCTGTCAGGCTCAGACCTCTTGAACACCAAAGTTTACGATGGTCCCCCTCTGTCGGGCTCAGACCTTTCACAACAAAAGTGCAACAATACTAGCAGGGGGCTCCCTCCGCAAGCCCATTACACTTCGGGTCTCCCTCAGTAGGGCTCAGACCGTTTACGGATGTCGAAGACTTTCGAATATGCATGGCTTTCTTTACAGACATGTGCAGGAACACTTTAAGTCAAAGTTCAATGTTCAATGTTCAGCTTTTAACTCTTCCCTTCTCTGGGTTAATCTTACTCACTTCACTTTTACAGTTCATTCACTTTATCGCTACCAACAATGCACCTTTCGCTGAGACTTTCGAGTGGGCTGCTTTCTTTCACCAAACCTGTGATTTCACAGCTGTCCTTAATTCAAAGTTCATTTGCAGATCTGCCGTTCTTCACATCTCATCCACATGGGTGCAGCCTTCACTAGCGATGTCCCATTGCTACTTCAAAATTTCTTTAACACACTGGTCTCTCAGGTCACTCGCCAACTCACCGGCTGTGTGAGTTTCTTTCCTGGTTTTACAATTTTCAATTCACAAGTCAAGGTTAGCACCACAGGCATGGCCTATCCTCCCCAATGCTGCCGTTCACCCCAGAGGGTCGCTGGTGTCCTTGAAACACAATGCAGCCTTCTGCTTTGGGATTTGGCCTTCTCCACGTATCTTTCAAAGCCTTTTGGAGGCAATGACCTCATGTTGTCCCTTAGTCCGTAGCTCTGCTCCAGTACCTTTGCCTTTGCCCCAGAATTTCTGATCATACTTGCGTTCCACCATGCTCAGAGTGTGACTTTATGTTCCGCCTTTTATCCGTGTGAGGAGAGCTCATTGGTATCAGGTGTAAACACTTAGAGTCAAGTGCCTGACTTTGCCTGAACGGATTAGTGGAACATAGCCAGTACAATGTACAAGATATAGTCTTGTTACTCTCAGTTACCCTCTTGCTCTGCTCAGTGTTTGTGTAAAAAGGGGTAAGGGTTGGGACCTCAGAGAACCCTAAAAATAGGATGGGTTAGATGAACAAAAAAGGGGGGACTACCACATCTCACCATCGGCTGCCTCGCCCCCACTCACTGAATACCCCTCACCCAGGTAATCTTCCCGCACAGGTCCACCACTAGGAGCTGGATCCAAAAGCGCTGGCCGTGTCCTGGCCACCTGGATGACAAGTATGCGAGGACTAGTGGGTGAGACACCCTTTGGTTTCTCACAGGTCACAGAACATTTTTGCTACACTCCCTAAGTGAAGGGAGTGCACACATTCAATTTTGTATGTCTCTCTCATGAGACATGTTCCTCAAGTCGAGAGAGGAGTTTCTTGATTAAGCTATTCTCAAGTCTGAACAGAGTACTTACTGGATGAACTTTAGCCACAAGAATCCTGAATCACCTAAATGTTGAGTGATTCATCAAGGACGGACCACTGGAAGAGTTTTTCTTCAGTTTCTTCACATCGCTAACGGGGGACACATGGTTGGCACTCATATTCAGTTTAAAGAAGCTTTCAGGGAGGTGGGAGGTTGTTGCAGGAGGAAGGATTAGGATAGTTTGGGAGGGCTCAAAAAACTGGAGTGCATTTAGAGTAGTTGTATGAAGAAGGGTAGTTAGAGGCAGTGAGTGACAGGGACACGGTCAGAGTGAGTCTTTTTCCTTATACAGTGCTGTCTAATCATTCTAATTGTTTGGAGTGGGTGAACAACACATATGACATCACCAGGAGTTTGGGATAGGCAGGTGACACACCAGTCAGTGATAGTCTCTTGCAGGAACATCATTTCACCAAATAGCCTGGTGTAGCTGAAGTGCCATCACATGACACTTGACCTCTGATGACAACACATGAAGTGATGTCATTTTACCCCACCCGAAGTTACATCACAGTAAGTGATGCAACACAACCTTTCACCCTTTGACAAAACAGGAAGTGGCATCACATAGCATTGTTACTAAGTGCACTACGAAATATATGGTTACTCTATCACTATAATGTGATATACATTTCATACAAGAATGGATCACCATATGTATCATGAATATCAGTGTGCATAGGCCCATATTACCAAATTACTGTGAATGCAAATGGATGTCCAAGGCCAAATGATAATGATGTGTTTTTGTATAGCACGTATCATCCAACCTGTGTTGCTACTGATTTATCGATCTCAGAAGCATGAGAGGATGAATTGAGGTTTTTAAGAACAGACAAAATCAGTGACTCAACCCCCGAAGTGTGCCTGACATAAACCTTTAATGAGACAAATGATTTGTTATTCCTATTCTTTCTTATTTAGGGTCACTGCTCCAAGTGTTACACTTGTTTAACCCCCTGTTTTTTTAGAGTGCTGAACAAAAAAGCCAGCCACTCCAAAAACAAACAGCTGCATTGCGTTGGCCACAGTGCAGGAGCATACATTTAATCATAAAAATAAGAAAACTTTTTTAGTGCTAGCAAGGGAGACGTCAGGGGTAGCAAGGGAGACCTCAGTGGTCAAACCTGCTACCCCTGGTGACCCCCAAACGATGTCCCTGGTCTCTTCAAGCAAGGGGATGAGATGTGCCATCTGATGACGCAGCAGGAGAGGAGCAGGAGACACCAGGAATACCTTAGTGCTTGGAAGGATCATCAAAGATGTGTGTGGCATTGGGTAACAAAGCAGTCATTGTTTGCTTCTTGAAGTGAGTGGATTCTTGGGTGGCAATTCAGAGGAGGAGTTGGAGGAGCTGGAATCCCTGATGAAATCTTTCGGGAGAGTCCCACTCACATGATGTGGTTGAGGTGAGCAGCAGATATTTGTGAAGGTGGAAGGTGACACACCAATCAGTGTCCTTCTCTTGAAGCAAGTGGATGAGACATGGGTTATAGGTTGGTACCTTGGAGGAGGAGCAGGTGGAACTAGGAATCACTGAGGGCAGCGTGTGGGAGAGTAGTCATATCAATCAGTGTCTGTCTCTTGAAGTGAGTGGATGAGACATGTGCTATCAGATGAAACCTGACAGGGTGAGTGGGAACAAGCTGGAAATACCATAAAGCAGCTTGTGGGAGACACATGCTTGCCTGATTTCACTGGGAGGAAGAAGCAAAGATTTGAGGAGATGAACGACACATATTTGATGAATTAACACATTTCCAGAAAATAAGCCAGACAAAGGTAGGGGAAAAGTGATGCTCATAATCTTTTCACCCCTATAGTCGCACATGCTGTGTGCCCACAGGAGGCCGGAATTCTACATGGTTGATTGAAGGTATCATCCAACATTCGACCAACATCACTCTCACACTCGGGTACAAGTGCCTGTCCACGTAAATTCATGGGTGTTTCACTACATAAATAAACATTCACCCAGACTGACAGAGGCATTTGAACTTTCAATTATGTCATCTATCTCGGGGCAAGAAGAAAGGGATATGCAAATCATATCTACAAAATACCAGGCAAGTTCAACAGATAGAATTCTTCAGCCACTGGGTCATACAGCGAAGTATGATGAGATGAATGATGATCAAGGCAAAGATTATTATCAATCACAGCAGTGATAATTAGGAGGCAGTGGGGAATAGCATCACAGATGCAAATGATGTAGTATTAATAGAAGCACATCCCCCCACCTGCATACAGTCTGTTTGAGAAAACGCCTTGCCTTTGCAGATCAGAAATAACTGTCATTACATGGCATGCAGAACACCACAAGCTCCATCAATAACCCAGGCTATGACACTCGTAAGAATCCAATCTGTGGGCCGATAGCTCCCTTTTAAAGTCAAATGTGTGGTAGTACTATGCAGAGGATAAACAATAACTGACCTGGCCATTTTCACACTATTTTGTAAAACGGTGTGCAAAGGGAAGGCTTAGACCACTGTGAATAATCCAATGGAGTCATCACTGATTCCCCAGCTGTGACCTCCTCCCATGTGGCCAGGGGACAGCAGCCGCTACCTGATCCTGGCCCTGCAGGCAGCTATATGTGGGAGAATCACATGGGGAGAGACAACCTCCGGGGAGATGTCATGGGTTCATCGGGTGAGACATGCTATCCGCCATTTTCTCTTAAAAATATCCCTCCAATATCCAACATCATCATGGCTCATTGTGATACATCCAGTCCTTCTTCCACGACGAATAGAGAAATCACCCTATTCAATTCTACTTATCAATCACTGTGAACTCATTACCCATTTAAGACTACTGGAATGTTTCCTTAAGTTGTACAAAGCCATTCTCAAAAGTGAACTTCATCTCCCAAAATGACCAAAACCCTGGGACAAAGAAGAGGAATCGAGCAGTACAGAGCGAGAGAAGCTACAAGCCCAACGAGTGCTCAGGTGGTTGATCACAAACACCTGTGCCTGGGAACTTTTAAAGGTAACTGAAGCAGGGAATCTAAGTCTGCTTCTGGTGTGAGAGAGCCGCGTCTCTCTGTAAAGGTGAAGAAATTGAAAAGAAGTTACCGGCGCGGTGGAGCCAGTTACCCACGAGGAGGAAATAGGCTGCATGAGAGGACACTCTAAGGTAACACCAGGAGCCGGTGAGAAACTCCTGGGCATTCACAGGTGACAGAGACCAGTGCTTTACTTACCGGAGACCGGAGAGAAGTAGATATGAGAAGTGGAAGCCACAAGAGCAGAATGAATCAAGAGAGGTGGTCGCATGAAGAAAGCAGACAGAGACATTTCTCAGGTTGAAGGCGGGAAATGAAAAATGCCAAGAGCCAGTGAGACCACCCTAAGGCAGTGGGGACCCTGGGCATGTCAGTGGCAATGCCGAGTGAAAGTGGTTAATACACAAATAACCAAGAAAGAGAGAATGAACTTGATGTAAAAAGGGGGATTATGCAACAAACCAACCCCTTTCAAGCAAAAGGACATATGTTATGCACATATGGGGAAAACCCAAACCGGATAGTATGTTCATAGGACAGATTAACTAACAAAGTGTATATGCAACTTTGGGGAATAGGGTAGAAGCCCCATGTGAATATGAGAGGTCCTGGCAGGAAAGTATACCAGGCAATTACACATGCGTGAACAGCAGATATTCTGACAGAGGAGTGTACTAGGCAATCACGAGTGTGTGTATACAAGAAGCCCTGGCAGGAGAGTATACCAGGAAAAAATATATGTATGATATAAAGAGATCCTGAGAGGGAATACCAGGACTAAAAAAGAGGTATGTGTACCAGGAGAGGAGAAAACAAAGCATATCAATTGTGCTTGAAATATAATTGCAGAGTCAAATACGTTTGCATGTCGATTGGTGTGAGCCTAGAAAGGCACAAATAACTTTTGTATGTGAAACTTCGGAGAACCAAGAGGAATCCAGGGGAAGGGAACCACCCTCTGGAACAAGGATCTCTATCTAGGAAGAACTTTTGTGTTGAAGCCATTTACTTTCTTTTGTGAACACTTTTCTAAGCATTCCAAGGTTAAAGATATTTCCCATTTCACCTTAGAGGTTAGTTTTATTCTGAGGGTCAGAATAGAACTTCAGGACATGGGACAGTACTGGTTTTGACATCCTGACTCAGACAGATCCTTAGTTTTGGTTTAGGCAGGGACATTTTTCTTAAAGCAGTGTCAGAGAAGCTGTTTCCCAACCCTCTTATTTTCAAAAAAAGTATTTAACCAAAAACATGGCTAACTTGTGTCAGAGTTTCAAGATAACACAACATATCATAACCAAAGCAGCTCGCATTAGGATAATGATTTGTCATCTGAAAAATGTCAGACGCTGAAAAGTGAAGTGTTTGATTTTTGTGTAGTGCATGTGGTTTGGAATTGAATAGCTGTAATGCCAATGAATAGGACTAAGAGGCATGACCAGTTGTTGTCTTACATACGGTTGCATTCACTATAATGGTTTTGAATCCTGATTACAAACTTCTTATCAGAAGATGTCATTTTGTACCAGAGAGTGACATTGCCCACCATTGTTCTTGGGCTATTTGAATATGTGCAGCCCCCAATTTCAGGTTGTCAGCATCTCCAATGAGGTGCAGCACCTCTGTAAGGTTCTCAAAGATTCTCTGGTTGTCTCATGGGTGTAGCCATCCCTTAAGGTTCTCAGGTACACCCTCAGTGTACATCCACCCTCAAGGTTCTCTGGTTCTCACACAGGGTTTCGCCCCACCTTTAAACTTCTATGTTTTTTCACAGGGTGCAGCCACCCCTTAAGGTCTGCCATATCATTCAGCCACCTACTATAGTTCCCAGGCTCTTTCACAGGGTGCAGCTTCCAACTAAAGTTCCTGGGCTCTCCAACAGACCATTTCAAAAAGTTATGCAGATCTTTAACAGACTCTTCCACTATTAAATTGCAAGATCAAGATGAGAGACAATAGAAACTCTGTCTATTTAGAAGGGTAGTTGTCACTACAGCCATATCTACAGTGAGTTGGTCCATACTATGTCACGTTACACTTGAAATGTATACTATATCTATATAAGTGGCCTGTTGACATTGTAACATCATAAGCTTGATCAATCAACTATAGGCTCAGTGGGCACAACATGTAGTGCATTCACTTAACATCTTATTTCTTATAACTCCAATTGTCAAATGACACAAACAAAAAAGTCTTTTGTGCGGTCCTTTCCCTTCAGCAGTATCACTCAGTGATCTTCTTCCTCAACCCCCTCTTTTTCCACATTCAAACCTCTTCTTCTCCTCTCTTAGTCTTCAACATATACTGCTTTTCTTTTACATACACTGATTCTTTCCAACCGGTCACTTTTGGGAGACACACATGTTTGTGTCTTTCTCATTACAGTTTGGGCATTTCCAAAGCGGACCGCAATTTCGAGGATCACCTTTGTATTGGTATGACACAGGAACGTGTGTGATGATGTCATCATGTCACGGACATGTTCTGTTTATAGTGACAGCCATTTTCTACATGGCGGTTAGCAGCACAACATCAGTTTCGTGAAGAGCTGTCCACAGCAGATCGAGACCGTTTGGTTCCTACCTCAGCTAGACCTGATACTAAAGAGGATAGGGTTCTCCTACCATATACCAACATCTTCCCACACAGTCCATATGTTGGGTTACTCAGGAGTTGCACGTGAGAACAGCGGGGATTCCGGACTTCACTTATCTTCTTAGTCTACTCAACACATTTCAACAGTATGGTGAGAGCATGTCTATATTGCTTAGATAGAAACCTAACAGTAGAGTAACTGAATTAATCTTGCATTCAATACATTGCCCATTTTTATTTCTATAGACAGACCCGGGATACACTTATGGAGTATTCATGCATGGTGATGAATTTAACATAAGCAGACATCTTGAAAGCACCAATTAACATCATCAGAATAGTATCTGGGTAAGAGATAGGACAATAAGATCTCATTACAGTTTGGGCATTTCCAAAGCGGACCGCAATTTCGAGGATCACCTTTGTATTGGTATGACACAGGAACGTGTGTGATGATGTCATCATGTCACGGACATGTTCTGTTTATAGTGACAGTCATTTTCTACATGGCGGTTAGCAGCACAACATAAGTTTCGTGAAGAGCTGTCCACAGCAGATCGAGACCGTTTGGTTCCTACCTCAGCTAGACCTGATACTAAAGAGGATAGGGTTCTCCTACCATATACCAACATCTTCCCACACAGTCCATAGGTTGGGTTACTCAGGAGTTGCACGTGAGAACAGCGGGGATTCCGGACTTCACTTATCTTCTTAGTCTACTCAACACATTTCAACAGTATGGTGAGAGCATGTCTATATTGCTTAGATAGAAACCTAACAGTAGAGTAACTGAATTAATCTTGCATTCAATACATTGCCCATTTTTATTTCTATAGACAGACCCGGGATACACTTATGGAGTATTCATGCATGGTGATGAATTTAACATAAGCAGACATCTTGAAAGCACCAATTAACATCATCAGAATAGTATCTGGGTAAGAGATAGGACAATAAGATCTGTTTTTATCTAGTCCAGAAGGCTTTCCCTCAGATTTAGTTAGTATTGTCCTTTTTACAGATATCCTCTCACAACAGCAAGTTGAAGCTGACCGAATCTCATAACAATGTGTTACCTATTCTTTGGAGATCATCATTACAACTTAAGACACAGTGATTTTCCCCTCTTTTTACTATCACCAGTAGCCACATTACCAAGGAGTACAGATATCACATGAGTCTTTCTTTGTCCTTTGTAGAATTTTGGGCACTATTGAGGAACAGATTTGAACAATGTCTGTATGGCTCACACAAGACCAGAACAATTCTGGAGCTTTTTACCCATAAGGTGATTTATCAAGCTTAAGATTCTTTTTGATCTCAGTTGTAAAGATGAGAAATTCATTAATTATGACAATAAATTGTCAAATTGACACCACTTTTTCTGTTAAATTACAGTAAAACCTCACATAACTGAAACCCTGATGAAGAGCACCCCAGCTCGAAACACATTTGGTTTCCTATTAAAGTAGAATCTGTGAAGAACAAAGGAATCTGTTGGAAATATTTCTTCTTTTTCAAATACTAATGGATTTTCAAACATTAACTTGTTTTGTTTACAAATACTTTATCATTCACAACTTCATTAAGATTGTCTGGCACACATATATATGACCTCTTGTTCCAATAGTTTGGCTGAGTTTCGGTCATTGAGAGTGTGCAGGGGACGGTAGTTCCCACACTTTGGGAACTTTTATTCTGCATTGTCAGGTTACATAATACCATATTTTACAATGAGCCTTCTGGAGGTCAGAGCATAATGTCTTATTGTTTGCGCCCTTAAGCCATTTTGAATGGCACTGCTTAATCCTGGCTGTATATCTTGGTAGTGTTCTGCATAGGTGTGTGAGAGGTGTTTCTTCCATTACGACAAACAAATTCAGACTGTCAATACTTACTCAAGATTTTCTCTTACCCCTGAATTAATTAAATACATTGGGCCTCAATACGAGTATTGAGGTAGCCATGCCGCTTTTAGTGGCATGCCTACCCCAATACCGGGTACCAGGTCCAGGTCCAGCAAAAGGGGACTTACTGGGCCATTCCAACCTTGGAGGGTCTGGTAAATCCCTTTCGTGGGACCCGGACCTGGTACATCCCCATTCCCATTTGAGCCCCCATAGGACTCAATGGGAATGGGGAGGATGATAACAACGGCTCCGTTAATGACGGGCCTGTTGTTAGAATCCTGGTCTGCTAGCGGGTCCCGCTAAGGATGCCTGGTCTGACCAGGTGTTCCAGATTGGGACCCGCTTCAGACCTCGTAATAGGGCGGCCCGGAATGAACGGTGCCAGTCCCTTACCGGCACTGTTCATTCCGCGGCCGCCAGGGTCCTAATGAGGCCCATTGTTTTAATACATTTGAGTAGGCTCCATCAATCGCCACTCGTATTCCAGAAGATCAGAATATTTTCCCTACCTTTGTTTATTATTTTATTTTTTTAAACACATTTTGACAGTGTGTTTCCAGCGCCTTTGTTTACACTTTCCATTAGTTATTTGTAAATGGTTCTTGATTTTTTAGTATCTTCAAACTGTCTTTATTACTTCTATTTTGGTTTTGTTTAATTCTAGCCTTTTGATCAAGTGTCAAAAAGTGAAAGAAAAAAACAAAAAACGTGTTTTATTAATTTATTTATTTGCGCTATTCTTTCTTTATTTTTCATTTTTTCATTTTAAATATGTTATATTTTATACACTCATATTATACCCTTTACATATGTGCACTTCTAATTTATATATATCTAAATATACATTGGAATATATATATTCCCCTTTAGGTACGTCTTTCCCCAATGCCTTAGTGGGTGTATTCTCCTCTTTTGTATAACCCCCTCTTGGAGTTTGATACATGCTCTTCTAACAGGCTCTGCTCTTAGGAATACTTAATGCTCTGACATGGAACTATAGTGTGTACCCTTTCTGATTCTCTTGAGCCTGTGAATTCGAGGTATCCTTATCTCTCCTCCTTTTAAAATCCCCCAAATCCAGTTACTCTGTATGTCTCTTTTATTTATAACATAACACAATTACAATCCCTCCCCCCTTATGTTTTACCAGCTACAATGATCTACTTACCTCTGGTAATTAGCTATAGTCCCCTGGCATCGACTCTCCCACAATGAACCAGTTTGCTGTTCGTCCACGGGGCACCTGCAGGGACTGAACAGGAATTTCTACATAGGAGGACCTATTCGACCATATGTTGATCAAGTGATATGTTGCGCACCGCCCATCAGATGAGACTATGCACTCGCCTGGCTTATGGTGGGAGTCGTTGAGCTGCCGGGAATCTAGGTCTGGTTTTTAGGTCTGGGCTCAAGGTCGGTTAGACCTGAACCATCCGCACTGCTACCAAATGTGCTCTAGCACCTTGAAGCATATGTGTGCTAGATGGAATTACCAATAAAATATCTCAGACCAAATAACCGGCCAGACTCCAAGGAGATGATAAAATACTGCTTTAATCTCAATGAAGTAAAGCTGGGTGAATGAATACTCATCAAATCGATTCATGCAGGATCGAATGTCTTTTCGAATATACTCAGTTTATATAATGCTAGATGCGCCATCTATAATGTCATCCTATTAATCATAAAACATATCGAGAGGTAGGATTGGATTAGGGGAACATGTATACATATAGAATATATAAGTATTAGTTTCTCATTGGCGGCCCCTTATCTGTAGGACACACCCTCAGCTACTTCTATACATGTGGCATCATACACTCATCATAGCAAAAATGTGGCAGTGCAACATTGAATGTAAAAGTGCATGTCAGGTTTTTCGAATTGTTTGGTAACCCAAATCCAACCTTGGACATTCGGCTTGCTAGTAGCAGATACATAGAAACGAAACCCAGGAGCTTGGAGAGAGGTTAGATTTCCCCTTGTTTTCCCAAATAGTCTACCATCTCTCATCGGTAGGACTCATGCCAGTGTCTTCTGTTTGATGTCTGACCCTGCCATTCTGCACTGTCTCATTGTACATTTGAGGGAGTGTAGATACACAATTATCTTAGCTCCAGACTTCATGAATAGCCTTTGTTTGAGAGCTCTCCATCACATGTTACAAGACTATGGGGCGGTGCTTCCGGCGGGTTGCTGCCAAACTCGCAACATTTTATCGGCAACTAGCTTGCCAGTGACACCAGGACATTACAAGTCCCGTCGACCGGCAAGCTAGGTGCCAGTAAATGTTGTTCCCCATTCCTGTGGAGTCTGATAGGACTCCAGGGGAATGGGTTCACGGAAGCACTGGCACCTTTGCTAATGGGGCCAGTGCTTCTGCCTACTCTGGCTGCTGCGCCCGGCAGGTTCAGACCTGTCGGGTGCAATGGCTCCGGCAGGTAGACTCATAGTGTGGCGGTCTGGAAACAAGGGTGCCGGTGAGCTTACCGGCACCCTTGTTTCCGGATCGCCACTATTGTAATCAGCCCCATGAATTTGTCAATTTCAACAGTGTATTAAACAACATTTGATTCAATTATGTTGGGTGAAGTTGATCCTTTTGGCTTCTAGAAACTTTCTCACTCTATCCCATATTAACTGTATGCCCTTTTAATTGTCCAATATTTGGCATTCATAAATGTTCTTGTTCTCTCTAATCTTTGGGAAATATGTCCTTGCACATGGTCTGCTCATAGGCTGCATTGTGCTTTTCCTCTATCTAGCATCCTTGGTTCGAAGCCAATGTACTCCTCTATTTTGCAAGGGAAAACAAATTCTTCATCATATTTTCACTGCAAGATCTTGGGCTCGTATTTTGAAGTATCTTGGTTGATGACATACGCTGTCTTCCATTGTCTTCTAATGGTCGTCCTAAATGTTGAATATATATATATATATATATATATACCTCTCATAAGCAAGCTTCTATGTACTCTTTCTACCTTGCGTTTCAGCTTATTTACAGTTATTGACCAGTGTGTACATGTTTTTATTAGTGCTTCAGTTACATTGTCATTATTAAGTATTTTCATATCGTTCCAGCATAGGTTCTTACATCTTCTTTATGACATTCTATTGCTGTTGTAAGACTTTGTTTTAACGCACCTCCATTCTGTTCAATGTTAGGGGAACTGTTCCTAAAAGAGTTCTAGGTGAGCTCAATCTTCAAGATTTAGGTCCTGGAAGACACTCCCCAGACTCTCAGAGCACTGGGTCTCAGAATCAGGCTACCTTAGCCAAGCCCAAGTGAATGTCTAGGCCTAAGTTGAAACCCACGGTCAAAGGAGTCAGAAGAAGAGGCAAAGGGAAAGAGAATAATCCCCCTGTATTACCTACAACATCTATTGAGGTAGTTGGTAGTGTCCTTGGAGCAGGTTTAGAAGAAGGACCACCAGAAAGACTTGGATCCTATAGCACTCCTGAACTACCCAGCTTGCTGGTAGAGGAGACCCCCAAGGAAGAGATTAGTATGGGCCAACAAGGAAAGAAACCATCCTTAAAAGGCCTGTGGAGAAAGGCCTGCTTCCAGTGGAAGGGTTCCCCACCAGTAAAGCAAAGAATACAACAGGATGGTGGGTTACTGAAAAGTAAGACCACAGAGGCCATCACAGAAAACCTTAGGTGGTTGGAGGTTCCACAAAGATGTGTGGCCCTTCCTCCTACAGTTGGTGTATGACATTCCCCTGGAGGGTCATCCTATTTCAGAATACCAGCAGAGTGGTCTAACATACATTATTGTTGGCCCATGATGGGGTTCCCAGGAGAAAACTACTGCAAGGGTCTCACTGTCTGTCACTAGATTGACAGGAGTGAGACAAGAATTCACCTTTACGAGTGGACTCATTTGTACTAGAGACAAAGCCTAATTTGGTTAGCCCGTTGATTCTGGAGACCTGAGGCAATACGAGACAGTTGTTGGTTGCTGATCACAACACAATATGCCTTTGTGCCAACCCACAGAGAATGACTGCCATGTTTAATGTATGTCTGATATGTGTTATTGTAGTGTATATGTGTAACATTTTGATCAATTGAGTTATTGGGACTCATTATAACTCCGGCGGTAGCTGTGCCAGTAAAAACATCAGGCTGCCGCCAGAGTTGTGTTTTTTTTCTGGCGCCAGGCTTTAAGGAATCACCAGGGCATTACAGCCCTGGCGATCTGTGAACCCAGGCCCCCGGCAAATGTAACTCCCATTCCCATGCGAGTCCCATAGCACTCAATGGGAATGGAGAGGACGGAAGCGCCAGCACCGTGTGCAACAGTGCTGGTGCTTCCGTCAAAGTCTGTTAGCCGGTGCCCTTACAACTGCCAGGTCAGTTGGGATGGCAAATTACGGCCCGCAAACTTGTACTCTGCCGGTCCGGTAAAAATGGTGCCAGTGAGCCTATCAGCACCGTTGTTACCGGACCGGTAGGGTCATAATGAGGTCCATTGTGTTATTTGCTGTGTGGTATTTTGGTATGTGTCAATATTTGGACTTTTAATAAGTTCATGAGTAGGTGTGTGTATGTTTATACCTATCTTTTTACGATTGAGTATGTGATTAGTTTTTAGAGATGATTAATTGATTTATGTGGATTGAATCAACGATGTGCTATCCCTTGATCAATGTTTTAGTCTGTTTTAGTTTTTCATTAATACATTTGATGGATTAATGATCAGGACTTGATGGGATTGAATTTAATTCTCTCCTCCCTCCTTGTCAGTTTTTAACTATTTGGTCTCCTGTACAGATGTACAACGTACCCTGTCTCTTTGTGTATATTTCACCATTTGAACCAGGTGTGACCTTGGTATATATACAAACCTACTTTCCCTCCCTCCTGTACTTAAGTCAGTTAGTGCCACCTTATTGAATGTCACTAGGAGTGGTAGCTCCTCTGCCGGAGTGAGTAATGGTCAGACCCATTGGAAGGACAGTGCAGTGACCTGTCATGTATCACTTAGCTGTCATCCACAGAAGGATGGTCTGAGAGAGAGACTTGTTATATCTCTCATCAGAGGTTTGAATAGAGTCCTTAGTGAGCCCCAGAGAAGGGAGTGGGACCTTACCCTATCAAACATGTTTACCAAACCCCTGAACACCTGTGCATGTTCTGGGACTTGCCAAGATTCCCAATTTAGCAGGGTAAAATATTACGAAGGCTTTGGTGTACCTGGAAAGGTTAACATAGGGCCTCATTATGACCATGCCGGTCCGGTAGCAATGGTGCCAGTAATCCTTCCAGGACTGTTGTTACCGGACCAGCATAGTCCGACTCGGCGGTCGGGAGCCGTCCCGTCCCAGGGTCAGACCTGGCGGACAGAACAGAACCCACCCGCAGAGTTTCACAGAAGCACCACCACCGTTTTTAACAGTGCCAGTACTTTTGTGATCCCCATTCCCATTGAGTCCTATGGGACTTAAATGTGAATGGGGATTAACAATTAAACGGCGCCTGACTTCCCGGAACGCCGGGGTCGTAATCCCCCAGTGTTTTCGGCAAGCCAGGCACCAGTAAATATTGCGGGTACGGTAGCACTGGCAGGGTTACCGTCGGACTTGTAATGATGCCCATAGAGTTCTCTATGAATAGTATGGAGGATTCTGTCTTGAGGGATGGAATTGAAGTAGTATTCTTTAGCCCATGAGAAATTAACAATGCAACGGAACACGTCTTTGTCTTTGTCTGTAAGTGAATTAGTGGCTTGTTTAGCCAGCCACAGATATTTGCATTGTGTCTGTATCATAATTATCAGGACAATCAATTATTCAACCGCATTGCTCACCGTCTGGCTTCTCTTATTTACATGTCACGTCATTGGTTTCCACAACAAAGTTTGAAAGCAAACATCGGCTCTTGTATGTTGAGGTTTAATTATTCAACTAATATATCTTTATTTGCACTGTTTATTCTACAGCAATATAACCAACTCACCACCCGATTAATGTACTTTGTTCCATGCTAGTAGTCAAAATATTATTTAATGTGCGTCATTTGGGCTTCACTACGCCACCAAAAATGTAATGGACTTTATATTATAACATAAAGGTGCAGGTTTTGCGGTTAAGCAGCGGCATTCCAGTGAAGAAGGCGTTGCCTGACATCTTTGCCCACACATGCATTTTACCTTGCATGCTGCTGTTATGTGCCTGATATGTACTCCTCTCAAAGAGGATCTTATCACATGATTTCTTTTTATATTTTGCATCATTAAACTTCATTGTACCATAGTCACTCATTATACATGAATAAGTGTTAGTAATATAGTATTACGCAACCGGTCCACAGCCCCATGCATTGCATTTGTATTTTGTATTGTATTTGAATTTATGGAGCACTTTATACCAAATATCATAGACGGTACACATTAAATGATAAAATGGCACAGGAGGGTCCTACCCATGGACCTTTTTGTCTTACTGAAACAAAAAATTACAGGGAAAGCCGTTGAGTTTTTTGGCAGGAATGGAAGAGAGAATAAGAGTAAAGATAGCGACCGGAAAGAGGGAGCGCTTTCTGGTGTACAAGGACCAAGAGAGAGAAGGATCGAAAAGTCAGTCTGGGCACAGGGAGGGCAGGCTACAGACAGACAGAGTTGGTATTGGGAGCATAGAGATTGAGCAGGGAAATGAAATGAGATGAAGGAAGAAAGATAATGGGATCAAGATTAGGGAGAGACTTAAAGGCAAGACATAGGAAATTGAGCTTGAGCCGAGAGCTGAAAGGGAGCCATTAAAGTTCAATCAGAGCTGGAGAGATGGAATCTAGTGGGGAAAGAGAGAAAAGAAGCTGGACCTAATAGTTATAGATAGATTTTAGGGGGCTTACGCGAGAGATAAGAAGAGCAAAGAGGAGAGAGATGAGAAACAGAAAAGACGAGAGAAAATAAGGCAGGAGATTATCAATTTAGAGGCATGGTAAGTGAGAAAAGGCTGGGCTTTGTGGATGTTAAACAGATGCCTACAAGAGCGAGAGAGAGATGAGATGTCAGTGGAGAAAGAGAGGGAGGAATCAAGGTAGTGACCTACATTTCGGGCAGAGGGAGAGATGGAAAGCAAAGAGGGAGGAAAGGAGATTGAAGCAGAGGGAAAAGGAGCAGGGATGATTGCGGCAGAAAAGAAAAGGACATCAGTCTTGGATGAATTAAGAACGATGTAATTGTCAGGCATGCAGGACTGGATAGCCAGAAGATACGAGGACATGGTAGCATGCATAGAGCAAGAGAATGCAGAAAATGAAAAAGCTGGGTCTCATCAGCATATAGATGGTGAAACAAATTAAAGGATGAAATTAAAGCTGCACAGGGACAGGTGTTGTGAGAGAACAGGAGCGGGCCCAAGAGGAGAGCCTTGAGGAACTCCATGATGGAGATGGAGAATGGGAGAAGATTTGCCAGCCCAGGAGACAGAATAGATACAATCAGAGATGCAGGACTGAGGCCAGCACTGGACAGTGCCAGAAAACTCAAGAGAGAAGAGAGAAGGGAACAGCTATGCCCAGCCTTCTCTGAGTATATGCACTTTGCTCCTGATTCTGTGTGTAACCTCCATTCTGAACCTGTGTGCTGCCCCTATCTTGCAGCTGTGTCCAATCTTGAAGCTGTGTCCAGGCCCATCTGAGCCTGTACACTCTGACTACAGATTATGTGTGCTCCCCCATTTCTGATCCTGTGTGCTGCCTCTTCTCAGATTGTGCTCAGCCCCCTCTGAGCCTGTGCACATCTGCTCCTGGATCTGTGTGTTACCCCATTTCTGAGCATGGGTATTGCTGCTCCCTCCTCAGACTGTGTCCAGCCCTCTCTGAGAATGTGCACCTCTCCTCCTGGTTCTGTGTGTTACCCCCTTAATCATGTGCTACCGACTCCAAGAACAGTGCCAAGCCCTATCTTGGACTGTACATTTCCACTCCTGGGTTTGAGTGCTACCACTTCCCTCAGCATCTGATGCGCTCTTTTCTGAACCTATGCTGTGCCCCTTCTAAGCCTGAGCACTTCCATTCATAGTTCTGTGTGCTCTGCCCCTTTCAGTTTCTCTATGCTGCCCCCCTCCTGACACCGTACCAAGACCCCTCAGATACTGTGCACTTTCCATCCTAACTGTTTGCCCTACACCCTTCCCAAACCTGTGCTCCACCTCACCCCGAGGCTGGGCCCAGATACTTCTGAGCCTATGCATTCCCACTCATGGTTCAGGGTGATACCCCGTGGCTGAGCCTGTGTGCCTTTGGGGCTTGTATAAAGCCTATGTACGGTCTCCCTTTCCAAGACTATTCAAGGGCCTTCCCTTGGATCACAAGAAGAGGTGCCAGTTTCAATTATAGCTGCATGGTCTGGACAACCCCTTTCCTTTCCCAGAGTACATCCTAAACAGTTGCACTGTGCTACAGTTTCCCATTGCTCTCAACGTAAAACTTTTTATTTATTTTTTTCTTTTGGTGCATTTTAATGGCATAGCCACCAACATATCTCCAACAGCATTGCTACAGGGAAGACGGAGAGTTAAGTGAGGCCAAAAAGCCGACTTATTGGTTGCCATAACAATTGACAATGTTGTGGCACAATCTGCTGACACACTAAATGTTATTTCTTGTTCCAATACACCAAAGTAATCCAACAGTGGCTTGTTTAAATAATGTTCTCTCAATCAGGAGTTCTGTACCGTTTCATGTGGCTGTGTCACTTTCAAAGCTGGGGTGGCACACTGATCGTTCTTTTTGCAGCCAGAGAGAGTTGGGCTATATTTGGGCTGTTTTCCAACCTGTTGGGCTACATGTAGGTTTTCCTTTCTGGATACTGTTACCATACAAGGGATTATTTTTGGAAGAGACACAGTACCACTGACAACATACAGAGGTCCTCTCAAGAAATCTTAGAGATTATGTATGAAGGCATATGCATGTTGTCAGTGGTACTGCATCTCACCAATGAAATCATTTGTGAGGACATCTGTAAATTGTAGTTCATTGGAGAGGTGCGGTACTGACAACATACAGATTTCCTCATAAGAAATCTTAATATGATTTTATAAGAGGATATCTGTATGTGTCAGTGGTACTGCATCTTTCCAATGTCAATATGATTTTGTATGAGGACATGTGTATGT
The DNA here is from genome assembly GCF_040938575.1 of Ambystoma mexicanum. NCBI lineage: Eukaryota > Metazoa > Chordata > Amphibia > Caudata > Ambystomatidae > Ambystoma > Ambystoma mexicanum. The sequence continues at coordinate 1,011,878,309 of NC_090922.1, forward strand.
TGTCAGTGGTTCTGCACCTCTCCAATAAAAATAAGTTATAAGAACATCTGCAGGTTGTAGTTCATTGGAAAGGTTCAGTTCCACTGACAACATACAGGTGTTCTTCGGGGGTCTAGGGCCTCAATACAAGGACTGGGGCTTCAATACCTTCAACTGTCTCTTCCTAAATATCTTCCCTCTCAAGCTCTTTGCTCATCTGTCTCCAACTCCCTCAGGGTCAGTCGCTTCTCCAAGCAATGAGTTGGCGGTAGATCTCTCTCTTCGGCTGGGGCCTCCCTCTGGAACAGCCTCCTCGCCTCCCTGAAACTTGAGGAACACCATCTTCGGTTCCAGAAGCACCTAAAAACCTTCCTCTTTGCTTTTGCTTTCTCTCCCCCTCTCCCCTGCTAAAGTCATGGCTGATACTGAGACGGATTACCTGTCCATCCATCTGATCTCGGGCCCAAGCCCTGCCAGTTGCACGCTTGCGATGCTTTCCTGGCAACCCCGGCACGTGGGCACTGTTTTCTGTATCCCAACAGTCCCCTAACCAGCACTTATGTATGCATTCACTCTGCACTTGCTACCAGCTGGCTATTCTTTATTTATTGTATGTTATTATTATTCCATGTACTGCACTTTCCCCTGCTCCCGCACTTTTCTTTCCCCCCTTCCCTTGCGCGATCTGAATGACACCTGGCCTAGTAAGATCATTGTCTGTCTTCCCTCTGTTCCCCCTCCCTTGCCTCGCTTTGTGTATAGGTGCGTTATAAATGTCATATCGTATCATATAATATAATATCATATCATATCATATCATATCATATCATTCTTGTATTAAATCACATTGAGATCAAAACTACAATGTAGGAAAACTATGACCAAATGCTGCAATTACACAAGTAACCAATAGATTTTGTGCTGTCCCTCCTACGCCTTGTGTTTTTCCTCATCCCCCTTGTACCTTCCCTCTTCCACCCTTGGGCTTACCCTCCTTCCCCTTACGCTGCCCCTCCTCCCCCTTGTGCTGTCCTGCCTTCCGCCTTGCCCCGTTGCTCCTTCCCCACTTGTGCTGTAGCTCCTCCCCACTTGTGCTGTGGCTCCTCCCCCTTGCACTGTTGTACCTCCCACTTGTACTGCCACCCACCTGCGCGGTCACTCATCCCCCCTTTTGCTGTCCTCCTCCTCCCCTGCGATGTCCAATAATACCCCTTGTGCTATCCTTTCTCCCTCACATACACTGCCCCTACCCACCCCTTCCATTGTCGCTCCTTTCCCTTGTGCTGATGCTCCTCCCCCTTCCGCTGCTGCTCCTCCGCCTTGCACTGTTGCTTCTTACCACCTGGCGCTATTGCTACTTTTCCCCCCTTGCGCTGCCCTTATCCCTTACTTATGCTGTCCCTCCCCCCTTCCTTGCACTGTCCCTCTTCCCTCACTTGCACTGTCACTCCTTACTCCCTTGAGCTCGCCCTCATCCCCCTTTGTGCAGTTTCCCTGCTGCTTTACCTCCTCCCTCTTGTGCTTTCTCTCCTCCCCCTTGCGCTGTCTCTTCTCCACACTTGTGCTGTCCCTCCCCCTTATGCCGTCCATCCTTCTGCCCTTTTGGTGCCCCTCCTCACACCATGCACTGTCCCGCCACCCCCTTGTGCTGTCTCCCTCCTTATCACTTGAACTGGTACTCCATCTCAATGTGAGCTAATGCTCCTCCCACCATGCGCAGTTGCTCCTCCCACTTGCACTGTCAGCCCCCTGCATTGTCACTCCTGCCCTTTGTAATGTCCCCCTGCTTACACTGTCCGTCCTCCACACTCCTTGCACTGCTGCTCCGTCTACCTTGCACTGTCATTCCTTCCCCTTTGTGCTGTTGCACCTTCCCCCTTACGCTGTCACTTCTTTCCCCTTGCAATATTGCTTCTTCCCCCGTGCACTGTCCCCATCCCTCCCTAGCACTGTCTGTCCTCCCTCTCTTGCACTGTTACTCCTCCCTTTCTGCACTGTCCCTCCTCCCACTCTTGTGTGGCCCTTCCTCACTCCCATGTGCTGCTCCTTTCCCCTCCCGTTCTCTGGACTCTTCTCTCCCCCTTGCTCTGGACCTCCTCCCTCATTTGCGTTGCCCCCACTGCACTTTCCCTCTCCCATGTATTTTCCCTCCTCATCCTTGGCTCTGTCCCTCCTCCCCACTTGTGCTGTCCCTTCCCCTTTTACTGTCCTTCCTCCCCCTTGTGCTGTCCCGTCTCCCCCTTGTAACTGTCTCTCCTTTCCTCTTGTGCTGTCCCTCCTTCCCCTTTGCGCTGTCACGCCTCCTCCTTGTGCCGTCCCTTCTTTGTGAGGTCACTCTTTCCCCTTTTGCTGTCTCTTCTCCCCTAGCGCTGCCGCACCTTTCCCCTTGTGCTATCACTCCTTGCCCCTGTAGTGCTGTCTCTCCACCCACCTTTGTGCAGTCCATCAGCCCCCCTTGTACAATTGCTTCGGCCCCCCTTTGCCCTGTCACTCCTTCCTCCCATTTGCACAGATCCTCCTTCAGTCAAATGTTGTACAATGTTCCTGTGTACTGTTTTTGGCCTACCTTTTATCTCCTAGATATATGTATTCTTCCTCATGTTTGCATTTATCTCTCATTATTCCCCCCACAGTTCTTAACTCACCCACCAGCACTACCCTTCCTTCACTCCCATGGTGTCATTTTTGTACTGTCATATCTGTACTGTCATTTTCTTGCCATCATGCGAAATGTGAAATGCAATAAACATCTACAAATGTCACAGCTGTTGGCTTTGCCATTGCGTGTGTTCTGTTTGTGAAAGGCACGAGCTTCCGAAAGCAACACGTTATGATTTGAAAACAGTGATCAATACTTCCTCAGAGCGATCTGTACTGTGTTGGCAATGCTTCCACTCAGGTACGTGGCATGTGGCATCATCATTGAAATTGCAATCAAGAGAAATGCAAAAATAACTATAAACATGTTATTTTGTGTGTATTATTCTTCGATTGCACTGTTCTACAGCTATGGATGTTCTGAAATGTGACGAAGCGGTGCACGAATGTCTTTCTGACCCGTACAGTACATGTATTTCATGAAAGCTCTCTTTCTGGACAGGTTCCCTCATGCTGATTGCCTGGATGACCACAGGAAGTATAGGCATGGTGGTGGCCCGCTACCTAAAGAATGCTGCAGGAAAGCCTGTTTTTGGTAAAGCCCTTTGGTTTCAGGTATGTTGCCAGTCAAAATAAAGCACAGGCCAGTTTAAATGACCATAACTTGAAGGAATTTGTTAAACATTTTGCAATCCCGAGAAAACAAAACAATATGTTTTTTAACAAAGGTTAACTAGGCATTTTAGCATCTCCAAGGACGTGACCCTAAACCTTTATAAAAAGCCGTTTATGAGTTCCTGTGTGATGTCTGCTTCATTAGGGATGCACGGCGGAAACGTGTGCTATGTGAGATGAAGGTGTAATAGTCTACCTTATTGATTCTAGGGGATAGGGGGGAAGGAGAGAGAGAGAGAGAGAGAGAGAGAGAGAGAGAGAGAGAGAGAGAGAGAGAGAGATATTTATCTTTTATTTTTTTTATTTACTTGTGTATAATCATTACGATTTTTACAAGATCATCGTCACTGAAAAAGTTTCTGGAGTGGCTGATATTCTCAGCTGCTCCTCCCACCGACCCCTTGGAGTGATCAGACAAGGTTGTGGAGCACTTTGTTGAATGCAGCGTGCAGGGCCCACTCAAGTGGGGCGGCGGGGAGGCTGGCACAAAGGAACATCATTATATGTGAGAATAGGACCATAAAGTCACCATAGAACAGGCGTCCAGAAGGAAGGTACAATGGGAGGGACCGGTAAGGAGGCATTCAGTTCCCTAAAAGGAGATTTCTATTTTGGAGATTCCTTTGGAGGGTGGCCTGCTCATATGTGCATCATGAATACAGGTAGTGCTGGCAAGTGATGTGGTGTGGGCCCAGCGATGGCAGGACATAACTCTCAGTGGATTTCCCTGTTTCCCGCTGACCTGTCCCGAGCTCAGGCGGTTTATAACATCTGCCCCATTGTTGCCCAGGGATAGAGATACAATGACACGGGGAATAACCCTCCCTGTGATGGTGCTTAGTTTGCGTGGCTGCTTGCATAACCCAACAACCACAATATCCCACTCGGTGGCATCTACATGCATGCCTCCATGCATTGCATCATCGGTCCTGGTGTCTGTGCATGCACACCTGCATGCACACATACACACACACGCCTGGTCGCATCATCAAGCTGGGATAGCATAAACATCACAGACGGCGTGGCCCTGCAAGGCTCGTGGCAGTTATCACTGCAGGCGAGCACAGGCCAGGATGTCAGCAAGACAAACCAGGTCCATGCAGTTGCACACTCCATGCACAAGACATCGATGTGCTGTGATTTATATTGTTACTCAAAATCCGTACCAACAGAGCCCATCTCAGCATGAGAAAGTAAGGCATCAACACTATGTCACTCGTGAACAGCCTCACAGACAGGGGCGTTGCTAGGGGGGGGCTAAGGGGGCTATAGCCCCTGATCTTTTGGTTGTAGCCCCGGATAGAATCTCAGGAGCTACAGCCAAAAGACTAGCTAGCCCCCAGTCCCAACAGTTCTGACATTAGCTTAGCCCCCGGTCCTTTCCAGACCTAGCAACTCCCCTGCTCAAAGATGTTGAGCTCGGCATGGGTTGCAGTTGCCTTTGCTCGAATGCTTCCTAATGTGGTTTTGGCATTTATGACCATAGATCTTTCCGTTTTCTTGATTACTTTTCCTCCATGGGAACCCCCATAACCTCATTATAAATGCTCAACTCGGGACTTATGTAGTTTAAACCTTGCCATCTATCCAGCATCATAACATTACAAATGCAAGCCATTCTTTCACCTCTATTATGGCTGTGATATTCTACCACTGGGGAGACCCCCATAACGCCAACATCCCCCCACCCTTTTGTATACCCTAACCCAACCCCCCATCTATTTATTGTGTACAAAGGTTGTTTTTGTATTCGTTTTTGGTGTGATTACCCTATCCTTCAGGTTATGCCCAACAAAATATCTTTTTCCTATTGTCCTGTGTCTACAGATTGAAATTGTATGGTACCTGAAAGGTCTTGAAATTCATCCCTTCCGAAAGCGATATGATATGATAGGTTATTTATAACGTGCTTAATACCCAGAGGTGTCTAAGCGCGGATCCGGGGATCGAACCTGTGTTGCTCCATGTCGTCTTGCTTCTAAGGCGAGCACGTTGCCACTGAGCTATCCTCCCGAGAACTGAACTAGGATTCATATTCTCACCGATTCTCAGACAGACCCTTGATATATTTCTGACCCAATTTATTGTCCCTGCTACCATGTTGTTTTGTGTCGTCGTTTTTTTCTCGGAACCTGCAGTAAAGCAAAGAAAGTGCATTACAATGACAATGACAAATGAAATAAATAAAATACAGCACACTCAATATTGCTTTGCGTCAGGGCATTCAAATATCCCTTATTTTCTAGAGCAGTTATGATGTTTGAAAGTGAAGTCTTCAATCACTACAACCATTGATATAGAAATCACACAGATGAGCACACGCCCAGCTACCGTCTTCTCCCCACTAAGATATCTTGAGGATTTTATAGAAAAGCATTTTAACAACCTAGCAAAATTCCAGACATACATTCCTGAAGAGTTCAAATAGATGTAGTTTTCTTGTTTGAAAAAGGCAAAATAAACTTTACAAAATGTACATTTGCATCTACTCGGACAAGAACAATTTATTATAAAACAATGCATAATTCATTGAAATTCCGTAATCAATCAAATGCACTGCATTGTCTTAACATTTGTGTAAATGTATATGGCAATTTCACAGTGTATACTGTAGGAGGGTTTGTTATCTCAAGAAAACGTGTGCCAATAAATGACTGCTTGTGTGAAGCAACCCAAAGGCAGTAGGTTGGGGAAGTGCAAGGGATGCTTTTCTCTCCACAGTTCTCCAAGTTTACAAGTACTTCTTGGTAAAATAACAACTCATGCAGGCTGTTAGGCTACTTCTGAAGTCAATGTCTGAAATGCAGGCATTCACAGAAATGGGCACCTGGGGAAGGGCATTGAGCTAATCAGGAGGCTAGATATTTGAGCTTGAACTGACAGTGTCCAGTCCACGTTCCAACAGACACCAACGACCCTGACGCCCCTCTCCCCTGGACCACATGCTATCCCCCAACACCCACGCTTAACTTACCTGCTGGGGCTCTGGGCTGCATCGCTTCTTCCCGTCAGCCACCATGGAAATAGAAAAGGTACTTAGTCTCTTTTCTATTTGCTGTGATGGTGCACATCTTGTTTTTCTTTTACCAGAGATTGGGCCCACACAATACATGCAAAGTCCAAGAAAAATAAAACATTAAAACTGTTTGCACAATGGGTGGAACCTGGAATGTAAATAGCTATCCCCCGCTTTTCGGCAGGTATAGAGGTCTAAAAATGGCCTTGGCCCTCGCAAATTCCCTCACTATGCTTCGGCCTTTCCTATGCTGGGCTGGTGGGCTGTTACCGGCTCTGTACACCCCAGTGCATGGGTGATAGCCATATTATCGCCTACATTCCAAGCATCCTGATTGGTATAGGGATGGTCACTAAAACGTTCTATGTGTTAAAGTCAGAAGCTCAGAGGAAGCGTGGTCTTGACTAATCAGTTTGATCAGAATCTTTGTGTGCTGTAGTTACTATTAGCTTGTCCTGGAGCTCCCCTTTATCTGTGGCTCTCGATTTCTCACTTCCCCTTCAGTTCCGATCAGCTCCAAACTTACCATGGAAATAGAAACAGCTCTCTTTCTTTTCAAAGGAGATCATTTAGTTGTCTGTGTTAGCCATGTATAAAGCATTTGTATCTGTTGAAAAGGCTATTGCAATCTGATGGCTTTAAACTCAATGCGCAAACATGCGCCGGCCTCTACCCCCAGCCATAGAAATTCGTCATCCTGCCCAGGTCTTTATAGCTTTATATCATTTCACATAATCTAAACAATCATTCTAAAGGCTCTCTGCCCTTGTTATCTTTCCTGATTTCATGTGGGCATTGAATGCATACTTTAACATCATGTATAAAGCACATGTGGCTATTTGTTCTATTGTTATTTTATTACTTATTGCGCAAACCAAGCTTAAGCGCAGTGGAGCGCTTGCCAATTGAAGAGTGCCAGCATAGGGCGTGGCATGTTATGCAGTAATGCAGTAATGTTGGCAGACGGAGAGAGGGATTTTTATTCGTCTAGCAGGCATTGTTGAAAAGTAAATATTTTCATGCTTTGCTGAACTTGAGTATGGTGGGGCAATTTTTAGCCTCTTGGTATTGAGTTCCATATGGTGGGGCGTGGCAGGAGAAGGACTGCTCGCGTGTCTTCTCTTTACAGGCTATCTTCGACTCAACCTTTTGATATATTTCCTATGTAGGGTACGAGAGCCTGAAAAGGGGTGATGGGCTTCTGTTCAAGACAGCTTAGTAAGTAATACATGCAGTTTTGATTGTAATCCTTGCAGGCAGCGGGGAGTTGCAGTCAAATTTGCAGTCACCTGAAATGAGGTGGGCTGTTGTACGGTGAGCTCATTGTTGGGAAGCAAGTGCATGGCAGCAAGGCCAATAAGGAGGGGGTTTCCTCATGTCTATGTGTGAGATCAGAGGGGCTTGGTACACAAAGCAGAAGCCATTGGGGGGAAGCGGGGAGGAGAAGCGTTTGATTTTGGGGAGTGTTGAGATCTGTAGCCACGCAATTTGCACCTTTTTAGCAATGTGCTTTTGGATGGAAAGGCTCCTGTTAACTATGAAGCCCAGGGAATTGGCTGAATTTGACAGATGAGAGGTGAAACCTTCAGGGCAAATATCGCCCAGCCATTGTTGAGTGAGTTTTTATGTGATGGGTCTTGGTGCAGGGCACTGACCTTAAGGTACAACTGTGTGTCGTCAGCCTTCTGATGGACGGCTATTTTGGGGTCAATTAGAAGAGTTTCCAAAGGTTCCATGTATAGATCGAAGATGACTGGAGAGATGATGGAACTTTGGGGGACTCCATATTTGGCTGGGAGTTGGTTGGATCAGAATGAGCCTATTTGGACGGCTTTGTGTCTGCCAGATAGCTAGGAACCAAACTATTTTAGGACAGTTACAGAGATGCCCATTCAGTCGTAGAGGAGTGAGAGAACAGTATGGTGGTCAACTGTGTCAAAGGCAGCCGTTAGGCCTAAGAGGACCAGGAAGCATGAGTACCCTGAGTTGGTGATTTATATCAAATCATCCACCACTTGGATGGTTACAGTCTCATTGCTTCATTTGTGGCAGAAGCCAGACTGAAAATCGCAGAGAAGGTCAAACCTGGTCACTTTTGACACCTAGATTGTTAACGGCTACTTTTTTCGAACATCTTCCTAATGAACAGGAGGCTTGTGATCAGTCTCTAGTACTCTGGGTCATGCACAGGTTTTTTTGAGAAGGGGCCGAATGAGCCCTGTCGTCATCATGTCTCAGAATACACCTTCGATCAGACAGGCATTCACAATACAAGGAGGGGGGTTGAGAACTGGACCAATGAGTTGTTAAATGAGGGAGGATGGAAGGAAGTCATCTGTGCAAGTTGTAGGCTTAAGGGAAACAAGTGTGTCTGAGAGATCCACAGTAGAGAGGATCGGAAGTCATTTAAAGAGGGCTGTGTCCAGAGGTGGATAGATAGCAGGGCTTTGTCTGGTTTTTAGGTATTGATGAGACCTCTGATCTTGCCAATTATGTTGGTATTGAAGGTGTTGATTCCAATGCATTTGTCTTGTGAAGCTGCAACTTCAGGAAGAGGTGGGTGCTTAAAGCAGCACTTGAGTACTTCAATATGGCTTTGCTCCTTTTCGAGACAGCCTCAATGGTGGTGGCTTGGAGATCAGGTGTCTGCGATGGATGCGCAGGGATTTGAGGGATAAGATATCCTAAGGGCTGTGGTCTTTACACCATCACTTTTCAAGGTACCTGAATGAGCATTTATTTGTGGGGAGCGCAGGTGTGAACATGGTTTGGATGTTTTGACTTTGGTGTGAATACACTTTAGAGGTGTGTGTGTATTTACTAGTTCTTTGGCATAGTGGTTAACTGTATCATGAAGGACTGAGAATTTCCCTTTGGTGGGTAATGTTATGAACTTTGTATTTAGTGTGTCTTTTGGAAAATTCATGGAAGTGCAGTGCTTAATCACATAGCGCTTCACATGGCCTTTTTGGGGAAACTTTCAGTGTAATATGAAAAGATGGATTGCTTTGCAGTGCGGTTGAGCCAGTCAAAGGGGAGCGGGAATGAGCACAAGAGGAGCAGGGAGGAGGTGAAGATGAGGTTGGTCATGTGACATTTGACATGCGTGGGGCAGAGAACAATCTGTTTAAGGTTCATAGAGTTGGTCAATGAGAATAGGGAGTTACGTTTGCTGATTCGTATTCAGGGACGTTGCAATCTCCAAGGAGGAAGCTTTTGGAGTAGGCGACAGTTAATAAGGAGAGAACGTTGGCAAGATAATTGACAAAGTTACCACTCCCTTGGGATGGCCTGTAAATAAGGTGGAATGTAACTGAGTTGCTGCTTGAAATGGGGAACCGGAATGAGAGGGATATGAAAGAGCTTCCTGAGCGCATCAGGACTGGTTCTATGTGGAAATGATGTAGCCAAGAACAACGCTGCATCGTACGCCGAACCTGAAAGCTTCTCATTCCGAAAATGTCAAGCGCATTCAAATGACAATTGTCCCCCTGTCCATGTACTGGAAGCGTTGGTCACACCTGTGTTAGTTAAGATTTCTCTTTACTCCACCTTTCCTTTCAGCTTTATGGACCCACAAACTTTTTGATTTTATTTTTGATACTGACCTGCTCTTTCTGCAGTTCAGTGAAGCCTTAAGCTTCACTACACTGGCTTTTGCTCATATGTTATGGGGAAACTGATATGTCCTTCAGGTTGTCATGAGTGAGAGACCTTGTTTCCCTTAGTCGTGTTACTGTTTTACTACTTTTGGTTACTTTTGTATCACTTGTGGTAACTTTTATCATTGTACAAAGCAGCTTACACTGCAGTGCAATAGGGTACACATATTGGGTTGCCCTAGACTTACACTCAGAGGATTTTCTGTTACTCTAGCTGTGCTAAAAGGATACACTGGTGGCAGCAGTGACTTTTTCCCACTTTTTGGGACTTTTGGTTTTAGCTTTACCACATTTACTGCATTTGGCTACTAATTGTGGCTTGTGTCCAAACATGGCCATGCCACATGGTTTTTCACCTGTCCTTTGGTCATCTTGTTCTTTATCCTTCTTCCTGGCATGTGAGGCCAGGAAAATCCGTATAAGGACTTCCACTGCACGGGAAATCAGAAGCTTTCGGCGGGCTACTGGAGGGCATGTGTGTTTTCTGGCAGGATGTGGGCTGGGACTGTCTGGTCCCAATCTACAAACTGGTTTCAGTTAGTCTGAGTCATATGCATGAGTGTTCCCACCAGTGGTCCTGATTGGACCACTGCTGGTGTGTGTTTGGGCTAGTCCTGTCATTGGCTAGTGAGAGCAGCTGCTCTTACCTGGCTTTTAGGATAAGAAGAGGAACCCTGAGTCCCTTTGCGTCACCGTGCTGCAGTGACCACCATCCAAAATCGCTTACCTGACCCGAGTCCAGTCCTGAGAGGGGTCTTGCATTGAGTTTTGCAGCATTCTTCATTCGAGAGTCCATGCAACAGTGAAAGTCACCAACCTGAGATCAGCTAGAACCTGCAACCCCTGCAAATCGAGGACTGTGGCTTTCAGCAGGAAAAGCAACTTCAGACGCTCTTCCTTTGTCCTGTCAAGTCCTAGCAAGAATCGAAGTGATTCTTACATACCCCTAAACTCCCATTATAAGCCTATGGACTTTGAATAAACGTTATAACAATATTGGCTTTGCCATTGCTTGCTTGCGCAAGACATCTGAAAGTTGGGGCTATTTCTGTTAGCTAATTTAACTTGTACTCTGACAATTAGAACCTTTCACTGGACTCCAGGGCCCTACCTACATTTTTTGTTGCATCAAAGAATCTGTGGAACTTTACCTGAACCATTGGGCAAAAGGCCCCAGACAACATAGGGCTGGACATTTTAAGTTAGGGATCATTCTCTGGGCACCTAAAGTGCATAATGTAGCCTTACGTTTCCTTTGCAGGAGTTTGTGATGTATGTTATGCCCTCTGATGAGTGAATGTATATAGGTGATCTATTTTGCTAGTGTTGTGTGATAACTCTACTTGCCAGTAGCAATGTTTCTATAACAGTGCTGGTGCTTCCGTGAAACTCCGCGGGTGGGTGCCGTTCTGCCCAGCAGGTCTGACCCTGGCGGGCGTGACAGCACCCACCTGCAGAGTCGTTGTGTGCCGGTCTGGAAACAACAGTGCTGGTACGCTTACCGGCACCGTTTTTTCCGGACCGGCACACTCGTAATGAGGCCCACTGACTTTTTCCAGCATACAGTAAGGCCCAGTCCACTTATCCTGAATGGAACTGGGTTTGAGAGGCTTCATAATCCCCCCCTTTGGACTGCAGAATAGACTATCACTGTGGCCTTCTGGTCGTGCCAGTGCTTCATCAGCTCCTGACTGGCCATTAAGTTTTTCGTCGACTATTCCATGTACTTTCCCATTTTAGACCAAAGGCCAAGTACATAGCCCACCACATCTCATGTAGAGGATGAGGGATTTCCATCCCATCCCTCTTTCACTAGATTGAGGGGTCCTTGTACCTTGTGGATGTTCAAACAGAAGCACAAAAGTGCTAAACCCTACTCTGTTCTGTGGCACCTCTCTGTAGGGGAACAGTAGACATGGCAGGAGAATATCACATTCTCTCCTCATGTGCTTCTTCCAAGCCACCTATTATGCTTTTGAACCACTCAACAAGCTGTGATTTGAAAGTGTGTTCGGAGCTCCAATGAGACACCTTGTCCCGTGCCTCAAAACGTGGGAAAGGGGAACACATTTACTCAGTCATTCTGACTTATTATTTCCTGAACACTTATCATTTATACACAGCAATATCCCACACAGCTTATCCCACACAGCTTTTGTTATATAGAGTATGGTTTGGCAATAGTTTTGTTTAGTATAGGCCATCTTTATTTTGACACGACACGATTAAGACAGCGTTTTCTATTATTTGATGGTCGTAGCCTGCTCCCAGCTATTCATTTAGGGTTAGATAGGCATTTATCATACCCTTGTTGCAGTACAAAAACACCCTTGAACTGTGGTCACTTGTGTCTGTTTTACAATTGATACCATGTCTTTCTTATATGTGGTGTCAGAGTGGGATTAGATTCAATTGATAAAAGTTGGGGATCCCGCAAAATGTGAGACCAGTATTCCTCAAGACCCAACACATTACCAAGAATGTTAGGACGAGAGCAGAGCAGTCACCATTCTATCGAGAACAACTACAAGTCCACTTCCCTTGAAGAAAGACACCATGCTCAAACCCCTTTTTCCATCAAGGGGGAAGAATCTACAGAACATTCATGGGAACCCCCTGAAACCAACCCAAGTCAAAAAGTGGGAACCCAGGGTTTTCCCTTAATCATGACAAACTGGGAGGAACCTCACAGAGACTCCACCTTTAAAATGGGAATCACCTTCCATCCCTTGACTCCCCAAGCAATCCTTCCTGAAAGAAAGTGGTGGTAGGCAATGTGTATCAACTCATATGTCCTCAAGACCACTTAGTAACAGGGAGAGATACAATCCTGATATCATTAGACCTACAGATCAGTTTTGCCAATAGTATGGTGGTCTATATGATAGCCTACAGCAAAAAGGACTTAAAATGAATGACTCTGCTTGCTAGTGGAGATGGCTTACGATTAGTTATGTTACATGTTTTGAGTAATCCTGTGAAGATCAACAGGGGTGAGCTTCTGAGAAACCTTGTATACAAAAGTGTGGGGGGACTGCTTTCTAAGAGAACCACTGAAACCCCTAGCAGCCTTGGTTACCCCCAGACTGATTATCCTGAGCCTAGGGAACACCAGCCCTCTCTTACTTACAGAACTATCTTACAGGGTCTTGCCTAAAATAAAAATTGAACATATAAGTAAGAAACCCATCTCAAACATTGTGAGGTGTTCTGCTTTCAACCCTTCCTCCACCTTTATAGGTTATTCTAAATCCTGTCCCATTACCCCCTCCCGAATTCCAACAAGTACCAACTCAGAAAGGGGTGTGGGAGAACCAGGAGAAAGAAATTACAATTACCATCCTGTGTAGTACAACCACAGATATATCCCCCTGTCTCAGACATGCCCCCTACCCGACATTCCTTCAGTTTAAATAGAATATTGTCAAACCAGTTCCATTATGCCCCAGTACCTTTCTGTGAAACTACACAAATGCATTTATTTACCATCACACACTCACCCCATTTATTTGAACAAACCCCCACACAGTTTTTTCCTAATTAATCAGAAAAACGACAACTCCCACCATCCCGCCACACTGTTTTTTTCTACACACACTAAGACGAGGAAGATGGGAGCTGAGACAATGAAGATCTCTCAAAACACCACTGAGAGACAGAAGAAAGATTAGGCTATATTAAGATTGGACTGTCCCGCTAATGATGCTAGGCAAGGTCAGGACACCCTTTCTAACTACTCACACACAATTCCACAGAAGTATAACAGGTGGAGCAAGAGAGCACACTTTGAGCGAGCCGGGGATGCTGGAGCGTGCCAGGATGCCAGAGAGAGACCTGTGGAGCTGAGAGGAACCTGGAAGGCCTGGAGGAGAAAGAACTACCCAGACACTGAGCCTGACTGTGCAGGGGAGGCTGCAATGTGGAGTGAAAGCAGTGCCTCCAGGGACGCTAAACCAGGGGCAGCTGGGGTTACCTGGTGGGCCCCAAAGCAAAGCTCCTCCCCTGGGATTACCATGACATCCCAGGCCTTTGGGGGCAGGTGGCAAAACCCAGACCCCAGGTGAAATTCCCCAAGTGCTCCGGTGGCTCCTAAAACCGTGCGAATACCATTTTGGGGAGCTGAGGAAGTGTGAGCAAAATGCAGAAGAACTGCATTATTGGACGACAATTTTTTTGTTTTTGTTTGGAAACATTGAAGAAGGGTCCGAGCCCAGGAGAGGGAGGCCTTTTGTGAACCTTGAGAGGGGCCCGAGCCCGGCAGAGGGAGACCCCTTGTGAACTTTGGAAGAAGGGCCAGAGCCCTGCAGAGGTAGGCTCTTTGTGAACCTCGTTAGGGGTCCCAGCCTGGGAGAGGGAGTCCCCTTGTGAACATTTGAAGAAGGGTCCGAGCCCAGCAGAGGGAGGCCCTTTGTGCATCCTGAGAGGGGTCTGATCCCAGCAGAGGGAGACCCTTGTGAACTTTGGGAGTGGATCAGAGCCCAGTGGAGGGAGACCCTGTAAGACCCTGTAAGACTGATCAAGGCCAAGCAGCAAAGAGAAAGAAAATGGGTACAAAACAACTAAGAGGTCAGCCAAGGGAAATCGCCCAGTCTAAAGTCTTGGTAAGATGTGTTTTGAACTCTGATGAGATTGAAGAGAGAGAGAAGACTGAGGAAAGCCAGAGAAATTGTCAACGTTGAATATTGTAACCCCTGTTGAGAGGAACCAAAGTGAATGTGAACTTTGTATGAGAACTACAGATACCAGAAACCATTACAAAGTCAAGTCATTGATGCAAGTGAATAATTGAAGAAGGCCTGAGCCCAAAAAAAGAAGACCCATTGTAAGTAGCATTGAGAAATAGCACCATTGATTTGAACTGTATCCAGAGGCTCACAAGTATGTTCTGAGCTCCAATGAAATGCCTTGTCAAGTGCCTGAAAATATTGTATTTGTATTTGTATTTATTTTATTTATAGAGCGCACCAGGCCCAGAAGCATCTGGGCGCATCAATTAGTTTCAGCATGATAAGGCAGACAAAGCATTTATAATGTACATATTTTAGATACATAAGTTACAGATATATACAAGACAGTTACACAGTGAATATCATCGCTAAGCCTATATACAAAAGGTGAGGCAGGTTGTTAGTACGTGGGGGGAGGTTGGCTAGAGGGAGGGGGGTCTTGGGCCTACAGCCACGCTTTAGCCAAGTGTTTGAATCTGAGGAAGGAGGGCTCTGCTCTTAGCACATTGGGGAGTGTGTTCCAAAGTATAGCTGCCATTACTGGGAAGCTATTTCCACCTGCTCTTTGAAGGTTGAAGCGAGGTATAAAGAGGCAGTCAGTCTGGGCCGTTCTGTGGGGTCTGTTGGAATTGTGGAGGGCAAATCTATTGGCCAGGTATCAGGGTGCTTGATTGTAGAGGCATTTGTGAGTGAGGGCCAGTGTTTTCAGTGAGATACGTTGTGGGACTGAGAGCCATCGTACGTTGCGTCAGGTGTCAGAAATGTGTTGGTTCCTGGAGATATTAAGTGCTGCTTTGATAGCATTGTTTGGGACGATTTGTAACTTATTTAAGTTACTATGTTTGGTACCCAGGTAGAGGGCATTACAATAATCAATTTTATACAGCACAAGAGTCCTGGCCAGTGTAACACAGTTGCTTGTGGAGAGGGAAAGGGCGGCTGGCTGTGATGAGCTTGCAGGTGTATGCAGCTGCAGAGGAGACTGCATTGGTTTGTCTGACCAAGGATAGAGTAGAGTTGATATAAATCCCTAGAGTTTTAGTGTCCTTGGCAGTCATGATGGTATTGCCATCGATGGTGAAGGATTTGAATGCAGGTTCAAGTTTGGTTAGTTTTTGGGGCAAGCCAAGAATAAGGAGCTCTGTCTTTTTGTCATTTAGACAGAGTCCATGCTGCGCCATCCAAGCTTGGATGACTTGGTAGATGGCATTCACGGAGAGAGAGTCGGCTGAGTGATCTCCTGAGATTGGGATGAGTATCTGGGTGTCATCAGCATAATTGGTGTATGTGACACCCAGATAATCCAAGATATCAAATAGAGGTTTTGTGAACACATTATAAAACGTGGGGGAGACACAAGATCCTTGTGGCACCCCGCAGGTGACAGGTGAGGGCGAGGCAGCTGCTAATGGAGAAAAGACACACATCGATCTATTGTCCAGGAAATAGCTAATCCAGGCTGTGGCTTTATCGGAAAAGTGTGCAGCTGATATGAGGTGTTGACACAGTATTTGGTGATTGATGAGATCAAAGGCAGCAGAGAGGTCTTGTCTTTTAGGTCTTCGATCTGAGTTTTAAGATCTATAAGGGCAGTTTCAGTGCCGTGATGCGGTCGAAGCCCAGATTGCCTTAGTCTGAGAAGTTTGTTGGATTCAAGGTAATCTTGAATTTGTAAGTAGGCGGCTTGGTCAAGGATTTTTAGTAAAAATGGCACCGTGGTGATGTGCCTATAGTTGGTAGGTATGCTGGCGTCCAAAATTGTTGTTTTCAAGAGCGGGATGATCCAAGCATCCTTCAGGTTGTCGGGTACAATCCCAGTACTGAAGGAGGAATTAATGAGTGTGGTGATGAATGGAGCTAGCTCATGAGCTGCTTCCTTGATAATGGGCATGGGGCAGAGATCCCCTTGGCAATCAGAGGGTTTAAGGCTACTGATGATATTCCACTTCTGTAGTAGAGAGTGGAGAGAAGCTGAAAGGAGTCAAGGAATCAGGGTTAGAGTTGTTTATAATCGGGAGAGAATTGGGTTGCAAGTTGGATTGTAGGCTAGTTTGTTTATTATTAATTTTGACTTGGAGGGAGGAAATCTTGCCAAGGAGAGCATCGTGGATATTAGTGCACCAAGTGCTATCTTTGATGCAGGTGTCAGGTGCAGTGACAGGAGTTTCAAGTTCTTTTAGGATTCTGAAAAGTTCTTTGGTGTTGGATTTGGATTGCTCAATGCGTTTGTTGTAAGTGTCTTTTTTTGCCTGGAGTATGGCTTCCTTGTAGTTTAAGATTGCTAGAAGGAGGCTAGATTTATTAGCTTCCGAAGGGTTGCTTTTCCAGTGTGATTCCGCAATTCATTTTTCTTTGCGCAAAGTTCTAAGCTGGGGTGTGAACCAGGAGTTAAGATGAGCTCGAGGTTTAGATTTTCTCAGTTTAGATGGGGCAATAAGGTCAAGGGCTTTTAGCATCAAGTGGTTGAAGGTGTCAACCAAGGTAGTGGGGGCAGAGCATGTAAGTACCTGGTCATTAAGGACTGATAGGATGAGGGGGAGAAGTCTGTCGCAGGTTATGTTGCGATTATTTACTCAGTCATTCTGACCTATTCATTCTTGAACACTTATCATTTAAACATGGCAATATCCTACACACCTTTCTATTTGATGGTCATAGCTTGCTCCCATCTATAGATTTAGGGTTAGACAGGTGTGTTTTTCATACCCTTGTTGAAGTTCAATTGACACCCTTGAACTGTGGTCACTTGTGTCCGTCTTACTATTGATACCATGCCTTTCTTGCAAAGCTGTTTTGTTTGTGGATGGAAGGAAGTAGAGAACCGGTAGGTGACTACACACTCTTCCCACATAGCCTTCATATATGCTGATATGAAGTTTGATCCTTGTCAAAAACAGCTTCCTTGGGGAATCCAACATGGCATACTATCCCAATCAGAGCATTTGCAACGATGGGGGCTTTGATGATCCGGAGAGGGACAGCTTCAGGCTACCTTGTGGCATGGGCTACCACCACCAAGATGTATCTGTTCCCTAAGCGGGTCTGAGGTTCCAAAGGACCCACAATGTCCATGCCTATTCTCTCGAAAGGCCACCCAACCATAGGTAGGGGAATTGATGGGACCTTTGTGGCACCACCTGACTTGCCAAAAGCCTGACAAGTCAGGCAGGACCAGACTAATAACTAAACTTTGATGCAAAACAGCAGCCAGTCAAAGTGTGCAGACAACTGGTCTGATGTCTTAGCCACCCCGAAGTGACCCTCTAAAGGAATTAGGTGAGCCAAATACAAAAGGGACTTCCTGTGGCATTGGGGAATCACCAACCCAATGGTGCCCTCACCCTCAGTCTTTTGGCTCACTTTACAGGAGTCCAATTCTGAAGTCACATGAATCCCCTGCTACCAAAAGAGGGCCCTCAGTGGCTACTGGCCACTCTCCCACAGCAGTAGGCGACTGAGGGGTCTGTGGAACTGGACTGGGGCTAACCGCCATGCTGGTCCCTCCAATAAGCCTTCCAGAAGCACTCCAGGCCCAAAGGTTCTGATAGTGTTCAATCAGGTGATCTTGTTGGCCCTCGATTGGGTAGCCACTGCGACTATCTCACGATCTTGAAGATCATTACCCAACAGACATGGGACAGGGATGGAGTCTTTCACCGCTGCACGCCCCTGGGTCAAATCACCTCGCCAGCTGAACTCTAGTATCGCCAAGGGGCACTTACTCTTTCCGTAAAACACACTGATGCTACAATGAGAGCAATCAATATACTGGCCTGGCTGTACCCACTGCCGGGTGAGAGCGGTGAGGGTAGCAGCGGTGTCCCAGACCGCAGGAGTTGTATATATATATATCTAAATAGAGTTGAGTATTATTGGGAATTGGGATCTCTTCTGGGGAACTGGTACGGTTCCCATTCAGTGTAACCAATCCACATTGGGCCGCTTCCTGGTCTAGTGGGAAGTCCTCCTCTAGGAGTCCCACACTAATGATGGGCTCTTCCACGCGTCCAACATTCACTATGGCTTGCTTGAGTAAGCTCTTGCAAGCCATATCCCCTTTCGTATGGCCCAGCTCCTTACTAGAAACAACACGTGGGTGTTGAGAATGTAGGTGTCCCAGTGTTAGGAGTGCCTGCGCTTTTCTTTTTGGTGTGTACGGCTGAACTAGAGTTTGGGGATTTTTATTTATTCTTTTGGGGACCTGACTTCAAATAGGAATGGGTTGGACCTTTGTCCTTCCCATCCTTCTTAACTTTTTTGTCAGACGATTTCTCTTCTGGTTTGGGTGTGCTTGCCTGAGCCTTTCTCTTGACTCAATACTTACAAACCTGCCGGCAGCCTTTGCAAGCTGCCCAGGGTCTGTAATAGTCTTGTCCACAAGATGCTGGTGTAGGGCAACCTCACAAATATTCAATCATGCTCCCACGCAATCAAATTATACATCCTTTTAAATGTGTCAACTGTGTTACCAGACACCTACCCGCTCAACGACAAGTGTGTGAACGCTTTAAACGTCTGCCCACATTTCTTTCCAAGCTCTCCAAAGCTCTTGTGATACTGTTCAGAGGTTTTACAGAACTTTCTGAATAGGGCTGCCTTCATGATCTCATAAACGGGACTTTCCTTTGGAGTTAACTGAATAATTGCAATAGTCCCTGGTGTCGGTAAGCAACCATTCCGGGCTGCACCTCACAGTACCTCGTCCACAACCTGTAGCTGAAAAGCAATTTCAGGTGCTTCAAACCAGTCAAAAATATCCTTCCCCACTTCGTAAGCTTACACTATGTCTTTGGTAATGTGCCACTGGTGCTTATCCCAGACACCCTGGTTTGAGCCACTACCAGTGCTTTTGCTAGAGATGGATATGTTGTCCCCCTTCTTCTCTTCTAGTGCCAGCTTGCGCAGCTCTACAGTGACTTTCTTTTCCTCTTGCACTTGTCTCCTCTCCTCCAGCAGGAGTTTTCTAGTTGCTACCTCGTTAAAAGCTGGAGCAATTAAAGGGTGACTTATCGACTGTACCAAGGCTGGGACCTATGGGATGCTGCACTATCCTTGACCTCATGTACACTCTCGAGTGTTCAGAAATCACACTTGCTCCCCGGAGGGTTGGTTGGCGAGAAAGCAGTGCTCATGCTGTCTTCCTCCTCATCTTCTGCTACACCTCCCAGAAGGTCTTTTTCATTTGGGTACACTGGGTCTAACCCATCCCCTGGGGTCTTCTCCACAGCCACCCTCATCTATACCCAAGCTTGGGGGCTGATCAGCAACTCTGGTTTATTAACCTTAACACTGTGGGGAAGTCCCCTTTCTTGACATAGGACACACAGCGCATCATTGCTCATGCCTTTCACAGTCTCTATGCCAAGATCCATGATTATTTAACAATGCCTAGCAGTGTCTTTTTATTTATTTATTTATTCATATTTTCAAAGCCCACAGTAGACCTAGGGCATCATGGCCTTAACGTTACCTGCAACAGTGCTTTTATTGTTGCGTGAATAAGTTGTGTGCAAGACTCCAACTAGAACCAACCGTCTGCCACCAATGTGATGAATACACTTTGGGGCACCAGTGGTCCAGGGATGAATATTGGTTTCTAAACCATCAATCGTCCCCACAACTCTAGTAGACCAGAAGGGATCCAAACAGATTGGAAACACAAGCAAATTATGAACCTCCTTGCCCAATTTTGGTAACAGACTGAATGGCAGGCTCTCCAAAAAGTTGTGTATCGTTAGTTGCAACACAGCAAAAATACAATCATTACCCAATGATAAAAGGGACTGTCCATTCAAGGTTGTATAAACATATCTAAGTTATTATTATCACAACAGACAGTTCTATCAACACTATGAAATACAATCCACCCTGCAATGGAATACAGAAGACAGACTGTTTCAAAGAAGGAAAAGAGATGCACTCTGACTACTGAAAGTAGGGTAGTCAGTTCAAGGATACTTGGTTTCAGCACAAAGGGAGCAATGGGTCTTAAAATTTATCTATGGGCCTTCAGAGAAGGAACAGGGGGACAGAACCACAATGTACCTTGTGCAGGTTCTTGGACAGAGTTCAAGATGGGAGACAGCTGGGGCTATCAAGCAGAAAATGGTATGGTAAACGAAGCTTGATGGACGGCTGCAGACTGGGGTACACAGCGGCTCTGGGTCAGGAATCGTTGTGTCAGTGATGGTTGGTGGTTCTGAAGCACTAGTCAAGACGTCTCTGATGTCTCTATGCCACTGCAGTGTAACAACTGTCAGTGTTGATATCAGTTGCAGCTCGAGAATCTCGACTGGCTTTAAAATGTCCACTAAGGCAGACTTCGGTAGATGCACATCGATGCACTATCCTAGCTTCTTCACTGAGCTTCTAATGTCATTTAAGGTGGACAGCCCAAAGCTAAGGAGTGTGTTGCAGGCAGCTGCCTTGTCCTTCATTTCATATTCAGAGACTCTCTAGCATTTCCCACCTAGGAAGCTTGCTGTGCAACCTAGCAGGGAACGCTGTGTGTTGGCTGGGTATTGATTCTGGAGCAGCTGGAGTGTTCTCTGGATTCTGTATCTCCCCCTTCTCCCTGGGAGATGTTTGGGGGAGGGATCCTGCTTCCATCATTGGATGTCCTGGCCCTTGGTCAATGGTGGAAGATGTAAGAAAGACTGTTCATTCAGCCAGGGTTCAATGCTGAGTTCTTCTTGCTACTCGTTAAAAAGTCTCCAGATAATCTGCCAAAAGAGGGTACTGGCCCTCTTTTAAAGGCAAGTGGACCACAAGGATTGGTGTAGGCTAAGTCTACCTTAATGAACCAATCCTGGTTCTCCACCAACGATCTCCTGTATGCATGAGGTCATAAACAGAGTGCTTTGCAACAGAAAAGTTAAAGGGGTGAAAACAGGCACCACTAAGTCCCACCCATCTTCTTGTCTGTTGTGTATCCAAGGGTCTCTCTGGTAATGGAGATCACTGTGGTTCCTGATTAAAGTGGGCCGTCTCACTTGAGGTTGTGATAAGACCAGGCATTCTGTATCGTGCAAACCGCACACTTGTACCTTATTAATGGAGTCCCCCTGTGGGTTTAACTACTGTAAACATGCAGTCTCAGACAAGACAGCTCATTGTCAATTGATACTGAGGGCAGGAGCTAGCTTCAGGATGAAGAGAGGGTCCTCAGAATGCCCCCATCACCCCAGTTTGATAGGAGGATGGGCCAGAAATGCTTGCAGCCACCCATCTTACTCCGGACGAATCCCGAGTGCACCAATGATTGACAAATACACAGAAAGGTATCCTATCAGCCATCCATACAGACCGAATCCAGTACATGTCTTTGCAGGTATTGGGGAAGAAACGTAGAACATGGATGGAAATACCTTGATGAACAGTCTTGATTAACCCCCAAGAAGCCACGATGCTGATGTCATTAGTCACACCAAGACGTAGCAGCGTTAACCATGAAGCACATTCGCAGTCCTGCACCATATTACACTGACACACACTTGTATACACGAAGAACATGCTTACACAGTTCTATAGCCAAAGTACAAGTACATTTACATACTGTGAATGCTTTTATTATTTTATCATTAGCCAAATGCAAGCTTCTAGATGCTTAACGCAAGTAACTCTATGGGACTACAGGAGTATATATGGAGCCTTATCGGACCATGTGTGACCAACGTATAGGTTACATAGTATAACAATAGTATGTAGAAATCATATTATGAAGTTTAAGGAAAATTACAGCAGGCCTCAAGCCACAGAGATTGAGATATGAAGAGCTGATTCAGGCCGCACAGAGCACAAAGCAGGCTCACAGCCAAGGTCAGAGATACATGGACACATTCCAATCTTCAGACGACAAGGGGTCCAGCTGCAGAAAAAGGGAATACATCCTCATAAATGCAGAGCCAAGACCTTGATGTTGTGGCCTCTGAGCAATTGGTGCAGCTGAACGAAGACAAGGGGCATTCACCCATGGTGGGAAAGCAGAGTCAGTCCCAGCAAAGCCAGATGAATGACGCAACGAATGTTGCAACATCGGAGCACATTCTCATAGACAAAGGTCTTACAATACAAGTTACAATACAGACACATTGAAGAGGTGCACAGTGTTGAGAATAAAATCGAGTCCCAGGCCTGGGGAGATCAGCTCTAATCAGGGGTGGATGTCAAGGGCCACAAACTAATGGTAAGCCCATTATTCTGCAACAATATAATAGATAGTTTCTTGGGGACGAGACAGGCCAACAACCTACATGCAAGGGAAAGTAGAATAACCTCTGTAAAGTACTTCCATAGGTAATAGTACTCTCGATACCCAATCCTCTGTGGAGATAGGTTTTTCAAGGAAGGGCCCAGGTGATGATGCACTAATTGTACAAAAGTGGAAAACACACCAAGGAGAGATGAGAAGTAGTAGAGAATCCCAATGATCTTGTATGATCCCTGTTGGTTTTTGCAATAAACCACAGTTCTCCATTTATTCTGGAGAAGGGAGTTGGGTCCTTCAGAGTCAAGTGGACCCCCAACCACCCTCTGCTCTGGTATACCTGGGAAAACTACCCCAACAAGGTTGACACAGTGCATATGAAAGATTGTTGGGGTTTCCTGTTTGATTTGTTAACCTCTGCAGCCAGGCCCCATGTGGGCCTGTTTGAATTACTCTGTGAAAGATATTCAAATCACTTCCATCAGCTGCAGGGACCAATAAAAAGACAGAGCAGATCCATGAAGCCTCCTTTGTTAGTTTAGTTAATTAGGCTGTCCATGGCAGGGGAAGGTTTGGCCCTCCCCCTTCTGGAGATGCATCGTGTACTCTTCTTGTCATATCCCAACTAAGCATAATAGGGGGTCTGAGCCAGTAGGCAATGTCCACCCTGGTACACAGGTCTATGCGTATGTCATACAGTGAGCATAGGAAAATGTGTGCATATTTGCCACACACTTTTTCAGAGGTTGATCGACCATCATTCTTTTTAATTTAAACGTTTAGACAAAATCCCAGGCGAACGTACACACACTGTGCGGATGGTTGAATTCCTCACAATGATATCAAATTGGAAGTGCCTACGATGATTATAAGTTTTGCCATGCACAATGCCTTAACTCAGGCATGGCTTATGTTAGAGTTTACCGAGCCACCAGCATGGGCTAATTATGATCATCATAGTTTTGGTATAGGGTGCATATCTTAAATGCAGCACCTGCTCTGATGAGACTTGGCTGTCAGTGCAGCTATCAAATGGGCACCTGTGCCCTCTGAACCTGCTCTGTGCCACTGGTAGAGCAGGCATGGCAGATCAGGATACTGATGTAGCTGGGCACAAGTACACACCATGCATTTTACATGGAGCAAATAGATTAATGGGAATTCTGATGAGCAGATTACTCTTTTGGAGGAGGAATTACCCACATCTTTTTATTAATTAATTTCACAAAATCCAGGGCTTTCACATCTTTGTCAGATGGCAATTTATCATACGCAGACACCCCCACCAACTACATGCCATTATCAAAATCCCTTACCATGCCACATTCCTAGGAAGGTACGTATATGGCCAAATCTTAGCACACATGGAAACCAACCATTTAATTTAACAAGCACAAGTCAGTTTCAGACCTTTCACAGGAACTGAGTGAGCACTATTCTTTATCCAGGATAACCTGAAAATGTTCTCAGGCCTGAACTCTCCCTGCTCCCACCTGTGAGGCTATGAACCTCAAGGTTTGCTTTTCTCCACACATCTCTGACATCTCCAAGAAGTCAAACTACCAACTGCTCCTCCTCAGAGGTATTCTTCCTTTCCTCTCCTTCCCTCAAAAGCTCACTGTCTCTAGAGGTCTGAGGTTCTCTCCAGGCTTGACTGCTGCAACAGCCTCTTTCTAAATCTGCCTGCAACTACTTTCCGCCCTCTGCAACTCATCCAGAACAGGACTGCGAGATTTTTTCCTTGGCCTCAAGCCCAGGGATTGTATCTCTCCACCCCTCAAAATCTCTCCAGTGGCTCCCAGTGGTTGGAAAGATTAAGTTCAAGACCGTCTGCATTATTCACAAGGCCTTCTTGGGCTTGGGTCCACAACTCTCCCTTCATAAATACCTTCCTACTTTAGCTCTTTGCTCCTCCACCTCCAACTCCATCAGGGTCATTCGCATCTCCAAGTAACGAGTTGGTGGTATATCTCTTTCTTCGACTGGGGCCTCCCTCTGGCACAGCCTCCCTGTGTCTCTGAAACTTAAGAAGAACCATCTTTGGTTCCGGAAGCACCTCGAGACCCTCCTCTTTGCTTATACCTTCTCTCTTCCTCTCGCCCCCTGATCTCTGTCTGTTTCTGGACTGGGCACCTGGCTACCCTCTGAATTCGGGCCCAAATCCCTGCCCACCCAGCTGCATACCCACACTGCCTTCTGGCAACCCCTGCACCTGGCACTGTATCTGCAATCCTACAGTCCCCTTACCCGTACTTATTAAACACCCCTTGTTTGTGCTTAATTCTTGCACTTGCCACCTGTTGGTCGCACTACCTGTTTTTGTTTTGATCACGTGTTCAGCACTTTCCACCCCTCCCCTGACCCTTGCACTTTTCCCTCTTCCCTCTCCCCTGCACTTGCACATTCTCAATGTCACTGGGTCTGGTATTATCACTGTTTTTGTCCTCTCTTGAACCCTCCCTTGCCTTGTCGTGCCCTGAAACACTTGTGTATGGGTGTGATATAAATAAAATATCATATAACCTCTGGACTGATATTAGAACTTTCAGCTGCTTTTGCAACAGTAAATGATGTAACCACCATCAAAAGAGTAAAAGACACAGGACTAAGAAACATTCTGCTAAAATGGATCAAACCTTTCCTGACAGAAAGAATGTAAACCACCTGGCTACCCTCAGTGAGGGTGTAGAAGAAGGAGAGTGACAAGGAGGGGTCATCTGGTAGGATACACACCTTTATTAAATCAATAAAGAAACCTACATCTCTCTACTTCTCAGGGACTTGTCCTGCCTTAACCTAGGACAACGTTGGCAAGTTGTCAGAATGCCCATCAAAATGAAATGTTCTCCGTCCTCTGTCAGAAACCAATTAATGTAACCCTAACACTATGAACATAAGTCTTTAACTAAAGTGAAGTTCATGTTTTCTTCACCAGGAGAATGACACCCTACTCCTGGTGTCTTGCTTCCGTCTTACAGTAAAAGTAACTCCTTCAATGTTCCATCACAAAGGACCAGGGGAATGACTCCCTTCTATAAAAGTTCTCCATAGTGTTCTTTAAGCACTGTTGCAGACAAGTTGAATTAGTCTATTTAGCTCCTTCCACGAAGTAGAAAAACTCATAGCCTTATTTGGCTTCCATTTTCTACTCTTCTGAGGGAGAAAGCTCCTATTCAACTCTACCTGGGCAGCAGTTTTGGGCAGACCACTGCAATGAGGGAGTTGACTCCCGACCCAGTCTGCTTGAACCATGGTATTTGTTTGACCACTGTAACAAAGGAGATGACTCCTGATACACTCTGCTTGGACAGTGGTGTTTGGATGACCACTGCGACAAGGGAGATGATTCTCGAATCACTCTGCTTGAGCAGTGGTATTTGGCTTACCACTGCCATGAGGGAGATTATTACCTATGCACTCTGCATGAGCAGTGGTGTTTGACTGACCACTGTGAGGAGGGAGATGATTTACAATACACTCTGCTTGGGAAGTGGAACTTGGCTGACCACTGCGACAAGGGAGATGACTTCCGATACACTCTGCTTGAGCAGTGGTAGTTGGCTGACCACTGCAACAAGGGAGATCACTCCCTATACTCTGCTTGTGCAGTAGTGTTTGGCTGACCACTGCAATGAGGGAGATAACTCCTGATGCACTCTGGATCAATGGTTTGGTTTGGATATTCACCACTGTGATGAGAGCGATAACTCCAGATGCACTCTGGCTCAATGGTACATTTCAGGTTGTCACCACTGTGACAAGGGAGACAACTCCTGATGCACTCTGGCTTCTTGGTTTTTCTTCCCAGCCCCTCCGGTTCTTTCCACCTTTCCTGTTACCTTGATCTCTGTTCTGACACGGTTCCAGTTCTTCCCGGGGTCATGGGTTTCTTCCTCTGTGGTTTCCGACAACTGCGCAGCTCGGTGGCAGGCTCCAGCTGGTGGTTTCGGCACTCTTTCCAGACATCATGGACCACTTTTCTGCAGTCACGCCACCACCTTGATTGCTTCTTCCTTCTGGTGAGTGGATTCCCAGCCGGCTTCTGGTAAGTTGTAGCAGCGTCCCATTCTTTACATCCTCCACCTGGAAGAACAACTTCTCTGCATCTCTCGTCCCCTCGGTTTGAATCTCACAGGCAGGACTTGTGTGGTACTGACTTCCGCGATGAAAGCTCTCAAGTCCGTTCTTGCTTTCTACTTTATATTGTTGTCTCTGCTCACACGTAACATCAACACCATCTTGGAAAGTCTTGTTGGCACTCTTCATGCCTCCAGTGAGCAACCTTGTTGCAGTGCTTTGCTGGTTTTGCATATGGCTTCTCATGTTCTTCTTCATTCAGGTGTGGTCTCCCTTTGTCACAGTCATGGCTTTACAATAACACATGGTTCCACTGTCAATGGTTGGAGAAAAGGGTGATAAAGAGGATACAGGTTTCTGTGGCAGGGCTGCATGGAGGCGTTTCCCCAGGTTGAAGTCCTTATCCCAATGAGGGGAGCCCCTCCCTATAAGGTCCTTCTGCATATTACCACCCCTAGGGGGACTAATGAGTAGCAGCCTCACCTTCCTACCCTCATAGGAAAGGGCTCCCACCTGGAGAGAAAGGACGGGACATGATGAATCATTACACCACTTTCAGGTCAACCTCATGCATACTCACATGGTGTTTCACAAGGCTGATCCCTCTTGCCACTACTCTTCAACATTGGCAGGGCTCCTCCCCAGAAAACTCATCAAATGAAGCATGCTTACATGCTACAACTATGGAGATGACACCAATATCATCTACAAAATTGCCATCTGCAAAAACAGAACAAACCCTCATCAATTACCTCTAACACATCAATGCATGGATGAGCAACAACAACCCTAAACCCAAACCAGATAAAACTGACATCATGATGACGCCCAACAACTCTTATATCTAACCACCCATGCAAGTGCCTAAAGAAATTTAAATCCTCCCAAGTGGTTAGGAATCCTGATGGACAATGAACTAACCCTAAATCCTCAAGTTAATGCAGTAGTAGAGAAATGTGTCTTTCACCTACTGATCAGACGGATATGACAATTTCTCACTTTTCTGCAAAGAACACTCGCCATTATCTCACTTGTCATGTAAGGAATAGATTACTCCAAAAGCAGCTACGTTGGCCTGCCTGACTACTTCACCAAAAAATTACTAAAAATCGAGAATGCAGCATCAATTTTTCTTCTAAAACTCAACAAGAGAGAACATATCACACCAGCACTAACATCACTACACTGGCTACTTATCAAGAACATTTTCTATTTCCAAGCATCCTACATTGTTCACAGAGTAATTTACGGCCAAGAAACATCATTCCTGCAAGACTTTATCTCCATCTGCAGACCAAACAGAACCATGAGGTCTACCAATGACATGTGCCTTGAAACCAAACGTTCTTTGAAAATTAAATATGGTGAATCAGCATTTTCAAACATATCAATGAGACCATGGCCCCTCCTCTCCCAGGGAATATGCACAATAAAGGAACACCTGACCTTCAGGAAAGCAGTATATACTGCTCTTATATACTGCTCTTTAATATGGTGAGCTCATCTGCAAGCTAAATGCCATTGTCAAAGAGAAACCAAGCATAGCAGACCATGGCAAGCTGGGTTTCAGTTACCCAACAAGCTACCTCTGCGACTGCAACTTAACCTGATGTCATTAAGAGTGCACTCTTGTTCCCTCGCTAGCCCAAGAAACCCTCTATAGTTTTTCAACCATACCACATGAATACCAACTGTACCGCACACAGAGGACACCCATAACTACCCCCACATTGACATTAAACATCAGACCTCCACACCTCCTGCAATAACTCACCCAATCTCAATCTAAGGTGTGCATGTCTTTGAGTGTAGGAGAACCACCAAGGCGGGGTTCCAAAACAACTCTAAATTAGCCACCTCTAGGGATCCTGAGAAATTAACACACACCTTACCGCACCCATGTGCGAATATGTTACTAAGGGGCACAAATCCGTGACAGTGAAATTTAAAAAAAAAACACAACCTCCTAGAAACTCTTATTACTTAGTGTGCACCACTATACAGCTATCAATATGAACCCTGGTCACTCCTGCTTGTTTCCAAGCATGAAATAAAACTCTAACTCGTGAGTATTATTTTTATTTTTATGAAAGGCTTTTATATCTTTGGCATACTGAATAAATAATTCAATAACATCAATACATTGACCTTTTCCTTCTTTGGGTGTCATTCGAACATAAATAGATGAAAGAATAACTAGCATCATGTATTGGTCAATGGATTGGTGGAACATATATATGTTGATCATAAATAAATAAATAGCATTGTTTCATGATCAATGCATGAGTGGCACATGTATTGAACCTGCATAAATAAATAAATAAATAAATATATAAATAAGCATTTAATAGGATATACTGCACCATACCCTTTAGTGCTTACTGCAGTGTAATAAGCAACCATTAATGTATGCACATACTTGTACAATCACATTTCATCCAACCTCCTACCTAAATCAGTACAAAGGTATGGGGCATGAGGCACTCCCTAGAAATGCATATAGCTCCTAATTGCATAAACTGACAGGCCCTGGTAACAGGTGCCTTTGGGAGAAATGACAGATTAATGAATTCATACAGAAGACATTCATTTAAAACCAGAAGGCCAAGGAAAGGGTAAACTTGGCATGTAGTTTAAAATGCTTCCCTTGTCTTGTAGGCCAATAGCAATGCCACACCTCGCTTGCCAACTCCTAAACCCTGTGTGCACCCATGAAGGCTGGATATGCTGAGGATGCCTACTAGCTAAATTCCCATTAGCTCGATGCACCAAAGCCTGAGCTTGACACAGAACTAGTGGTGTGTGTACGCCTGCCACACAAAACAAACATTGACCCACAAACATGGACTACATACATAATTGCAGGCGACCAAACAAACGTTCAGTTGTCTAGTCTCTAATTACTGGTGTCCGCGTAAGCTGAGGGGAGAAACGTACCTACTCAAATGTGCCAGTTCTTAATTGTGCCCGAGAGCCTTAGCACCTCTGGTTTCAACCCAGGTGCATTCAAGAGGAGCCAATACCACGAGACGGGTAACAGTAAACTCAACCTTAACTGCACACACATCTACTTCCAGGAGGAAAATTGTCTTGGATTCCTTTTCACTCCGAAACTCGAGGTGAATGAAACCTCATGGGGGAGCCTTTTGATCGAAAGCAAAACTCCTGGCATAACCTGGACCAAGAGTGAGATGTTATGTAGTTTCTCTTATGTTATTAACAGAATGGTTATCCCAAACATACCCACACCCTAGTGGTGAGAGACCCTTAACTCGGTCCCTGCGCTCATGCTCCAGCGGTATATAAGTATCCCAAGGACACAACACTTAGAATGAGGCCAGGCAGTTTATAACCTCGTAAACCTAGATTACATTAAGTATACAAATTCAATGGTTATGAAGTGTATGATCGCACCCCATACAGGAAATAATCAACAGCAAACTGACCATAGACCATAAACCAGTGCTTTCAGTATTTGAACCATAACAAACCAATCCCTCCCCGTTCTGACATTTCTGAGCTCTAACACAAGGCACCGACTAGATACGCAAGAGGACTGTACTCTGTAAAAGAATGTCACCATGAGCAACAGAAAAAATAAAATTGTGTCGCCAGCCTGCTTGCTATACTTCACACGGAGTCTGACGCACAGGCTGCGCACATTCGCAAACTTTCCCTCAAACAGGAGCAGTAAATATACCACTGGCGGCACACATCCACCAACTCCCCCTCCCTGTGGCAGTAACCTGTGGCAGCAGGTCCTTGGCTAGCCTCTCTCCTTTTCCCATAAACGAGAGAACAAAGCAAAACAGGCTGAGGCGGCTTGTCATGTGCTGCCTGCCAGCCCAGGGAAATCACAAAAGTCTTCCCTCTCGCTTTCATCCTGAGCTCTCCTTCTCCCTCAGTGAATCCTCTCTTTTTTTCCAATGGTTCAGTTTACCTGTTTCTGCCAGCAGGAGAGCTCTATCACCAAATGAGATAAAATCACCTCAGGAGTGGACCGGTCCCCACTGCAGGCGGACAGAACCAATGCACACCGTTTAAAAAAAAAGAATGGCTGGGCTCAGGACCCCAGAGCAAAATGAATGTCAAGACACAATATATATATATTCAGTATAATAAAACTTTGTTAAAGGGACGTTATGGTTAAGTTGCGCTACTAAAAACCTATGAAATTCAGTGAAAAAACCCAAACTTTGTTAAAGGGACGTTATGGTTCCAAGTAAAACTGAAAAACCTCTGAAATTCGCCAGTTATGGTAAGCTAAGCAACCATAACTTGCGCCACCACCGTGCACTGCTAAGACGAACACACAGAACATCAAAGATGACATCACAAATGTCATTGATGACATCACTGCTGACATCACATGTGTGGCTGCCTCTTTTTGTTCACTGACATATCTAGGCCAGGTGGCTTTCTTCATTGTGAGTCAGGAATTAAAAAAGTAAAAAGTACTATATTTGAATGCCTTACCCTTCTCAAATGTTCTTACACTACTTTCCATAGGGTACAGTCACATCATGTGGTACATTTACATAGGAAAAGCTCATGCCACCGCCGTGCACTGCTAAGACTAACACCCAGAACATCAAAGATGACATCACACATGTCATTGATGACATCACTGATGACATCACATGTGTGGCTACCTCTTTTTTTTGTTCACTGACATATCTAGGCCAGGTGGATATCTTCATTGTGAGTCAGGAATTAAAAAAGTAAAAAGTACTATATTTGAATGCCTTACCCTTCTCAAATGTTCTTACACTACTTTCCATAGGGTACAGTCACATCATATAATACATTTACAAAAGAAGGAATCCTGAAACACAAGAATGTTCGCTGTGCATGAAGTTAGTTAGGATATGAACACTTTCTGGTAATACAGCAGTTTGTTTGCTTACTTTACTCTCCCTGTATGTGCTTCTATTCGTACGCATTGTGGGATGAAATGAGTGAAGACTGGGCCTCATTACGAGTTGGGCGCAAAGGGATAACGGGCACCGTTAAGGACATCAGTGCCGGTAATCCCTTTGCGCCCTACTACAAGTTCCCTTAGCGGGTCCCTTCCTTAACGCCTGGTTTTACCAGGCGTTAAGGACGGGACCCGCTAAGGGAAATCAGAGCCAATAACGGTATCGCAATTTACGGTACCGTTATTAGCGCCCTCCCCCTTCCCATTGAGCCCTATGGGGGCTCAAATGGAAATGTGGAATAGCTTTTTCAATGGGGACTTACCGGTCCCGCAAAGGTCAGAATAGACTGGTAAGTCCCCATTGAACCAGGGCGGACTCGGTACCGGTATGGGGGTAGTCATGGCGCTAATAGCGCCATGATTACCTCCATACTCGGAATGAGGCCCAGTGATACTAACGGTAGACACTACACTTCTCTATATAAGCCAATTAATAACCATTACTTTATGTGTACTTAACCATTTTTTTAACAGCCCATACAGACATTAAATGTAATATACCAAGAGAGATGTTAGAAAATGAATGGAGCTAAAAATTGATCTATTCATGAAAAATTTCATTCTTATAAAAAACGTTGTGGAGGACCATATGAAAGACAAAATAAAATATCACTGTCCCACATGTACCTGTTCCCCCTCTCCATATCCCAGCCAACTATCCCCGAAACCTCCTCAGCAAGAAAAACGTTATGATGAGACTTTAATCCCTTCCTCCCCTACCATCCATCATGTCCAAATCCCTAATTCCCCTGTATTTGTTTCAGTTTCTGCTTCTGGGTATCTTATGCTGCAGCGCTGTGGCCAAACACTACAATCTTGACTGC
Organism: Ambystoma mexicanum; assembly: GCF_040938575.1. Taxonomy (NCBI): domain Eukaryota; kingdom Metazoa; phylum Chordata; class Amphibia; order Caudata; family Ambystomatidae; genus Ambystoma; species Ambystoma mexicanum. The sequence goes on from NC_090922.1 coordinate 1,011,911,051, forward strand.
ATGGCCTGGCCAAAACTCTTCATACAGCTTCAACAAAGGAAACAGTAAGTATATAATTATTAAACTCACAAACACTGCAAAATAACACAGCTATGCAAACAAACACCTCACCAATAAATACAACCCAAAATGCCTAGACTTCAATACCAACAATCTGAACACAATCCAACAAACAAACAAATTCAAATTCTTTAATGTGATATAGGTTGAAAATAAATTCAAACTTTACACATATTTCATTTTCAAACATAGAATAAAATCATAAATATCAACATCAAATATTAAATCCATTTAAAAAATCAGAAATTCATCAGTATACAATACATATTAAATTTAAAATATAATAAACAAATGACTGGGCAGTTATAATTCAGATCTAATTAAAGACCTAAGCCTAATTCAATCTGTTGCCAGACATTATAAAGTGCTATGAATAGGTGCATGTTGCAAGTGTTGGTACAGTAATGCCAGAACGACAGTTCATGGATAGCTAATAGATCATGCACAAATTCACCCAAAAAGTTTATAATCGACTCCTTCATAGCCTGGCATTGCGTCAAAAGATGCCTAGCTGTTTCTGGACACGATAAAGATTTACAAAGCCGACATGTCCGCTCATTAGCAGGGATATTTTTCCAAGCTCCTCTATTGGTTAGAGTAGGCAATTGTTCTAACCGAAACAGAATGATAAATTGTCGAAGTCTTCTGGTAGGGCAGAGATATAAATAGGCCTGTGGTTTCATAAACTGATATATTCGGTATTTCACAAAATTATATGACTTGAGACTACTCAAATGGGAGAAATTTTCTAGCCAATCCCAAAGTTCTACATTTTTCTCAAGTGCATTTAAAATTTCATTAGATACACAAGCCCCTCTATGAGTCCAGCCAATGTCGGCAAAGAATTTACTCATATCTTTATAAAAAGGTGAGGTAGTATGTTTTTTAGTCAGTTCCTGCTGAATAACCGACAACACTGGATTAGAGGAGCCACTTATCATCTTCAGATAAAACCCAGCTCTTTTTTTCAATATCAACGCTTTCAATGAAGGAAGGCCCAATTCCAATCTTATCGCAGCCATCGGCACACCCGGGGGAAGACCCAACATACGTCTCCAAAACTTACCCTCGATCACTTGAAGCCACTCTAAGTCAACTGTTAACAGCGACTCAAGGCCATATATAACCATAGGGACAAAGACTTGCATATAGAGATGGCGAGTCCCCCATAGAGTGAAACCGCCCTGCTTGTTAGTGAAAGATGAGACTAATGAAATTACTTGTAATGCACAAATGGTCCGCCCCTGTTGCATAATGTATAATCACCTAGTGGTTCTATTTCCACTCCTAAATAACAGTAAGAAGGGGCATAGACGATAAGATTTTTATGTACCACCAAGTTCACACGGGCTACCCTTTTCCTGGTAAATCTAAGTACTTTAGTTTTTTCCAGGTTAATGGACAAACCATTGGTCCTAGCATAGTCCCAAAGAATATGTGCTGAGCGCCTAAGGCCACCTATGGTGTTATCTAGGACTACCAGATCATCAGCATAGGCCAGAATGACACATAGTACATCCCCCAATTTTGGTGGGCAAACAAACATCATCTCACTATCCTATAAACACTATTACACTACTACCATTCAGTACTCACATTTTTGAAGACATATGAAGCAGCCCACATACGACAATTAAAATGTTTGGTAGCATTGTAGAGTTATGCTGCAGTGGTTGTGGCCAGGGCCTAGAGTCTTGGGTGCACGGCCTACAACTTATGGCCTTCGGCCATGCACCCAAGACTCTAGGCCCTGGCCACATCCACCGCAGCATAACACACCCATAGAAACAAACACCTGCCAAACAACCACAACCCAAAAAACATAATACATCCACCTCAAAACTATGCACTTCAATTATCATTATAAAAAATAATTACAACCAACGTACAAACACTTCAATACATTCCCTCTTCACCCAATGCTCCGCACCCAAGACTCTAGGCCCTGGCCACAACCACCGCAGCATAACACATCCATAGAAACAAACACCTACCAAACAACCACAACCCAAAAACATAATACATCCACCTCAAAACTGTGCACTTCAATTAACATTCTAAAAAATAATTACAACCAACGTACAACCTCTTCAATACATACCCTCTTCACCCAATGCTCTTCTAACAACCCAAAACCAACATCATACTAAACTAAAATAGCCAGTAGTTTGCCCAGTGTCTAGTATTTCCGCGGACAACCATGGTGACCGCGGACACCGCAAACACATCACAGTCTTCTCCCACCTAAATAAATACAGCATTTGACCCATCTCTTACTCCCCCACCCTCTCCAAGCACTTATATACGCCAACACACTTCCCAAAATGGGATTTATGCTCACTTCCAATGCATGCCCGTGCATCCAGTACGGCAGGCGCAGCGAAACAATTTGACGCACCTCACGCCTCAGCCCAGCCAATCAGAAAGCACGTTGCATGTCCGCGGACATGATGTAAGCCGATTATCCAATCAGTGTCTTGTCCGCGGAGCGAACAGGGAAGTGTGTCCGCAGAGTGGACATAGATATCAACATTTTTTAGACCTTTTTTTTGGTCAGATTTTCACCAAATTTACAAAAGCACACTTTCAGGACATTTTGGGACCCCCCTATAACTTTGCCCCCCCGGGACCAAACCTCACCAAAGTTTGAAAAAAGTTATAAGCTGCCCAAAATGTGCTCTTCCTATGGGTTTAGCAACTTAACCATAACTACACAGCCGCTACCGTGGGCTGTGTAATATATATATATTTATATCTCAATGAAAAAACTTTGTTAGAGGGACGTTATGGTTACAAGTAAAATCAAAACTCCCAGAAATTCACCAGTTATGGTAAGGTAAGCAATCATAACTTGCACCACCACCGAACACTGCTAAGACTAACAACCAAGACATCAAAGATGTCAGCGGACATCTGACGTGCTTTTCTATTGGCTGCCGTGAAGCGTGCAGTGCATCTATTTTAAGAGACTCCCGCCATCTTTGTTTATGCATGAGAGGCTTTGTCAATAGGATCGGGATCTGCTGCCTGCACAGTGTAGAAGTGGGCTGCGTCGGCTCTGCATCGGCCACAAGTGTACATATAGGCAGTAATGTTTCTTTCAAGGCGGTGAGGCGCAGGCCCTTGTGTCTCTCTCCCCTTCCCCCCACCCCCTGCTCATGGCCCGTGTCTCCCCTGTTCCCCCCCACCCCCCGCTGATGCTCCGTGTGTTCCTCCCATTCCCCCACCCCCCCGCTCATGCCCCGTGTCTCCCTCCTTTTCCCCCTACCCCCTGCTCACGCTCCGTTTCTCCTTCCTGTTGCCCCCGCTCATGTCCCGTGTCTCCCTCCTTCCCCCCCCACCCCTGTTCATGCCCCGGGTCTCCCCTGTTCCCCCCACCCCCCACACATGCCCCGTGTCTCCCTCCTTTCCCTACCCCCCGCTCATGCCCCATGTTCCCCTCCTTTCCCCCCACCCCCGCTCATGCCCCGTGTCTCCCCTGTTCCCCCCACCCCCCTGCTCATGCCCTGTGTCGCCCCTGTTACCCCCACCCACGCTCATGCCCCGTGTCTCCCTTGTGTTACCCGCCACCCCCAGCTCATGCCCCGTGTCTCCCTTGTTACCCCCCACCCCCCGCTCATGCCCCATGTCTCCCTTGTGTTACCAACCACCCCCCCACTCATGCCCCATGTCTCCCTTGTGTTACCACCCACCGCCCCACTCATGCCCTGTGTCTCCCTTGTGTTACCCCCACCCCTGCTCATGCCCCATGTCTCCCTCCTTTCCCATCCCCCGCTCATGCCACATGTGTGCCCTGTTCCCCCCCACCCCCAGCTCATGCCCTGTGTCTCCCCTGTTACCCCCCACGCCCGCTCATGTCCCTTGTCTCCCTTGTGTTACCCCCCATCCCCCGCTCATGCCCCGTGTCTCCCTTGTTACCCCCCACCCCCCGCTCATGCCCCATGTCTCCCTTGTGTTACCACCCACCCCCCCACTCATGCCCCGTGTCTCCCTTTTGTTACCACCCACCGCCCCGCTCATGCCCTGTGTCTCCCTTGTGTTACCCCTCACCCCCACTCATGCCCCGTATCTCCCTTGTGTTACCCCCCACCCCCACTCATGCCCATGTCTCCCTCATGTGACTCCCCCACCCCCCGCTCATGCCCTGTGTCTCCCCTGTTCCCCCACCCCCGCCCATGCCCTGTGTCTCCCTTGTGTTACGCCCCACCCCCCGCTCATGCCCCATGTCTCCCTTGTGTTACCCCCACCCCCGGCTCATGCCCCGTGTCTCCCCTGTGTTACCCCCACCCCCAACTCATGCCCCGTGTCTGTCATGATCTCTGCTTCCAAAAGGTCAGGGTTTTCCCAACTCCCTTGGAAGCAGATCCATAACCCAGGTTCCGAGTGCCAACCAGTCCCAATTGGGACCTTTTGGACCCAGTCCTGGCGCCAGTGGCACCAGGCTCATAAATATGCCCAGTCCCAGCGCTGGAAGCGCCGGGCTCATAATGCTTGGGTGGACTTACCTGCAGCAGACCATGCTGCTTACTTGCCTGCCAGTTGAGCCTCTGATCCCCTTCTGTTTGGAACTACTTTTCCTGTTGGGTGGGGCTGGAGCCACTCCCTAGATTCAGAACACTGGAACTCTTCTGGAAAGCAGGAACTCTTTTCTTACCTAGGCGTGGCTGTGGAAGGAGACACCGAAGCACTACAGGAGGCTATTTAAACCACACCCAGTGGATGAATCTTGCTTTGCGTTATTCTGCAACCTCTGCAGCAGAACGCTCATCGTGTCTTCTGCATCCGGTCCTGGGCCTAAGGAAAAAGGCTTACCATCCTGAATCCAGTCTTCAGCAACACCTATGAAGACAAGAAAGAACAGGTTAGCATTCCGGCATCTGAAAGGCAAAGGCTTACCATCCTGAATCCAGTCTTCAGCAACACCTATAAAGACAAGAAAGAACAGGTTAGCATTCCGGCATCTGAAAGGCAAAGGCTTACCTACTCTTCGTGCGCTCCGGAGGTCTTCACACTGCATTCCGGCATCTGAAAGACAAAAGCTTACCAACTCTTTGCACGCTCCGGAGGCCTTCGGCGCTGCATCCCGCATCTGAAAGACAAAATAAGGTGCGTTTAAAGACATTGGGGAACTTTAATACTCACGTGCCATTACTCCTTTCCACATCTAATCCAGTGGGTATTCCGGCACCCTGCAGCCGCTCCGAACTCGTACCTGCAAAATAAAAAGACAGTTAGAGCGCATCGTGAAGCAGGCAACAAGCGCTTACTTACGTGCTTCCAGGCGCTTCTATTCATCACACGGGCTCCATCTTCAACTCACTTCAGCCCGTCATCCGCCATCGCCGGAACCCTGCAAAACAAGAGACATCATTACTAAAGACTTTAAAGACATTTGAATGACTCGAAACTTACCGTTCGTGCAGTAAACGACGGACAGCAGTCCTCTGAAGTCAAGAGGCCTGCGCTACCTATCCAGTGAAGAAACTGGTTACAGCACCCTGCCCCGAGGCAGATGGAGAGCTCGGCATTCACTTACCTAAGGTGAGAGCGTTAACCTTTGGGGGTCTACAGGAGAGGAGAAGAGGAAAGAGATAGGGACACCCCAATAACCCCAGTTCATTAACCCCATATTTTCTATCTGCAGTCATCTTACTCTACACGTCAGGCATACAGTGCACAGAGGTCCAGCCCAAGAGCCAACCGGGTGCTACACATCACCTATGGAGATACGGTAGTCGCCCAGTCAAGACCGGCGCCTCTGCGAGAATCAGGTGAGCGTTACAGAACGCAAAGCCCACCGCAAAACTCTCGCCCAGGCGCTATGGAAACCTCGGATACTGACCCCCTAGCCCGGTTACTTGGGGAACTAAGGGCAGAAGTGCATGCAGCTCGTCAGGAAACTAATGCTCTAAGAAGGGAACTAATTATTTCCAAGGAGAGAACAGACAATCTTGCTAGACAAGTGCTACAGTCACAAGCCGGACAGACCCCGTTACCCGCATCAGGGGCAAATCTTCCTTCAACATCCTCTATGAATCCAGTGCAGATCAACCTACCTGGGAATGTACCTCTGGCTCCGCCCGAACGATTTTCTGGTGACCCAAAGAGGTTTGCAGTATTTATCAATCAGTGCCGGTTGCACTTCTTATGCCGGCCAGCAGCCTTTCCAACTGATCAAGCAAAAGTAGCTTTTGTACCTTCGTACCTTAGTGGCAATGCGGCAGACTGGTCGATCCCTCTAGTTAATCAAGATGATCCGGTTCTCCATGATTTTCAAGCCTTTCAGCTTAGTATGGAAAAACTGTTCGCAAGACATTCACAGTGGCAGGCCTTGGACAACGAGCTTCTTTCGTTGCGACAGGGTAATCAAGACCTTTTGGCTTATATTGCATCTTTCAATAGACTAATAGTGGAAACTCAATGGCCTGAGGACAAAAGGATTACGCTGTTTTATAGAGGTCTACATGGAGAGCTCAAAGACGTTTTAGCCCAAGTAGTGAATCCCCCACAAGACTGTTCGGATTATATAGACTTGGTCGTTCAAATAGATCACAGGCTGCAGAACAGGAAGGCCGATCGTTCCAAGTTTGATGCTCGAGTATTTTCCAAACCGCCAACTCCTTCCAAAGGAGTAGACTCCGGGAAACCCATGCAAATAGGGGGTCTGAAAGGTCCTCTAACACAAAGGGAGCGGGAAAGGAGGAAACAGTTGCAATTATGCCTATATTGCGGAAACTCAGGGCACTTTCTTCGAGACTGTCCGGTGAAACCTGCCAAGAAGGCAGTAGGAGCTGCAGTTACCAAAGTTACAAACTCTGAGCAGGGAAACGACCTCGCCCGACAAGAATAGAGGTCCTCTTGCCGAGCGTGAAAACCAGTTCCGTGACCTCGCATTTCGTTATACCTATGGTCCTCATTAGCCCTGATAACCCGGATCGATTACATGCAATTGAAGCTTACGTCGACAGCGGTGCCATCGGCAATTATGTGGATCATGAAATGGTTTTGAGGATGAATCTAACTCTTTGTCCCAAGGCTGTAAAGGACGTCATTACTACGGTGGATGGTACGGAGATAGCCTCCGGGCCAGTAACTATACCACTCAAGAGGTGACGCTAGTAAGTCAAGATGGACACCATGAGAAGATCGTGTTCGATGTGATCAAGGCCCCTCAGTTTCAGATTATTCTAGGAATACCTTGGTTAGAGAAACACAATCCTCTGATCGATTGGCGAGCAAGAACGGTCCAGTTTCCAGAATGTGTCTCTACTTGTCACCCTCCACCTGGTGTTGCACTGGCCGCAATTTCTTCAGAGACTCCCCAGTTACCTCCCGAATACCTAGAATACCAAGATGTTTTCCGGAAGGATCAGGCTAACTCTCTACCTCCTCATAGGTCTTATGACTGCCAGATAGACCTGATACCTGGATCTACTCCTCCTTGTAGTAGAATTTATGCCCTCACCGAGCCTGAGAACCTTCACCTTCGACAATACCTGGATCAATACCTGGCAAATGGGTTTATTCGTCCTTCCAAGTCCCCTGCTTCTTCAGCTTTGTTCTTCGTTCCAAAAAAGGAAGGAGACCTTAGAACTTGTATCGATTATCGCTCCCTGAACCAGATCACCGTTAAGAATAGATATCCGTTACCTTTGATCCCTGAACTCCTGGACCAAGTCAGAAAAGCATGCATATATACAAAGCTGGATCTTAGAGGAGCTTACCACTTGGTACGAGTAAAAGAGGGCGATGAATGGAAGACGGCCTTCCGCACCAAGTATGGGCTATTTGAATATCAGGTCATGCCCTTCGGACTTTGCAATGCCCCGGCCGCCTTTCAATATTTTATGAACGATGTCCTCAGAGAGCTCATAGATGTATGTGTTGTTGTTTACATTGACGACATCCTCGTTTATTCTTCATCGGAATCTGAACATCGGAAACACGTGAAAATGGTCCTCGAAAGATTGTGTCAACACAAACTTTTCGCTAAGTTGGAAAAATGTGTTTTCAACGTGACTGAAGTTGAATTCTTGGGATTCATATTATCACCTGGCGGAGTGCGTATGGATTCGAAGAAGGTCGATGCAGTTCTCAAATGGCCATCACCATCCTCCGTAAAAGGTGTGCAAAGCATGTTAGGCTTCGCTAACTTTTACCGCAGGTTTATCCCCGAATTCTCTCGAATAGTCCAGCCCATCACTGCCTTGTTAAAGAAAAACAAACGTTTTGAATGGTCTACCGAGGCGGAACAAGCTTTCCAGGATTTGAAGACTAAATTTATCTCTGCACCAATCTTAAAACACCCTCGCCCCGAACTCCCCTACATCGTGGAAACTGATGCTTCAAGCCTTGCCATGGGGGCAGTTCTATCACAAAAGGACCCGGTAACCAATCAGTTGCATCCCGTGGCATTTTGGTCCCGCAAATTCTCACCTCCTGAAATCAATTACACGATTACTGACAAGGAACTTCTGGCTATCAAGTCTGCCTTTAAGGCTTGGCGGCATTACCTGCTGGGGGCCCGACACACCGTTACTGTGATTACGGATCACCGAAACCTGCAATATTTGAAAACCGCAAAAGCCCAATCCTCTAGACAACTCCGTTGGGCATTATTCTTTGCCGAGTTTGACTTCATAATTACCTATCGACCTGGTACAAAGAACGGTAAAGCTGATGCCCTTTCTCGGATGGGAGTGGAAGAACACTTGATCAACCCCAAACCTGTACCAATCATTCCCGAACAAAGAATTCTGGGTGTAATCGCCACCGAATCCATAGAGGAAGTTAAGGATAAAGCCAGGCAACTTGTAACTCCAGCAGACATACAGAATTGGCATCTGCAGGGAAAGGACTTTGCAGTAAAGGACAACTTATTGTATTTCCAAGAACGATTATACCTACCCAGCACAGATTTACAGAAAAAAGTAATCTCTTGTTATCACGACTCTTTAATGGAAGGTCATCCCGGTATGGCCAAGACCTCAGAAAAGATCAAGCGCTACTTCTGGTGGCCGTCTTGGAAGAAAGATATCAGAGACTTTATAATGTCCTGTGGAGTATGCGCCCAAAACAAGAGTCAAAAGGAAAGACCAGCAGGCCTCTTACGCCCTATTGACATCCCACCTCGCCCTTGGCATACGCTTTCTATGGACTTCATCACCGATCTACCTCCATGCTCCGGATACAATACGATTCTAGTAATCGTGGACTTATTCTCCAAGATGGTGCATTTCATTCCGCTCAAAGGCTTGCCAACAGCAGCAACTCTGGCCCGAGAATTTCTCGAAAACATCGTCCGACTGCACGGTTTTCCTTCGGTTCTAATTTCGGATCGAGGTAGTCAATTTATTTCTCATTTTTGGCGAAGTTGCTGTCGGTCGGCTCAAATTGATGTGAGACTATCGACCAGTCACCACCCTCATACCGACGGACAAACCGAGAGGACCAATCAAACTCTGGAACAGTATTTACGCTGCATGCTGCAACAAACTGAAAAAACTTGGAAAGATATCCTTTGGATAGCCGAATATGCCTACAATAACTCTGTCCATTCGGGAACTGGGAAAACCCAGTTTTTTCTTTTGTACGGCAGTCACCCTCGAACCTCAGAGTTGGATCCCCTCCAAGATCTTGAAACACCAGCAGTAGACTACCTGCATTCTACAATCACCCAAGCCTTTAAGGAAGCTGTTTCTCACCTTCAAAGGGCTAAAGAACAATAAAAGAAAGGAGCAGATCAACATCGGAAGGAAGCCCCTCACTATCAAGTAGGGGATCAAGTCTGGTTATCCACCAAATATCTATCTCTAAAAGGGCCACGCACATTCAACCCAAGATACCTTGGTCCCTATTCCATCACTACCATAGTAAACCCAGTAGCGGTCAAGTTGGACTTGCCCTCGCACATGAAGATACATCCAGTCTTCCACGTCTCTCTATTAAAACCCGTGCAACCTCAAACCCGACTAACCAAATCTCCAAAACCTATCCTAGTTGATGGAGAACTTGAGTTTGAAGTTAAAAGCATTCTGGACTCCAAGATCTCCAAATCTAAACTATTCTACCTAATTGACTGGAAAGGCTACGGCCCCCAAGAGAGATCCTGGGAACCTGCTGAATATGTCCACGCTCCTCGCCTAATCAAAAGATTTCACCAAACATTTCCTGACAAGCCAAAACCCCCGGAGAAGCCCGGTTTGGGAGGGGCCTTGAGGGGGGGTACTGTCATGATCTCTCCTTCCAAAAGGTCAGGGTTTTCCCAACTCCCTTGGAAGCAGATCCATAACCCAGGTTCCGAGTGCCAACCAGTCCCAATTGGAACCTTTTGGACCCAGTCCTGGCGCCAGTGGCACCAGACTCATAAATATGCCCAGTCCCAGCGCTGGAAGCGCCGGGCTCATAATGCTTGGGTGGACTTACCTGCAGCAGACCATGCTGCTTACTTGCCTGCCAGTTGAGCCTCTGATCCCCTTCTGTTTGGAACTACTTTTCCTGTTGGGTGGGGCTGGAGCCACTCCCTAGATTCAGAACACTGGAACTCTTCTGGAAAGCAGGAACTCTTTTCTTACCTAGGCGTGGCTGTGGAAGGAGACACCGAAGCACTACAGGAGGCTATTTAAACCACACCCAGTGGATGAATCTTGCTTTGCGTTATTCTGCAACCTCTGCAGCAGAACGCTCATCGTGTCTTCTGCATCCGGTCCTGGGCCTAAGGAAAAAGGCTTACCATCCTGAATCCAGTCTTCAGCAACACCTATAAAGACAAGAAAGAACAGGTTAGCATTCCGGCATCTGAAAGGCAAAGGCTTACCATCTCTTCGTGCGCTCCGGAGGTCTTCACACTGCATTCCGGCATCTGAAAGACAAAAGCTTACCAACTCTTTGCACGCTCCGGAGGCCTTCGGCGCTGCATCCCGCATCTGAAAGACAAAACAAGGTGCGTTTAAAGACATTGGGGAACTTTAATACTCACGTGCCATTACTCCTTTCCACATCTAATCCAGTGGGTATTCCGGCACCCTGCAGCCGCTCCGAACTCGTACCTGCAAAATAAAAAGACAGTTAGAGCGCATCGTGAAGCAGGCAACAAGCGCTTACTTACGTGCTTCCAGGCGCTTCTATTCATCACACGGGCTCCATCTTCAACTCACTTCAGCCCGTCATCCGCCATCGCCGGAACCCTGCAAAACAAGAGACATCATTACTAAAGACTTTAAAGACATTTGAATGACTCGAAACTTACCGTTCGTGCAGTAAACGACGGACAGCAGTCCTCTGAAGTCAAGAGGCCTGCGCTACCTATCCAGTGAAGAAACTGGTTACAGCACCCTGCCCCGAGGCAGATGGAGAGCTCGGCATTCACTTACCTAAGGTGAGAGCGTTAACCTTTGGGGGTCTACAGGAGAGGAGAAGAGGAAAGAGATAGGGACACCCCAATAACCCCAGTTCATTAACCCCATATTTTCTATCTGCAGTCATCTTACTCTACACGTCAGGCATACAGTGCACAGAGGTCCAGCCCAAGAGCCAACCGGGTGCTACACATCACCTTTGGAGATACGGTAGTCGCCCAGTCAAGACCGGCGCCTCTGCGAGAATCAGGTGAGCGTTACAGTGTCTCCCTTGTGTTACCCCCCACCCCCGGCTCATGCCCTGTGTCTCCTCTGTTACCCCCCATCCCCCGTGTCTCCCTTGTGTTACCCCCTACACCCGCTCATGCCCGTGTATCCCTTGTGTTACCCCCCACCCCCTGCTCATGCCCCGTGTCTCCCTTGTGTTACCCCCACCCCCCGCTCATGCCCCGTGTCCCCCTTGTGTTACCCCCCGCACAAGCACCATGTCTCCTGTGTTACCCCCCACCCCCCGCTCTTGCCCCGTGTCTCCCCTGATCCCGCACCCCCGCTCATGCCCCGTATCTCCCTCCTTCCCCCCACCCCTGCTCATGTCCTGTGTCTCCCTCCCTTCCCCCCACCCCCGCTCATGCCCCATGTCTCCCTCCTTTTCCCCCCACCCCCGTTCATGCACTGTGTGTCTCTCCCCTTCCCCCCACTCCCCGCTCATGCCCCATGTGTCTCTCCCCTTTCCCCATCCCCCGCGCATGCCCCTTGTGTCTCTCCCCTTCCCCCTACCCCCCGCTCATGCCCCGTGTCTCTCTCCTCTTCCCCCCACCCCCTGCTCATGCCCTGTGTCTCCCCTGTTCTCCCCCACCCTCTGCTCATGACCCTTGTCTCCCCTGTCCCTCACCACCCCGGGCTCATGGCCCTTGTCTCCCTTGTGTTCCCACCACCCCCCGCTCATGCCACATGTCTCCCCTGTTCCCTCCACCCCGCTCATGCCCCGTGTCTCCCTCCTCCCCCCACCCCCCGCACATGCCCTGTGTCCCCCTCCTTTCCCCCCAACCCCGCTCATGCCCCGTGTCCCCCTCCTTTCCCCCCACCCCCCCGCTCATACCCCGTGTCTCCCCTGTTCCCCCCACCTCTCGCTCATGCCCTGTGTCTTCCTCCTTTCCCCCCACCCTCCACTCATGCCTGTGTGTGCCCTGTTCCCCCTAACCCCCAGCTCATGCCCTGTGTCTCCCCTGTTACCCCCACCCCCCGCTCATGCCCCGTGTGTGCCCTGTTCCCCCCCACCCCCTCCCATGTCCTGTGTGTGCCCTGTTCCCCCCACCCCCGCGCTCATGCCCTTGTTTCCCTTGTGTTACCCCCTACCCCCCGTGCTCATGCCCCGTGCCTCCCTTGGTTTACCCCCCACCCCCTGCTCATGCCCCGTGTGTGCCCTGTTCCCCCCACCCCCCGCTCATGCCCCATGTGTACCCTGTTCCCCCACCAACAGCGCTCATGCCCCGTGTCTCCCTTGTGTTACCCCCACCCACTGCACTCATGCCCCGTGTCTCCCTTGTGTTACCCCCCCACCCTCTGTTAATGCCCTGTGTCTCCCCTGTTACCCCGCACACCCCGCTCGTGACCCGTGTCTCCTTTGTGTTACCCCCACCCACGCTCATGCCCGTGTGTCCCTTGTGTTATCCCCCACCCGCCGCTCATGCCCCGTGTCTCCTGTGTTACCCCCCACCCTCCGCTCATGCCCCGTGTTGTCTCCCCTGTTCCTCCACCCCCCGCTCATGCACCATGTCTCCCCTGTTCCCCCACTCCCCGCTCATGCCCCGTGTCTCCCTCCTCCCCCCCACCCCCGCTCATGCCCCGTATCTCCCTCCTTCCCCCCACCCCTGCTCATGTCCTGTGTCTCCCTCCCTTCCCCCCACCCTCGCTCATGCCCCGTGTCTCCCTCCTTTTCCCCCCACCCCCGTTCATGCACTGTGTGTCTCTCCCCTTCCCCCCACTCCCCGCTCATGCCCCATGTGTCTCTCCCCTTTCCCCATCCCCCGCGCATGCCCCTTGTGTCTCTCCCCTTCCCCCTACCCCCCGCTCATGCCCCGTGTCTCTCTCCTCTTCCCCCCACCCCCTGCTCATGCCCTGTGTCTCCCCTGTTCTCCCCCACCCTCTGCTCATGACCCTTGTCTCCCCTGTCCCCCACCACCCCGGGCTCATGGCCCTTGTCTCCCTTGTGTTCCCACCACCCCCCGCTCATGCCACATGTCTCCCCTGTTCCCTCCACCCCGCTCATGCCCCGTGTCTCCCTCCTCCCCCCACCCCCCGCACATGCCCTGTGTCCCCCTCCTTTCCCCCCAACCCCGCTCATGCCCCGTGTCCCCCTCCTTTCCCCCCACCCCCCCGCTCATACCCCGTGTCTCCCCTGTTCCCCCCACCTCTCGCTCATGCCCTGTGTCTTCCTCCTTTCCCCCCACCCTCCACTCATGCCTGTGTGTGCCCTGTTCCCCCTAGCCCCCAGCTCATGCCCTGTGTCTCCCCTGTTACCCCCACCCCCCGCTCATGCCCCGTGTGTGCCCTGTTCCCCCCCACCCCCCTCCCATGTCCTGTGTGTGCCCTGTTCCCCCCACCCCCGCGCTCATGCCCTTGTTTCCCTTGTGTTACCCCCTACCCCCCGTGCTCATGCCCCGTGCCTCCCTTGGTTTACCCCCCACCCCCTGCTCATGCCCCGTGTGTGCCCTCTTCCCCCCACCCCCCGCTCATGCCCCATGTGTACCCTGTTCCCCCACCAACAGCGCTCATGCCCCGTGTCTCCCTTGTGTTACCCCCCACCCACTGCACTCATGCCCCGTGTCTCCCTTGTGTTACCCCCCCACCCTCCGTTAATGCCCTGTGTCTCCCCTGTTACCCCGCACACCCCGCTCGTGACCCGTGTCTCCTTTGTGTTACCCCCACCCACGCTCATGCCCGTGTGTCCCTTGTGTTATTCCCCACCCGCCGCTCATGCCCCGTGTCTCCTGTGTTACCCCCCACCCTCCGCTCATGCCCCGTGTTGTCTCCCCTGTTCCTCCACCCCCCGCTCATGCACCATGTCTCCCCTGTTCCCCCACTCCCCGCTCATGCCCCGTGTCTCCCTCCTCCCCCCCACCCCCGCTCATGCCCCGTGGCTCCCTCTGCCATGCTGCCATGCTTGACCAGCAAGCGGCCATTTTAAACGTATCAAAAATCGCCATTTTGCTTGTTAACCATTGCTCATTGCTTTCTGTCTAAACTGCTTTGCAGCTTGCAATTCTTGCGAATTCTGCTTACTCTGCTCAACTGTTAACATTGTTGTCTGAATATGAAAAGGGCAAGATCGCGGGACTGAGGAGTTCATTGAAACTCCTCATGAGTATCCCAGAAAGGAATGCCCACGCTCCCTCTATGTAGCCTTGAGGGAGAGCTGCAGGGTATTTAATCATTTCACAGCTGCCAGCCAGTCTCGTACTATAGTAGAATATGTTAGAATAAAACAGCTAAAGGCTTGAATTATGCTCTTCTTACGGCCCCCCTTCGCAAAACCCTTTAGAGCGTGTCGGCTCCCAAGACACGAATAGTACCTCATAGATAGCAAAGCTTGGAATGTGGCTCTTCCCCCGTGTGCAGCTTGCTTCCAAGAACAGAACCACCATGTTCTGTTCAACAACTAAAAGATGCCTCCGCACTTTCTAAATTGCACATTGTTACTAGAATAGACATTGAAAGTGTCATAATTGTCATGCTCGTCGGAAATGTCCATCGTTATCCCGAGTTCAAAGAAACTTAATAAAGGGGGGTGTTAAACATGACATAGCTGATTGTATGATATGCAGTTTGTATATGTGTAACTGATGTACGTAATTCGCTCTCTTGCGTCCCTCGAGGTCTAGAAAATACACGTCGCGGGGCGTGAGACCAGAATTGATCAATTGGTTGTTGGTTATTGCTTGCAATAAACCCTAGCATTGGGAATTTGAACCTCTTGTCTGGCGCATCTTTTCGTGTATGGTTATTGCCTTGTTTCCATATGGCGAGGGACCCCTAGGGGCCCCTTTCAGCCCCGTGTCTCCCTCCTTTCCCCCCTACCCCCTGCTCATGCCCCGTGTCCTTCTCCTGTTCCCCCCACCCCCCACTCATGCCTTGTCTGTGCCCTGTTCCCCCCACCCCCCCGCTCATGCCCTGTCTCCCCTGTTACCCCCACCCCCTGCTCATGCCCCGTGTCTCCCTTGTGTTACCCCCACCCCCGGCTCATGCCCCGTGTCTCCCTTGTGTTACCCCCCACCCCCTGCTCATGCCCTGTGTCTCCTCTGTTACCCCCATCCCCCGCTCATGCCCCGTGTCTCCCTTGTGTTACCCCCCACACCCGCTCATGCCCGTGTCTCCCTTGTGTTACCCCCCACCCCCCGCTCATTCCCCGTGTCTCCCTTGTGTTACCCCCACCCCCCGCTCATGCCCTGTGTCCCCCTTGTGTTACCCCCCACCCCCCGCACAAGCACCATGTCTCCTGTGTTACCTCCCACCCCCGCTCATGCCCCGTGTCTCCCCTGATCCCGCACCCCCGCTCATGCCCCGTATCTCCCTCCTTCCCCCCACCCCTGCTCATGTCCTGTGTCTCCCTCCTTTCCCCCCACCCCCGCTCATGCCCCGTGTCTCCCTCCTTTTCCCCCCACCACCGTTCATGCCCCGTGTGTCTCTCCCCTTCCCCCCACTCCCTGCTCATGCCCCATGTGTCTCTCCCCTTTCCCCATCCCCCGCGCATGCCCCTTGTGTCTCTCCCCTTCCCCTACCCCCACTCATGCCCCGTGTCTCTCTCCCCTTCCCCCCACCCCCCGCTCATGCCCTGTGTCTCCCCTGTCCCCGCCACCCCGGGCTCATGGCCCTTGTCTCCCTTGTGTTCCCACCACCCCCCTGCTCATGCCACATGTCTCCCCTGTTCCCTCCACCCCACTCATGCACCGTGTCTCCCTCCTCCCACCACCCCACGCACATGCCCTGTGTCCCCCTCCTTTCCCCCAACCCCGCTCATGCCCCGTGTCCCCCTCCTTTCCCCCCACCCCCCAGCTCATACCCCGTGTCTCCCCTGTTCCCCCCCTCGCTCATGCCCCGTGTCTCCCTCCTTTCCCCCCCACCCTCCACTCATGCCTGTGTGTGCCCTGTTCCCCCCCACCCCGCTCATGCCCTGTGTCTCCCCTGTTACCCCCACCCCCTGCTCACGCCCCGTGTGTGCCCTGTTCCCCGCACCCCCTCCCATGTCCTGCGTGTGCCCTGTTCCCCCCACCCCCCGCGCTCATGCCCCTTGTTTCCCTTGTGTTATCCCCCCACCCCCGTGCTCATGCCCCTTGTTTCCCTTGTGTTATCCCCCCACCCCCTGACCATGCCCCGTGTGTGCCCTGTTCCCCCCGCTCATGCCCCGTGTGTGCCCTGTTCCCCCCACCCCCCGCTCATGCCCTGTGTCTCCCCTGTTACCCCGCACACCCCGCTCGTGACCCGTGTCTCCTTTGTGTTACCCCCCACCCACGCTCATGCCCGTGTGTCCCTTGTGTTATCCCCCACCCCCTGCTCCTGCCCCGTGTCTCCTGTGTTACCCCCCACCCTCCGCTCATGCCCCGTGATGTCTCCCCTGTTCCTCCACCCCCCGCTCATGCACCATGTCTCCCCTGTTCCCCCACTCCCCACACATGCCCCGTGTCTCCCTCCTTCCACCCACCCCAGCTCATGCCCCGTGGCTCCCTCCTTTCACCCCCACCCCCCGTTCATGCCCCGTGTCTCTCTCCTGTTCCCCCCACTCCCCACTCATGCCCCGTGGGTGCCCTGTTACCCCCACCCCCGCTCAAGCCCCGTGTGTGCTCTGTTCCCCCCCACCACCCGCTCATGCCCCGTGTGTGCCCTGTTCCCCCTCACCCCCCGCTCATGCCAGATGTGTGCCCTGTTCCCCCCACCCCCGCTCATGCCCTGTGTGTGCCCTCTTTCCCCCCCACCCCCTGCTCATGCCCTGTCTCCCCTGTTACCCCCACTCCCCGCTCATGCCCCGTGTCTCTCTTGTGTTACCCCCCACTCCCCACTCATGCCCCGTTTCTCCCTTGTGTTACCCCCCACCCCCCGCTCATGCCCCGTGTCTCCCTTGTGTTACCCCCCCAACCCCCGCTCATGCCCCATGTCTCCCTCCTTTCCCCCACCCCGCTCATGCCCCGTGTCTACATCCTTTTCCCCCCACCCCCACTCATGCCCCGTGTCTGCCCTGTTCCCCCCCACCCCCCGCTCATGCCCCATGTCTCCCTCCAGTTCCCCCCACCCCCTGCTCATGCCCCGTGTTTTGCCTGTTCCCCCATCCCCTGCTCATGCTCCCTCCTTTCCCCCCCACCCCCGCTCATGCCCCATGCCCTCTCCTGTTCCCCCCACCCCCCGCTCATGCCCTGTGTGTGCCCTGTTCCCCCCACCCCCTGCTCATGCTCCTTGTGTCTCTCCCCTTCCTCCTACCCCCCGCTCATGTCATGCCCCATGTCTCTCTCCCCTTCCCCCCACCCCCCGCTCATGCCCTGTGTCTTCCCTGTTCTCCCCCACCCCCTGCTCATGCCCCCTGTCTCCCTCCCATTCCCCCCACCCCCTGCTCATGCCCCGTGTTTTGCCTGTTCCCCCCACTCCCTGCTCATGCCATGTCTCCCCTGTTCCACCCCACCCCCTGCTCATGCCCTGTGTCTCTCTCCTTTTCCCCCTCACCCTCCGCTCATGCTCCGTGTCTCCCCTGTTCCCCCATCCCCTGTCCATGCCCCGTGTTTTCCCTGTTCTCCCCACCCCTCGCTCATGCCCCTTGTCTCCCCTGTTCCTCCCCACCCCCTGCTCATTCCCCATGTCTCCCTCCTTTCCCCCCACCCCGCTCATGCCCCGTGTCTCCCCTGTTGCCCCCACCCCCCGCTCATGTCCCGTAGCCCCTCCTTTCTCCCCAAACCCCCTGCTCATGCGCCATGTCTCCCCTGTTCCCGCCACCCCCTGCTCATGCCCTGTTCCCCCCAACACCCTGCTCATGCCCTGTCTCCCCTGTTCCCCCTCACCCCCCACTCATGCCCTGTCTCCCCTGTTCCCCCACCCCCCGCTCATGCCCTGTGTCTCCCTTGCGTTACCCCTCACCTCCCGCTCATGCCCCGTGTCTCCCTTGTGTTACCCCACACCCCCCGCTCATGCCCTGTGTCTCCCCTGTTACCCCCCACCCCCGCTCATGCCCAGAGTCTCCTTTGTGTTACCCCCCACCCCCACTCATGCCCCGTGTCTCCTTTGTGTTACCCCCCACCCCTGCTCATGCCCCTTGTCTCCCATGTTCCCCCCACCCCGCTCATGCTCCGTTTCTCCCCTGTTACCCCCCACCACTCACTCATGCCCCGTGTTACCCCCCATCCTCCGCTCATGCCCTGTGTCTCCCCTGCTCCCCGCACCCGCTGCTCATGCCCCATGTCTCCCTCGTGTACCCCCCATCCTCCGCTCATGTCCTGTGTCTCCCTCGTGTTCCTCCCACCCCCCCGCTCATGCCCTGTGTCTCCCTCCTGTACCCCCACCCCCTGCTCACGCCCCGTGTCTCCCTCCATTACCCCCACCCCCCACTCATGGCCTGTGTCTCCCTCATGTTACCCCCACCCCCTGCTCATTGCCCGTGTCTGTCCTGTTCCTCACACCCCCCCGCTCATGCCACATGTCTCCCCTGTTCCCGCCCCATCCCCCCGCTCATGCCCCATGTCTCTCTTCTGTTCCCCCCACCCCCTTCTCATGCCCCGTGTTTTCCCTGTTCTCCCCACCCCTCGCTCATGCCCCTTGTCTTCCCTGTTCCACCCCACCCCCTGCTCATGCCCCGTGTCTCCCTACTTTCCACCAACCCCCGCTCATGCCCCATGTCTCCCCTGTTGCCCCCACCCCCCCACTCATGCACTGTGTCTCCCCTGTTGCCCCCACCCCCTGCTCATGCCCAGTGTCTCCCCTGTTCCCCCGTCCCCCCGCTCATGCCCCATATCTCCCTCCTTTGCCCCCCACCCCCCGCTCATACCCCGTGTCTCCATCCTTTTCCCCCCACCCCCTCTCATGCCCCGTATCTGTGCTGTTGCCCCCCACCCCACACTCATGCCCTGTGTCTCCCTCCCGTTCCCCCACCCCCTGCTCATGCCCCGTGTTTGCCTGTTCCCCCACCCCCTGCTCATGCCCTGTCTTCCCTGTTCCACCCCACCCCCTGCTCATGCCCCATGTCTCTCTCCTTTTCCCCCCACCCTCCGCTCATGCTCTGTGTCTCCCCTGTTTCCCGCACCCCTGCTCATGCCCAGTGTTTTCCGTGTTCTCCCCACCCCTCGCTCATGCCCCTTTTCTCCCCTGTTCCATTCCACACCCTGCTCATGCCCCATGTCTCCCTCCTTTCCACCCCACCCCCGCTCATGCCCCGTGTCTCCCCTGTTGCCCCCACCCTCCGCTCATGCCCCGTGTCCTTCTCCTGTTCCCCCACCCCCTGCTCATGCCCCATGTGTGTCCTGTTCCCCTCTACCCCCCGCTCATGCCCTGTTCCACCCCACCCCCACTCATGCCCTGTGTGTGCCCTGTTCCCCCACCCATGCCCTGTGTCTCCCCTGTTCCCCCCCAACCCCCACTCATGCCCGTGTCTCCCCTGTTCTACCCCACCCCCGCTCATGCCCCGTCTCCCTCCTTTTCCCCCCAACCCCTGCTCATGCTCCGTGTCTCCCTTGTTCCCCCCACCCCCTGCTCATGCACCGTGTCTCCCTCGTGTTACCCCCCACCACCCGCTCATGCCCCATGTCTCCCTCGTGTACCCCCCACCCTCGGCTCATGCCCCGTGTCTCCCTCGTGTACACCCCGCCTTCTGCTCAAGTCCCGTGTCTCCCTCCTGTACTCCCACCCCCCCTTTCATGCCCCGTGTCTCCCTCCTGTACCCCCACCCCCCGCTCATGCCCCGTGTTTCCCTCGTGTTCCCCCCACCCCCCTCTCTCTCCTGTTCCCCCCACCCCCTGGTCATGCCCGTGTCCCCCTCCTCCCCCCACCCCTGCTCATGCCCCATGTCCCCCTCCTTCCCACCACCCCCCGCTCATGCCCCATGGGTGACCTGGTTCCCCCACCCCCCGCTCATGCCCTGTTCCCCCCAACCCCCTGCTCATGCCCTGTCTCCCCTGTTCCCCCTCACCCCCGCTCATGCCCTGTCTCCCCTGTTCCCCCCACCCCCCGCTCATGCCCCGTGTCTCCCTTGCGTTACCCCCACCTCCCGCTCATGCCCCGTGTCTCCCTTGTGTTACCCCACACCCCCCGCTCATGCCCTGTGTCTCCCCTGTTACCCCCCACCCCCGCTCATGCCCCGTGTCTCCTTTGTGTTACCCCCCACCCCCACTCATGCCCCGTGTCTCCTTTGTGTTACCCCCCACCCCTGCTCATGCCCCTTGTCTCCCATGTTCCCCCCACCCCGCTCATGCTCCGTTTCTCCCCTGTTACCCCCACCCCTCACTCATGCCCCGTGTTACCCCCATCCTCCGCTCATGCCCTGTGTCTCCCCTGCTCCCCGCACCCGCCGCTCATGCCCCATTTCTCCCTCGTGTACCCCCCCATCCTCCGCTCATGCCGCGTGTGCCCTGTTCACCCCACCCCCGCTAATGCCCTGTGTGCCCTGTTCCCCCCACCCCCGCTCATGCCATGTGTGCCCTGTTGCACCCCACCCCCCGCTCATGCCCTGTGTGTGCTCTGTTCCCCCCCACCCCCAGCTCATGCCCCGTGTGTGCCCTGTTTCGCCCCCCACCGCCTGCTCATGCCCAGTGTCTCCCTTGTGTTACCCCCACCCCCCGCTCATGCCCCGCTTCTCCCTTGTGCTACCTCCCGCTCATGCCCCGTGTCTTCCTTGTGTTAGCCCTGCTCATGCCCGTGTCTCCCTTCTGTTACCCCCGACCCCCTGCTCATGCCCCTTGTCTCCCTTGTGTTACCCCCTGCTCATGCCCCGTGTCTCCCTTGTGTTACCCCCACCCCCCCCGCTTATGCCCCATGTCTCCCTCCTTTCCCACCCACCCCCCGCTCTTGCCCCCTGTCTCCCTCCTTTCCCCCCAGCCCCGCTCATGCCCCGTGTCTCCCCTGTTGCCCCCACCCCCCTGCTCATGCCCTGTGTCTCCCCTGTTCCCCCCAACCCCCGCTCATGCCCCGTGTCTCCCTCCTTTCCCCCCACCCCCGCTCATGCCCCGTGTCGCCATCCTTTCCCTCACACTCCCCTCTCATGCCCCGTGTCTGCGCTGTTTCCCCCACCCCCTGCTCATACCCCGTGTTTTGCCTGTTCCCCACACCCCCTGCTCATGCCCCGTGTTTTGCCTGTTCCCCCACCCCCTGATCATACCCCGTGTCTCCCCTGTTCCACCCCACCCCCCGCTCATGCCCTGTGTCTCTCTCCTTTTCCCCCCACCCTCCGCTCATGCCCCTTGTCTCCCCTGTTCCCCCCACCCCTGCTCATGCCCCGTGTCCCCCTCCTTTCCCCCACCTCTGCTCATGCCCCGTGCCTCCCCTGTTGCACCCACCCCCTGCTCATGCCCCGTGTCTCCCCTGTTGCCCCCACTCCCCGCTCATGCCCCGTGTCTCCCTCTTGTGTTCCCCCCACCCCCCGCT
Organism: Ambystoma mexicanum; assembly: GCF_040938575.1. Taxonomy (NCBI): domain Eukaryota; kingdom Metazoa; phylum Chordata; class Amphibia; order Caudata; family Ambystomatidae; genus Ambystoma; species Ambystoma mexicanum. The sequence goes on from NC_090922.1 coordinate 1,011,933,076, forward strand.
CATGCCCTGTGTTTTCCCTGTTCCCCCCACCCCCTGCTCATGCCCCGTGTCTACCCTGTTCCACCCCCGCTCATGCCCCGTGTCCCCTTCCTTTTCCCCCCACCTACCGCTCATGCCCTGTGTCTCCCCTGTTCCCCCCCACCCCCGCTCATGCCCCGTGTCTCCCTCGTGTTCCTCCCCATCCCCCACTCATGCCCCATGTCTCCCCTGTTCCCCCCACCCCCTGCTCATGCCCAGTGTCTCTCTCGTGTTCCCCCCACCCCCGCTCATGCCCGGTGTTTCCTTCCTTTCCCCCCCACCCCCCGCTCATGCCCCGTGTCTCTCTCGTGTCCCCCCCACCCCCGCTCATGCCCCGTGTTTCCTTCCTTTCCCCCACCCCCCGCTCATGCCCCGTGTCTACCTCTGTTCCCCCCACCCCTCGCTCATGCCCACGTGGCTCCCCTGTCCCCCCCACCCCCCGCTCATGCCCTGTTGTGTTCTCTTTATACACCCCACGTTCCCTTTCCATGGTGGCCATCTTGGTAAAAGATTTTCCTTCCTACACCGGGATGCCACCCGGGGTTCCCACTTTGAGGACCTAAGATGCTAGTGGTCTTCATCTATTGAAAAGGATGTTATGGTGACGTTGCACTAGTAAAAACCTATGAAATACAATGAAAAAAAGTTGTTAAAGGGATGTTATGGTTAAGTTGCGCTACTAAAAACCTATGAAATTCAGTGATAAAACCTTGTTAAAGCGAAGTTATAGTTAAGTTGCGCTACTAAAAACATATGAAATTCAGTGAAACAACTTTGTTAAAGGGACGTTATGGTTCCAAGTAAAACCGAAAAACCCTTGAAATTCGCCAGTTATGATAAGCTAAGCAACCATAACTCGTGCCACCACCGTGCACTGCTAAGACTAACACCCACGACATCAAAGATGACATCACAAATGTCATTGATGATATCACTGATGACATCACATGTCTGGCTCACTCTTTTTTCTTTTGCTGACATATCTAGGCCACATGGTTTTCTTCAATAACAGTCAGAAACGAAACATTTTATTTTATTTGTAGACGTATCCTTCAAGTAGGTTCTGACAGTAATTCCCTTAGAGTCCAGTCACATCATATGAAACATATACATACGGGAAGACACAAGCTTGAAAGACAGCAATCCTTTTTGTGCATAAAGATAGTCAATAGACTTATGAGCACTTTCTGACAGTTCTGTTGTTTTTTTATGGCTGCACTTTCCCTGTATATGGTCATATTTGTATACATTGTACTCTCACTACTTTCTTTAGGGTCCAATCACATCTAGTGATACATATACATAGGGCAAATAGCAGCTTTGAAACAGAGCAATCATTTATTTGCATGAAAATAATCAGTTAAGTTGTGAATTGTTTCTGCTACTACTTGTGCTTTTTTGCTCACTTCACTTTCCCTGTATGTACCCATATTGGTATGTGTTCTTGTGTCTTTGTGTTTTGTCTATAGTAATGCAATTATGTAATACATGTGTTTTATTAGCTACTTATTACATATTTCACAGTACACAAAAATCTACTAAGAAAACAATTATCATTTCATGATTCAACATATTAACATTACGAATATTATACCTTCATCTTGTACGCTGCACACAATGTTATGTTTCTGCATGAGTAGCTTAGTATACTAAATAGAACCCTATAATAGAATACTATTTATATCAATGCATCGTTCAATGCACTAATTAGGGTATGATATTTATTGCAATGTTCCTTGACACTTTTTTCGCAACATTATAATACGAGTCCCGTGTACACATATTTCATGAAAAGTACATACACATGTGGTGCCAACTTAAGCTGGTTGGTAGACAACTGTCTCCTGTAGTGTCAGCCACTGTTTTGTCTTGATCAAAAAGAACTTGTGCTGCTGCTCTTCTTTTGCTTCCACCTGGTCTGCCATTGTCCGGGCCAAAGCAGGTACTTGCCCAACAATAATTTGGTTGATGCACTTAAATAAAGCACTACTGTGAGCAAAAAACAATCACAAATATGATTGTCTCATTGCAAAGCTACCTCCAGAACTCTGTGGTAGTATACCCAAATGCAAATGGCCTTCCCCTTATTGTAATGAAATGGTCTCAAATGACCCCCATTTCATCTTGAAAACAAGTGGGGACTAGACCGTGATAGATTCAAAGTTCAATATTCAATTATCCCACATTTGCTTTCCCCTGCAGAAATTATCAGAACATGAGTCCCTAAACATGCCTTGTAAGACCACACCATATTTATACCACATGCAAGGTCCATGATTGGGACACGCTGTTACAAATCATCAATCTTATAAATCAGAGTCACACATGGCAAAATAAGAACACTCGACGGCAGGTGTGAGCATCAAGAATTGCTGACCTTCCTTGGAATAGGGAGAATGCATTATACAGTGGTGTGCAATTTGTGGCGAACAGAGTAAAAGGGGAGGATGAATACGAAAAGGGGATTGTTGGAGCTGTAGTTTTGTAATGTATTTCTTGCTTCTATTTAAAAGAACAGAAAAGAGAAGTCTGTAATATGAGCATCCATGCTATGACACGTCCAGTTACTGGCATTAGATTTACATGCTACATGCTTTGTTGGCTATGGGCCTCATTATGAGTGTGATTGCCGTGTGGTGGTCTGGAAACAAGGGTACCGGTGAGCTTACCGGTACCCTTGTTTCCGGACCACAATTATGAGTGTGGCGGTCGCGAAAACAAGGGTGCCACACTACACACGTCTGACTGCTGGCGCTGCAGTGCCTGGCAGGTCTGAGCCTGATGGGCGCTCTGGTCCCGGAATGCAGAGTTGTCATGGAAGCACCGGCACCAATAGTAACGGTGCCGGTGCTTCCAAGTCCCCATTATGGGGGCTTACCAAATCCCTCGCCTGTCTTCCAGCTCCACCTGGACTTGTAATGTCCTGCTGGCACCGGGAAGTCAGGCTGTGGATTAGGTGTTTCGAGGTCGGCAGCAACCCGTCGGTAGCACCAGCGGGTTACCGCCAACCTCGTAATGAGGCCCTCTGTGTCTGATGTTGTAACAATAAAAGTAGACTTTTGACTCATCTCTATTACAGAGCAACAAAGAGGAAATAACTCTCTGTGATACTACTAGTATCTGTAACTGTTTCAATGCATCTTCTACAGGTTCACTTCTTTTTGATGGTTTTGACTGTATCAGCAACGGCAACGGCGTTCATAGTGATATTTGTCGAAGCAATGGGATGGAGTGACGTAAGTCTACCTTGTTGTTAAGCAAATTCATTTAACAATATGGCCATAACATTTGTTCAGTTGAGGAAGTGTTATAATATTATTTTGTAAAACATTATTTTTTGTGAATCTGCCTAGTTTAACACGCTTCAGTCTATTTAGATAATTTGGAGCTCCAGCATTCTTAGAATTTTGCAGTTCTGAAATTGGGAACAAATAAAGTGTACAGTTTTGGTGTTAAATTGGATCTTGGCACAAGGAAGTGCTAATGCTTTCTCTGATGAAAAAAGAGTAATGCAATGCATTGAAAGACAGGTCAAAGTGTAGCAGCTGTCTTATTTCCTAAACCCGAGTCATGTTCCTCCAACTCAGCGTGGAGAGCAGCCTCTGTCACCTCCTCAGTCATGATGTTTGTCATGTTATCTCTGCACCCCGAGTTGCCTCACCATTTCCTGGTGACCAACTTCCCATTGTTTGCCTCTAATTGTGCTAGCCCCCAACTGGCACAATCACGTGGTGGAAGCATACACTACCTTTCAGACAAGGACCCCCTAAGAGTGTCTTGTACAACTCACAAGAGGGGTGTGAATGTGGTTCAGTAGAATCCCAAACAGCGAAGTATTACAGTCCAGAACAAGGGAATGTCCACACAAGGTTCTATAAATATATATATCAACTCATAGGAAGAGCACTTTTTGGGTGGCTTATAACTTCGCTCCCCCTGGATAATTCCTTACCAAACTTTGCAAAAAATGTATAGGGACAACTCTGAATAACTCTGGTAAGGTTGGTGAGGTTTCGTCAAGGGGGGGGGGGGGGATTATAGGAGGGGTGCCAAAACATTTTTTTCCACAGATGCAACAGATAAAAAATGTGCTCATCGCATACAGCCGAAACCGCTGGACGTATTTTCACCAAATTTGATTTAAATCCGTCCAGTACTTTTCTTTAAAACAGGCAAAATATAGGTCCTGAAAAACTAGTGATATCTGGGTCCGCTACACGGACCCATTTCCCTGTTCCCTCCACTGACAGGACTCTGATTGGTCCGGATGGTGGCGTGATGTCCGGGGATATACAACACACCTGCTGATTGGGTGGTGACAAGGGTGATGTGCATCATATTTTTCTGAAACACCCACCAGGTTGTATCCGTGGATATCTGCGGATAGCACAGTGGGGGACAGGGCTGGGAAACATGTTTTGGGACATTTGGTGTTGGAAAGTGGGAGTGGGAAGGGTGGAGGAGTGAAAGGAAGATGATATCTGGCTATGTTTAGGTGGAAGAAGATGGTACGGGTGGCACGGACGTCCGCAGGCACCGGAGCAGTCCATGGATGGACGGGCTTTGGGCGGGCAGCTTATCTGGTGACTGCAGGCAGGCTTCATTAGGGGAGGGGAGTGGAACGTAGAAGATATGAGGATGTTTGCATAGGTTAAAATTAGGCCATGCACCCAAGAATCTAGGCTCTAGCACAACTACTGCAGTATCATATGGCCATGCAACCAAGAATTTCCCCACAACTGTTGCAGTAGGTAGTGTTTGGTGGGCAGTTGGAGAAACATGTTTGGGGTTATTTGGTGATGTCATGCTCCCTGGCAGATGGCGGTTTAGAAATCAGTGGAGCACTTGTCTCCATTAAATTTACCCATCACGTTGTTTTCCACGTTCCACTGTGCGGTCGATTGTTTTTCAACATGGCCGCCACCTGGAGGTTCTTAGCCTCTCTTCTCCCGGCAGTCAGCACGTTGCAACCCAGTTGCCTTCTCCTTGGGTGACACACTGTGTGTTTCTGTTCTGCTCGCTCTCTGAGCCGCGCTACTTTCCACCTTTCTCCTCCACACCGGCCTCTTGGCTCCGCCCCTCATGGCACTGCCTCACTCCTTGCTGATCTGCAGTTATCCTGCTCTCTCTCTCCCTTGCTTAGTATTCTCCCGGCAGCTCTCTCAGCCCTTCGGGCTCCACCCGTTGCTCTTGCTCGTTTCTGGGCTCTCCCTCTCTCGCTCTCCATGTCCACCTCTGGCTCCTCACCCAAGCATCCCCTTACTGTACTTCCTGGAATACAGCCTCCAGTTGCTAATTGCTGTGGTTTACGCCTGGGGTCTCCCCCCGCAGGGCTCTCTTCCCTGCTTCTCCATTCACGTTGCCCTGCAATCGCTACTCCCCCTCTCCAGTTTAGGAGTCGTCTCCTGAAACCTCCAGACCGGAGCCGGCCGTTCTCTTGGCTATCAACATGGACAAGAACTCTACTCAAGCTTCCTCAAGGATTACACTAATCTGCATCCTCATCAGAGCTTCAGGGAGTTTTTATGCTTTCATTTGCTTTTTCCCTTCTTGTGGCTGCTCCAGGAGAGGGGCCACGTGTCTGCTAGTTGGGTAGGCGGTCACTGTGGCTTCCTTTCAGGGTAGACCCTACCTTCACAAAAAAAGGATTACCGGACAAGGAGAAGGAGCAAGAAATCGGAGCTGAGCTCCAGCAGTTCAGGTGAGGAGGAAGAAGTTTTCTCTGATTCTGGTGAAGAACCCAGGGAGGTTGACAGTTTGCAATTGCCAAGGGACATCATGGCTACTGCAGAGCAAGCCCAGGTGTTGCTGGTCACTGTCCAGGGACTTACACAAGAAGTACAAAACCTAAAGACTGAGAACTCTGTTCTTCACAAGCTCACTTCTACTCGGGAACACCACCCTTCTGAACTCCCACCCATGGCCCTATCATCTTGGAAATTTGATAGGTCTCCAAAGAAACTGAAGGAATTTGTTGAAGCCTGCATGGTACATTTTACTTTCAGGGCTAGCACCTACTCTTCGGAAACTTGTCCGGGTTGGGTATATGATTTTTAATATGATTGGGAACACATTAGCCTGGGCTACGCCGTTGGTGACCAGTGCCAACCCAGTACGTCATGATTATGGGGGTTTCCTAGCACTGCTAAAACAGACTTTCCAACGGCCGGAGACTAGGTTTGTGGCAAGGGAAGAATTGCATGATGTACGACAGGGAACCTCCGACCTGCTTTCATACATAACTACCTTCAAGCGACTAGCTGCCGAGGCTGGTGGGCCTCAGCCAGCACAATATGCTATATTTTGGCGTGGTCTTAAGGGAGAAATCAAGGATGAGCTAGCCCAGATACTGCGTTCCACGACTTTCTCAGACCTGCTCTCAATGGTACTCCAGATAGAATACCACATGACGAAATGTAAATCAGAGAGAAGAAGACGATGCAGTCTCCTGCCGCAATCTGACTTGTTGGCTCATTCACCTCATCCTACCACTCAGATACTAATGGAAGAACCCATGCAAGTCGGCATGGCCCGATCCCCACTAACACCAGAAGAATGGAAGCATAGGAGGGATAAAGGACTGTGCATATATTGTGGTTCTCAGGGATTGTCAAGGGGTACACCCTTGACATTCAGGAAACGGATGACCTCGGTCCTAGAAGAGACGAGCTACCGAGGTTCTCAATCCAGTCCCTATGTCACTCTGGCAGGATCCTCTTATGGCACCACAGAGGACTCTTGTCTCATGGTGGTACCCATTCAACTCCTCATCAAACAACAAAAGGTGAACTCACTTGTTCTTATAGAATTGTGGAGCCACAGGGAACTTTTAGGACACCCTATCGTGCAGAGAAGGTTGGAATTAATTGTGTGGAAAGAAAGGAAGATCAGAAGGTGGAAAGGGTGGATGGCAAGTCGCTCAGTTCTGTACCAATCACCCACACTACTGAAGACATACCGGTGACGGTGTTACAACATTTGGAAGTGCTTAGATTCAACATCATCCGTGCCGCCCATTTCCCAGTCACCCTGGGAATCTCATGTGCTTTGTAAGCACAACCCAACAATTGACTGGACCCGGAACCTGCTTGAATTCAATTGCATCTATTGAAATCAAAGTTGCCTCTTGGAAGCCAATTACAGGACCATGAAGGTGGTATCTACCCCCCTAAGGACTCTGTTGGGGTTCATTGTTTGCCCATAGATATCTCTGGGTTCAGTGAGGTATTTGTCAACAAGATTCCCCAAGATCTGCCTCCACCCAGACCCAAATACTACACTATCGACCTTGGACCAGGAGCATTGATACCCATCGGCTGGATGTACTCTCTATCCCAGGTCAAAAAGAAGGTGCTTTGGGAATATTTAGATGCCAATATCCAAAACGGTCTCATGCAACCCTCTCGATCCTCCGTGGGGCCTCACTTTTTTTTATCCCCAAGCAAGACTCCTTGGAGCTAAGGCCCTGTATCGATTATAGATGACTTAAAAAGGTCACCATCCTGAATCGGTATCCGATGCCCCTCCTCTCGGATATTCTTGAGGCGGTCCAGGGGGCGACAGTCTTTTCCAAATTGGATCTTAGAAGCGCCCATCACCTCCAAATAATACACTCTAGCGACGAGCGGAAGACAGCCTTTAGAACACTGTTTGGGCATTTCGAATGCAGGGTGATGCCCTTTTGTTTAGTCAACGCCCCAGGCATATTCCAACAATTCATGGACAGACTGTTCTCTGATCTGATGTTTGCTCCAAGAACACGAAGGCCTGGAACACCCGATTGCATACCTTTCCAAGCCCTCAAGCCTAGCCAAAGCAACTATCCATGATTGAGAAAGAGCTTCTTGCCATGAAGCTGGCCTGCGAAGAATGGCGCTATCTACTATAGGGAGGCACACACTGTTTTGTCATTCGCACTGATCATAAGAACTTGAAGGTCCTTCAACGCATGGAATGTGTCAACTCCCACCAGGCAACATGGGCCAATTTCTTTGTACAATATGATTTCTCAATTACCTACCTACCCGGAAGCCAGAACACTCTTGCAGATGCCCTTTCCCATTGTGATGTATCTGAATGGGCTTCAGACAACAAATCTGAATATCTTTTCTACATTTCTCCAGAAAGTTAAGAAAGCAACTGTCCAAGGACAAGCGGCTATCACAAGGAGATTCATGGACAATTTGGAAAGGAAGAATGCTCTTCTCTTTTTCAACCAGTGCTTGTTTATTCCCAAAAGAACCCTGCACCAGTTGGTACTCTCTTAGTGTCATGACAGCAAGACCGCTGGACTTAGAAAGCACAAGCATGTAGACATCGCCTGGAGGGCCCAGAGAGGGCCCAGATTTGGGGGTAGGCTCCAAGGTCTGGTTGTCCACAAAATGTCTTCCCCGATGGGTTAGGCCCTTAAAGCTAAAACCTCGCTATTTGGGTACCTTTTAAATTCAGTATAAGATTAATCCAGTGGCATTCTGGCTTAGGCTTCCCAAGAGCTTAAGTCGCATCCATCCTGTATTTCACTCTTCCCTCTTGTGTCCTATAGTCACAGAGAGATCAGAATGCCCCATACCCCGTCACAAATCCAACACTGTGGAACCCCCAGCAGAATACGAGGTGTCTCAAATATGTGACTCCCAGTACAGAAGGGAATGCCTAGAATTCCTGGTAAAATGGAAAGGATACTCCTGTTCAGAGAGCTCCTGGGAACCCGGGTCTTATGTGCATGCCCCTGATCTTGTCCTGAAGTTTCATCGGGCACACCCGGGTAAGCAAGGAGGTCCCGGGTTAGAAGGGGGCATACTGTCATGCGCCCTGTCAGATGGCGCTTATGGAATCAGTGGAGGACTCGCCTCCATTAAACTTGCTGATCACGTTATTTTCCAAATTCTGCTGTGCTGTCTAGTGTTTTTCAACATGGCCACCACCTGGAGGTTATTAGCCTCTCTACTCTTGGCAGTCGGCGCATTGCAACCCAGTTGCCTTCTTCTTGGGTGATACGCTGTGTGTTTCTGTTCCGCTCGCTCTCTGAGCATCGCTTTCATACATAACTACCTTCAAGCGACTAGCTGCCGAGGCTGGTGGGCCTCAGCCAGCACAATATGCTATATTTTGGCGTGGTCTTCAGGGAGAAATCAAGGATGATCTAGCCCAGACACTGCATTCCACGACTTTCTCAGACCTGCTCTCAACGGTACTCCAGATAGAATACCACATGACGGAATGTAAATCAGAGAGAAGACCATGCAGTCTCCTGCCGCAATCTGACTTGTTGGCTCATTCACCTCATCCTACCACTCAGATACCAATGGAAGAACCCATGCAAGTTGGCATGGCCCGATCCCCACTAACACCAGAAGAATGGAAGCATATGAGGGATAAAGGACGGTGCATATATTGTGGTTCTCAGGGATTGTCCAGGGGTACACCCTTGACATTCAGGAAACGGATGACCTCGGTCCTAGAAGAGACGGGTTACCGAGGTTCTCAATCCAGTCCCTATGTCACTCTGGCAGGATCCTCTTATGGCACCACAGAGGACTCTTGTCTCATGGTGGTAGCCATTGAACTCCTCATCAAACAACAAAAGGTCAACTCACTTGTTCTTATAGAATTGTAGAGCCACAGGGAACTTTTAGGACACCCTATGGGCAGAGAAGGTCAGAATTCATTGGCCCTCATTACGACCCTTGCGGAAATCAACCGACCGGACCGCCATAGCGTAAATAGCGTTTCCGCCATTGCACGATGGAGCAAAGTGCGGCTCATTCCGACCCATCGGGCACGAGCACCACGCCATGGTGGAAGTGCAAAGTCCGCGATGGCGGAAATGACCCCAAAACGGCCCACACCGCCGCCATACGGCGCCCTAGGTGCAATACCGCCACCCATCTCAGCGGACACCGCAGTGAGCGCCAACCGGAAAGTACGGTGACCGTAAATATACGGAAACGGAAGTAAAAGCATGGTCCCGGAACGGGAAACATCCCGCCGTACACCTATAAAACCACAAATTCCACACAACCATTAAAAATACTACCCTGAGACACATCCCAACCCGTCATCCACCCTAGTGAAACCAAGAAAAATGGGAAAAGTAGCGAAGAAAGCGTGCGACCGCAAGCGGCAGGTCCACTTCTCCCGTGAGGAACTCACCGTGCTCACGGAGACCCTCCAGGAGAATGCTGCCGCCGTCTTCTCCACGCAAATGACCAGGACGGCACTTGCGAACAAGAAGGCCATATGGGCCCTGGTGGCACAGCGGGTAAGTGCGGTGGGGACCGCACCCCGCAACCCACAGCAATGCAGAAAGCGATGGGACGACCTGCGGATACGCGTCCGTAGGATACTTTCTGCCAACCGCAACATTGCCACAGCTACCGGGGGAGGATCGGAATCACCCATCAAGTTGACCCCCTGGGAAGAAATCTGTGCCTCCACCATTGGAATGGAGAGCATAGAGGGAGTCGGAGGGATGGAGAAAGGAGTGCAGACATCCGAAGATTCAGGTAGGTGTCCCAAATAAAACAATGCCAAAACCACAACGTCCAATCATGTGAAGTACCACGTGCCCACATAGTGCAACAGGAACACATGTCCAGGAGAACGTCCACATACATAGGCCTGATAGCACACTTCAAAACTCACATCAAATACATAAATAATTAAAAATCCTAAAAACACCCTCTACACGTGCAGCAGGCACACCCTAACTGCAGGCTGCCAAACAACTGCACCCTCACTCCACACACAAATGAAACCACCTCCAAGGCCCCGACCCAAATCACCCTCAGGTACCACCCCAATGCATGTGATACATTGCCATTCCAATTCCCACAGACCCATTAATAACGCTCGCCCTCCTTTACTCCACCACAGGGTCCGATCCAAACGACGAGCTCCAGGACACCCCTACCAGCACACCTGCAAAGAGGGCCAAGACCAACGGCCAAAGACCCTCCACCTCAGCTGCACGCATCAAGACACGGCAGCAGCACAAATCAAGTGACAGCACACAGGAGGGAACTCCAACAGGCACCCCAGCAGCCAGCATGCCCACAACACCACCACCACAGGTCCCCCCAATGGATGCCACAGTAGGCACTGCTTCTGGTGGCAGCAGCACCATAGGTGATACTGCATTAATGGCAGCATGCTCCGACACAGAAAACGGGGATGTCGAAGTTAGATCCATCCATGACCTGTCTCAATCCCCCTGTCTGTTCCATCCCGTACACCATGAGGATACCACGCAGGGGCACCCACAAGACGACGACTGGCCATCCCCCACAAGCCCTGTGGCAAGGCAACATGAGGTGATCAGCCCCTCTGTGACACCACCGCAAATGGCCATGGCCCAGCAGAGGCAACAGTCCCTCGACCAGGTAATCGTGCAACAGCAGCAACTGGCCACGCTCCTCAAGGACCATGCCGATGAATGTGGGGGCACTAAGGCAGACATAGAAACATCAACTGAGACACTTAGGGCAGAAATGGAGAGAAGTACAGAGACACTAAGGGCACAAATGGAGAGTAGCACCGAGAGCCTGAGAGTACAAATGGAGAGAAGCACCGAGAGCCTGAGAGTACAAATGGAGAGAAGCACCGAGAGCCTGAGGGGGGAACTGCATGCGACGTCCAAAGACGTATGTGCCGAACTTGCCGCAGTGCGCCGTGTGCTCACTGAGCTCTCACAAACCCTTAGGGACATGCATGGACGTGAGCAGGCAGAGACATCATCCGTTGCAAGTTCCGTCCAGGGCAGCCCCCAACGTAGATCTGGGAGGAACCTGCGCTCCACAGGCAGGGGTGCCCCTGATACCCGCAGAGGGGGCTTGCAATAGCGACAGCCCACTGACAATGAGCATCTTTGGACACTGGTGTTCGGGGGGGAGGTAAGAGGGTGGAGGGGGTGTGTTGGTCTCACTTGGGTGGCGGGTCGATAGGGTGTTTAACATGATATCACATATGCCATAAACAATGCACGATCATGCAATGAGATGTGTGGACATTGATCTTTGTGTACGAGGCCATTATAGGCGTACAGTCCATATTGTGCATGTTCCAGACACACACAGTGCCACGAGTCCCGTGTCCATGTATCAGCCACCAGGCGTGAGTGCTAGAAGCATGCATCTATGAGATGCTGACGAATGTCACGGCCCTCCTGTGCCTCGCAGACTCCTTGAGGTGCTGCCACATCCCCACCCTCATCATGACCATCATCAGGTGCTTGCAGTTCTGCGTCAGGGGGCATGGGCACATTTCTACGTACGCACATGTTGTGGAGCATGACACATGCCATGACCATCTTTGCAACCTTCACATGGCGGTACAGGAGTGCCCCGCCAGACCTGCTGGGGCAGCGGAAACGAGTCTTCAGTAGGCCGAATGCCTGTTCTATGACTACACGGGTACGTGAGTGGGCATGGTTGTAGTCCTCCTCATGCTGGTCCCGTGGGTTCCGGACTGGTGTGAGGAGCCATCTCTTCAGTGGATACCCGGCATCACCTGTATGTGGACAAGAAAGGAATTTTGAGGAATGCCATTGCTACGTACGCACACACCCCCCCCTTCATGCCAGGTCATTGCCGCACCACATACCCCACATCATCATGCATGAAATGAGACTCACCGAGTAGCCAGGATCTGTTCCCTGCGTGTCGCTCCATGTAGCGTGGTATAGTAGAGTTCCTCAAGACCATAGAATCATGGGTTGATCCAGGAAATCGGGCACAACAATGTGTAATGATCCTGTTGGAGTCACACACCATTTGTACATTCAGAGAATGAAATTGTTTTCGGTTGCGGTACTGGGCCTCCATGGCATGTGGGACGACCAATTCCACATGGGTGCAGTCGATGGCACCAATGCAACCCGGTATGCCGGCAAGTGCATGGAATCCCACTTTTGTGTTCGTAATTTCCTGCTCCGAGCGTGGTAGAGAGATGTAGTCGTCTGCGTGCTTCAGGAGGGCATCGAGCACTTGCAATAGTGTCCGTGAGAACAGTGGCTGTGATATGCCATGCAACTGTCCGACTGTGTGCTGGTAGGTGCCTGTGGCCAGGAAGTGGAGTACAGACACCACCTTCAGTAGGGGTGGGATGGCGGTTGGGCTATCTATCATGCTGACAAGGTCAGCCTGTGTCATGTCCACAATGGCGGTTATGGTGTCCCGGTCCAAACGGTAGAGGGTGTGGATCTGCTCATCAGTGAGGTTGAACGGATGTGCTCGGAGGCGTGGGATTGCGGGCTGCCTGCGTGGTGGTAGTGGCTGTTACTTCACAACACTGGAATTACGGGCTGGGGCACAGTGGATTTTGCAGGCTGCATAACGCACAGACTCAATGGAAATTTCACATGTTATGTGAGTATGGAAACAGGCGTTTTCATTACGGGATGAGGGAATGATGTATGGATGCATGGACAGATGATTTGATACAGAGTTTGCCATGTACAGGGCTTCTTGGAATCTATCCGCCTCCCCTGCGCTATGTGATGCAGGGCTGCCATAGTGGGACCATCGTCTATCTGGCCTTGTTGAGCCCTCCCTGTCTCGACGCGCCTTCAGACACTTGTGTCTATGCACGTTACCAATCCCATCAGATGGATTCTGTTTTAACAGACGCATGCACAGGTACACTCGTTTGTGATAGTGTTTTCACCTCGATATAGATAGTTATGATTCGAAAGTGGTTTTTGGGTGGTGATGATCCTTTGGAGTGGGCTAGCATGCATATGTGGGCTGTGGATTTCGGTGTGATCACAATGTAATTCAAATGTAGTTCTGATGGCCATACTATTCTTTTTCATTTCATTTGGTTGACAGGTATCTCCACCCCTTTTGCCACTGCCATCTGTATGCCACTCCTGCAGATGGATTTTACTCCCGACACCTGCTGCTTCGTGTTAATCAGTGGAGCAGCATTACGATCTTATGGGACGATCGCCAATGGGCCACATGCCCTTACGCAGTACTAGTGGCTAGGAGCAACATTTCGGCCTTTCAGCTGGACTAGTGCCTCCCTATTGGGACGGGCCTGCGGTTCTAGGCGCTTCCATGTTGCCTTTTCGTACGGGAATGTAGCCCCTGTGTACCATGAAGGAACAGGGCGTCACACAAGAAGTAGCTGGTCATTTATTGTGGATGCAGCCCACAATAATGAAATATATTTTGGAGTTCATGGCCTAATGGCTGTATGGGCTTGGAGAATTTGTTGTGCATTAAATTTCTATTCGGATATGAACCGTGTAGCGTTCTTCTTTGCAAGTGATGTGGCATATTACTATTTGGGGAGCGATGTATTGTGAGGAGATCTGCATTGGGTTCCAGCTTCGGGGTATAGTTGCGTGGTACTGTGCTGGGCGTGTTTGCCTACGAAGCCCAGTGAGGTCAGGGATGAGGGCTGCCATTATGACTGTTTTGATGATGTCATGCTCAGGGGCGGGGGATTAGCTTTTGTGTAACAGATGCCGGTCAGCCAGTTGGATAGGTGGAATGATGTGATTATCGGAATATTGCTGGTCACAGGTGCCTGTGTTTGCGTGCGTTTCTTGGTGGGAGACTGAGGTCATGTCCATTTGTATGGCTTCTGTATTCGTGCCATCTGTGCCCTGCAGCTCCCATTGGGCCCTCTTGAGATTCATTTGTTCGTTGGCAGGCATGGATGACTAGTACATTTCACTGGTTGCATTGTGTGACTTCATTGCACCTACGGGGGGTTGTACAATGTGGCCAGGGAGCGGTGTACAAGCACTCAGTAGGGCCGTTTACGGTTGGTTCGCGATGCCGTACTTCTCACCATGGCGGAATGGTACTTTCCGCCGTGCTTGATGGCGTTAGGTGCATGTCCGCTAGGGTCGTAATTCGCGTACCGTTGCGCCATGGTGCTAATTACGGTTTGGCATGGCGCGTGCGCGCGTACTTGGTGCAGTTAGCGTTGGCGTTCACTATGGTGTCGCTAATGGCATCGTACTTTGCGGTGACGGGTCATGATCGCACCGAGCGCTATTCGAGGGCGGTATTGCATTTCCGCCATCGTTTTTCGATTTCCGCCAGGGTCGTAATGAGGGCCATTGTGTGGAAAGAAAGGAAGATCAGAAGGTGGAAAGGGTGGATGGCAAGTCGCTCAGTTCTGGATCAATCACCCACACTACTGAAGATATACCGGTGATGGTGTTACAACATTCGGAAGTGCTTAGATTCAACATCATCCATGCCGCCCATTTCTCAGT
This sequence comes from Ambystoma mexicanum, assembly GCF_040938575.1. Taxonomy (NCBI): domain Eukaryota; kingdom Metazoa; phylum Chordata; class Amphibia; order Caudata; family Ambystomatidae; genus Ambystoma; species Ambystoma mexicanum. Next base: position 1,011,948,326 of record NC_090922.1, read on the forward strand.
CACCCTGGGAATCTCATGTGCTTTGTAAGCACAACCCAACCATTGACTGGACCCGGAACCTGCTCGAATTCAATTGCATCTATTGAAATCAAAGTTGCCTCTTTGAAGCCAATTACAAGACCGTGAAGGTGGTCTCTACCCCCTAAGGACTCTGTTGGGGTTCATTGTTTGCCCATAGATATCTCTGGGTTCAGTGAGGTATTTGTCAACAAGATTTCCCAAGATCTGCCTCCACCCAGACCCAAAGACTACACTATCGACCTGGGACCAGGAGCATTGATACCCATCGGCTGGATGTACTCTCTATCCCAGGTCAAAAAGAAGGTGCTTTGGGAATATTTAGATGCCAATATCCAAAACGGTCTCATGCAACCCTCTCGATCCTCCGTGAGGCCTCACTTTTTTTTATCCCCAAGCAAGATTCCTCGGAGCTAAGGCCCTGTATCGATTATAGATGACTTAAAAAGGTCACCATCCTGAATCGGTATCCGATGCCCCTCCTCTCGGATATTCTTGAGGAGGTCCAGGGGGTGACAGTCTTTTCCTAATTGGATCTTAGAAGCGCCCATCACCTCCAAATAATATGCTCTAGCGACGAGCGGAAGACAGCCTTTAGAACACCGTTTGGGCATTTCGAATGCAGGGTGATGCCCTTTTGTTTAGTCAACACCCCAGGCATATTCCAACATTTCATGAACAGTCTGTTCTCTGATCTGATGTTTCACTCAATAATTGTCTATTTGGACGATATCTTGGTTTTCTCCTCTACACAACAGGAACACCAATCCCACCTTCAGGAAGTCTTGTAACATCTACGATCTCATCACTTGTTAGCCAAACCCGAGAAACGCTTCTTTGTAGTGTCCACCATTCCGTATCTGGGGTTCATCTTGTCAGGTCAAGGTGTCATGATGGATCCTAAGAAAGTCTCTGCCATACTGGATTGGCCGACCCCGGCACCAGTTAAGGATGTCCAGAGGTTTTTCAGTCTTGCAAACTTTTATTGCAGTTTTATAGCAGAGTTCTCAGGAGTGGTAATACCCATTACCAACCTGCTAAGAAAAATGCAGTTCCCTTCCTGTGGACGGAAGCTGCCAAAACTAGTTTCAAGCATCTCAAAGGCCTGGTCCGCTCAGCTCCAGGTCTGCGCCAAGCAGACCAAAATCAGCCTTTCATCGTGGAGTCAGATGCTTCAGCAGCAGCCATAGGAGCGGCTTTGCTCCAAGAACACGAAGGCCTGGAACACCCGATTGCATACCTTTCCAAGACCCTCACACCTAGCCAAAGCAACTATCCTTGATTGAGAAAGAGCTTCTTGCCATGAAGCTGGCCTGCGAAGAATGGCGCAATCTACTATAGGGAGGCACACACTGTTTTGTCATTCGCACTGATCATAAGAACTTGAAGGTCCTTCAACGCATGGAATGTGTCAACTCCCACCAGGCAACATGGGCCAATTTCTTTGCACAATATGATTTCTCAATTACCTACCTACCCGGAAGCCAGAACACCCTTGCAGATGCCCTTTCCCATTGTGATGTATCTGAATGGGCTTCAGACAACAAATCTGAATATCTTTTCTACATTTCTCCAGAAAGTTAAGAAAGCAACTGTCCAAGGACAAGCGGCTATCACAAGGAGATGCATGGACAGTTTGGAAAGGACGAATGCTCTTCTCTTTTTCAACCAGTGCTTGTTTATTCCCAAAAGATCCCTGCACCAGTTGGTACTCTCTTAGTGTCATGACAGCAAGACCGCTGGACTTAGAAAGCACAAGCATATAGACATCGCCTGGAGGGCCCAGAGAGGGCCCAGATTCGGGGGGTAGGCTCCAAGGTCTGGTTGTCCACAAAATGTCTTCCCCGATGGGTTAGGCCCTTAAAGCTACCACCTCGCTATTTGGGTACCTTTTAAATTCAGTATAAGATTAATCCAGTGGCATTCTGGCTTAGGCTTCCCAAGAGCTTAAGTCGCATCCATCCTGTATTTCATTCTTCCCTCTTGTGTCCTATAGTCACAGAGAGATCAGAATGCCCCATACCCCGTCACAAATCCAACACTGTGGAACCCCCAGCAGAATACGAGGTGTCTCAAATAAGTGACTCCCAGTACAGAAGGGGATGCCTAGAATTCCTGGTAAAATGGAAAGGATACTCCTGTTCAGAGAACTCCTGGGAACCCGGGTCTTATGTGCATGCCCCCGATCTTGTCCTGAAGTTTCATCGGGCACACCCGGGTAAGCAAGGAGGTCCCGGGTTAGAAGGGGGCATACTGTCATGCGCCCTGTCAGATGGCGCTTATGGAATCAGTGGAGGACTCGCCTCCATCAAACTTGTGCTGATCACGTTATTTTCCAAATTCTGCTGTGCGGTCTAGTGTTTTTCAACATGGCCACCACCTGGAGGTTATTAGCCTCTCTACTCTTGGCAGTCGGCGCATTGCAACCCAGTTGCCTTCTTCTTGGGTGATACGCTGTGTGTTTCTGTTCCGCTCGCTCTCTGAGCCTCGCTACTTTCCGTCTTTCTCCTCTGTGCCGGTCTCTCGGCTCCACCCCTTGCGTCGCTGCCTCACTCCTCACTGGTCCACGATTCTCCTGCTCTCTCTCTCCTGCACTTGGTATTCTCCCGGGCAGCTCTCTCAGCCCTTCAGGCTCCGCTAGTTGCTCTCCCTCGTTTCTGGGCTCTCCCGCTCTCGGTCTCTCCCTGTCCTCTTCTGGCCCCTCTCCCCAGCCCCCCCCCCCTACTGTACTGCCTGGATTACGGCGTCCAGTTGCTGGTTGCCGTGGTTTCCACCTGGGGTCCCCCTCCACAGGACTCTCTTTGCTGCTTCCCCATTCACTTTGCACTGGATTCACTACTTTGCCTTTCCAGTTTAGAAGTCCTCTCCTGAAACCTCCAGACCGGAGCCTGCCCTCCTCCTGGCTATCATCCCAGACAAGAACTCTGCTCAAGTTTTTTCAAAGATTACACCAATCTGAATCCTTATCAGAGCCTCAGGGTTTTTTATGCTTTCATTGGCTTTTTCCCCTCTTATGGCTGCTCTGGGAGAGGGGCCACAGGCCTGCTAGTTGGGTAGGCAGTCACTGTCGCTTCCTTTCGAGGTAGACCCTATCTTCACAAAAAAAAGGATTACCGGACCAAGGAAGGAGGAAGAAAGTGCAGCTGAGATCCAGCAGTTCAGTTGAGGAGGAAGACTTTTTCTCTGATTCTGGTGAAGAACCCAGGGAGGTTGAGAGGTGACTGCAAGAGGGCTTGTTTGAGTAGGGGAGTGGAATCTAGATGATATGGTATTGCCATTGGTGAAAAATAGGGTTGGCGGTCTACTTTGATATCTGCAGTTAGTGTTTAAATTGGGAAGTTAAGGGCAAATTGTTGTGTGTGGTTGTGGCCAGTGGCCAGATTCTTGGGTGTATGGCCAGTTTATGCTGTGGTGGTTGTGGCCAGTCCCTAGATTCTTGGGTGCATGGCATAGGCCATGCACCCAAGAGTTTAGGGACTGGCCACAAGCATTGTAATAATATGTGTACAGAAATGGAATTTGGCTATTGGAAAGAACCATTACAATAATATGTGTATAGTCATTAAACATACTGTATAGGCAGTGCTACATTTTGGAACACAGTGACACAATACCATTGAAGTGGAAATGGTACTTTTTATTGATATACCATTGTGGGCACAGATTGATTTTTGTCCATGGTAATGCAGGAGAAATCTTTGCTTCTTTTTCTGTAGATAAACCATCTCATAATATGTTAGGCAAGGTACTTTACAATGTCGTATTGCACACTGGCTCACACATTCATGTACTTTTCAGACCCTCATTATCTGTACATTACAAGTACTATGCTTCAGACAACATTACTGTGCATTTTGCACAGTTGCTGTGTTTGGTTGCATAATCATTGGGTTGGTGGGAAAAAACATTATGTGTCAGAAAATGTTTGTTTGAAGTGTGCAGTACTTACAGGAATGTTTAAGGTGCACAAATATGTGATTTTGCTGTTACAAGTACCGTTGCTGTAGGAGGAATTGAAATGTTCTTTGCTTTTTTCAAAAGTGGTGGTGGTATGGTTGTAGTTAGATGCCAGTTGGGGTATTCTAACTGTTTATCAATTTACAATTTTTAAGAATATACTTTGATGCAGTCCTGTACTATTGAAAACAAACATTTTAGTACTATGGTTGTAGAAGATACCAGTTGGTGTATTCTGACTGTTGCTAGTTTAAGAGTCTTGAAGGGTATGTTTTGAAGCACTTTCATTCTTGCTGGTAGATTTTAACTTTGGAAAGTAAAATGGCAATATTATTGGTGCAGTTAGATACCAGTAGCCATATTCTAAATGTTCACAGTTTTACAGTTTAGCAGGGCATATTTTGAAGCACTTTCATTCCTGTAGGTCGATTTAAAATCTTTCAGTATAGGAAAGTGATATTGCAGTATTATGGGTGCTGTTAGATACCAGTTGGCATGTTCATTGCAGTGGTATGGCCGCAGTTAGACAGAGGTTGGCATATTGTAATAGTTGATAGTTTTACAGGTTAGTGACTAAAGTTTGTAGACCCTCATAATCAGTACATGTTAAGTATTATTGGTGAATCAATGTTAGTGTGTGTTTTGCACAGTTGTTGTTTCTGTGTGCATAATCATTGGAGAAAAAACTGTATAGCATTATCAAAAATGTACAACATGCACATCAGTTGCAATATTTAAACTATTTTCCATTTCACAAACAGCATTTTAACACTATGGATGTACTCGCATACCAGTTGGTGTATGCTAAATTTTTATAATTTTACTGTTCAGTAGGGTATTTTTCTTTAGCACTTCCATACCTGTTGGTGTCTATCGTGCAGTAACGTATGCCAGTTTTAAATGCCAGTGAGTTAATGGAGGTTTAAGGAATATTAAATGGAAATTTGTTAGATTTGCTGGTAATCTTTGTTTCAGAGTTATGCAAGTGTTATTGCATTCAAACCAACCATATGTTTTTAATGCATGCAGTATAGTGACCCGCACTGCTTGTGGCAGCCGTGTGGTTGATTATGCCTAATGTTGTGAAGATTTTCTTGCCAAGCGATATTTGCCTCTGTTTTAAGCTAGTAAGCTTGCATTTGTTTTTCGTACCATCTGCGTTGTATCTTAAAAGCATTAGTATTACATATTGGCTATGTGAGTTTATGTGTAAGGGGGAACGATTGTCTGAATTGCAAACAATACATAATATGCCATGATTTGCATTTTGCACCAGCTGCTAAAATGGAATGGATTCACAATTAGGTATAGATACATAGACAAATTGTTCATGAGGGACTTGCTCCTGCGCAACATAGTTGCAGAGAGTGCATGTATGTTTCCACGTATATGAAATCTGGAAGATTTAATTTATAGGTATATTTTTGCTTTCTAGCAGTAAGTACATTAGACATTCTTGTGGATCTTCCTATGTGTTTATGCTGAATCTTATCATTCGCACACAGTAGTCCAATTCTTGCCTTATTCCTGAGACAATGTAATTGGTGTCACGATTGTTTGTTGCATTTCTATGACAGAGGAGCATCTGCAAACACAACTGGTCTGCACTGTTCAAGTAAATGTTTTGAACAATTGCTGGCAATTGGAACAGAACTTTGATTGCTACATTTACATTGCAATTTATACAAGCTGTGTTGGAACATTTAAATAGACCAGAGAGTTATGTGTCTGTGTCATGTGCTGGACCTCTACTTGTTCTTTTAGAAGACATATTTCTCTTTGTTTGTGCTAATGTATGTGCACTTGCGTTTGCCCTACATAGTTTTGTTGTTGTGCTACTTGATGGAGTAGCAGCTGCTTTTACTTTCTTCGGGGGTACTGTTGAGAGATCTGTTATGAGTTCTGCTTGCATTCCTTTTCTTTTAACAACTTTTTGAAGTACAGGGTACATATTGAGATGGGGTGTGTAGAGTGCACATAGTTTGTAGTACTCTATGATGCACGGAATGTCAGCATTGACTTTTTTTGTATCAAAATTGACTAGACATAGTCCTTCAAGTGTACCTAGGCATGACAATGCTACGTAACTCATACCTTCTTTAAAGACTGTGCTGCCAATGTCAATCAATGCCTGATCTAGGGTTAGACCTTGCTGTTTTTGATTACTGACTGCATATGCAAGAAATAGAGAGAGTTGTTCTCAGCGTACATGCATGTCTTCGAAAAGAAGGAATCGTGCTGTTGACCGTCCTATCCTTTTAACTTCTGAAAGTTTGTCAAAGTGGATGTTGAAAAACTAAATGTTGTTGTCACGTGGATACATCTGGAAGCCAACAACTGTTCCAAGTGCTCCATTAACTAAACCTTGCTCCACGCCAAGTTTACGTTTCAGAATTACTCTACAGTTAACTACAGTTAACACAATGTTAACATTTTCTCCAAACCAACTCTGTTGGAGATAGAGATTTCTGAACTATTTAGTTGTGCGGTTGCTTGTTGACACATAGGCAGTGTCATGTCGTGCACTTCCAGTTTGTCTGTGGAGTTGATATGCACTATTGGTTGCATTTCTTTTTTTAACATTGTCTCATTGAATTGTGTACAGCTTGCTAGGGTTGGCATTAAGGACATACCTTTCACATTTTTGTGTGCTAATTGTTCCATGACATCAGGAGCAGACGTGTCATGCCCATATAGCTCATGGATGAGTCTCCTATTTAAGATAGATTGTGTATGCTTAGAAAGAAAACCAATCTGAATGCCTTTTAAAATGTCAGCATAGGTGAGGTCTGCAGACTGATGCATGTTTTGAGTTAGTTATCTGTATTGGAATTGTTGACAGAGATTGACATTTCCTATGCGGCCAAGTGTGTTACGGCACTGTTTGTCTCCTAAGGTTTTAAACATAAAATAGGTTCACCTTTCACTGGTGTTAATTGTAAGAGATCTTCAAAAACAATAACGTTTTTTCCTCCAAAGAGTTCTTCGTAGTCCATTTTAAGGACCTCTGAGGTCAATCTTAGGTTGGAGACACTGCTCACTTCATCTATTATGAACATGTTCTTTTGTTTCAGAATTCTGTGTAGCTCCAGAGCAGCTTCTGTTGAAAGTTTGTAGTACTCTAATTTGTTGTGGTGTTCTACTGGAAGGAGCAGTAGTTGGTGTAATGTATCACCTCCTATGTTGTAGGCAGCTACACCTGTGGGTGCTGTTACAACAGTTGAAAGCTTGTTCTTCGTTAATTCTCGGAGGAATTTACTGATGATTTTTATTAAGAATGTTTTGCCTGAATCAGCTTCGCCCCTTACATAGAGGAGTACAGGTTTATAATGTTGACAGCTACCAGTTCTACTTTCATGCTGCAAACCATGTTCAATTCCTTTAGTTACATCTAGGAAAATTCTTTGTTCATCATTTAGTTGTGATTTCAGCAGAGCAAAGTTTTCTTCTAATTCCTCATATTGACAGATGGTGTTTTCTACTTCAGTCGTGGCTAATTCTGCTTCATTTACTATGAGTGGATGTCCAAGTGGTTCTTGGCTTCTTGTAATATAAGGCTGACTTCCCTCTGAAGTGTCTTCATTTAGATGTCCTTGAACGTCTTCCTCGTGTTGCCGTTCCTTGTCCAACATGTTTTGTACTGCTTGAAATTTATTTTTGTTATACTGCTTTCATTGGCATTGAAAGCATCTTCAAAGGAGTCCTGGTTGCCTAATAAATCTTCTTCTTTTCTCCATGGTTTAAAACTTTGGAGTAGGGACATGTTGTAAAGCTCTCTATGTTGAGGAGTTTTAAATTATAGCTTTATATGATTAATGAGGCTGGGTTTGGTAAGTTTAACAAGGCTGCCTTCACAAGTTTTGATTTTGGATTTACCTTTGTTTCATCTGGTTTAATTTTATTCTTGTACAAGAAATGTTGGGCTACGTGGTATGATGGTGAGAAATGATGTGTGAGATGAGATCACTATTTGGTGTGATGTGTGCGTATTTAAAATTGTTTTTTAATAGATGTGATGTCAATGTGTTTCATGTGTTTTTGCTAAATGTTTTTTGTATGATGATATGTAATTGATGAATACAATTAATGAATTTCAACATATAGATTGTCTCTTGTCTAGAATACATACCCTTTAAGTAGGGTTGACTTCTTTTGAAGGGATTATGTGGTACTTTGCGCATGAATTGTATTATTAATGATTGGAGGGTTTGCACTTATCTATGGATAATTGCATTTTTGCACGGGATATGTGGTATAGGCACATGTTTTCCAAAGCGCTGCTTCTGTTTGGGTAGTATGTGTCTAATAAATTGTTTTTCAAAATGTCCCGCCTGTTGGGATAATTGTTGGCTATTGTTTGCATGTCTTGGTACAATTTGAACACTCTTTTTCTAGATGCAGCAGGACTAAGGCTTAGCCAGACCATGTTTTCAGAATTGCCATATAAGGTTGTGCCTGTTACCTGGTCTGAAGCTTCATAGCATCTACATTCTCTATGGGAGAGCATTTTTATGCTAAAGCTGTAAAAGTTTTGTGACAGTGTTTTGTCAGATGATCTGTCATCCCAGCAGTAATTAAGCTCTGTTTTCTCAGCTTTGGTTAGGTATGCTGTGACATATCGTGCAATGCAGTGGAATTGTCTGCAAAGTATTGTATACCTATGTTTGCATTCCACAAGAGGGCAATTATTGCATTGTAATCATTGAAGTACTTTGAAGCTTTGCTTCTTTTAATGCAGTATGTGTTTTAGGTGATTTGCCTTTTACACTGTGTCTAACATAAGGCATGAAGGTGTTCACTTGTCCTTTTGCTGAAACTAGTCTAGGGAAACCAAAGTGGCATTTGGTGTAGTATTTGCCTTTGTTTTTATATCTGCATCGACAATATTTGCCACATTTATTTCTTTGGAAGTGTAAAATTTGTGTATGTAGTTCACTATGTGTGCTTTCTAAAGGTATGTCGCAGGTTACATATTAGAGAATGAACTGCAAAACAGTGGCATCACTGACCTGACCCAATTTAGGAGTATCCTTTATCCACAAAAGCATGTGGATGTGCGGTGCTTCTCTAGATTGATATTCTTTTCTCCAAAAGAAGTGTTGCACTTCTCCAAGGGGAGGAATTGTTTTATTACAGATGAAGTGCAGCATGGAAATAAAGTGGTGGTGAACATATCTTGATACATTTACAGGGTCAAGAGAGCAGAGTTCTCCTGGATTTTTATGTCTATCCCTTCTTTGTTTTGGATTGCTATGCGTAGGAAGTCGTGCAAGTCCTCCCATTCATATTTTGCACAACTCAAAGTGACAAACCATGTGGGTGGGCCAAGGTTCCGTAGCATAAACCGTGCATCAGCATGACATCAAAACCAGTATTCTTTTGTACCACACATGTTTGCCAAGGGATATGTGATACTTGACTGCAAACCTTCATCTTTGTCTTATATATTTTGAAGTAGTTGGGTAGCAGACATGTTTAAAAATTGGAACCTCTTTTCAATGTGTTTGAAAAACCATTACATAGAGTTGCTGGTTCACTTTCAAACAGGAGGTGGAATATGTATTCATTTTTTGTCTGAATCTGGGGTCTTCAAAATACATTCATAAAGAGCGGTATTCTTTTATTCATGTTCATCTTTCATCATACCTTCCCCCTTTTCCAGTAGGAAAGACTAAAGGAAAGGCTTGTGCTTCTACACTTTTTCCCATATGCTGATTAGAGATCCTTTGGCTTGCCGCATTTGATATTTTTCTAGTGCATCGTCAATGGTGTCTTTGGAGTGCAGTGGGTGAATTGTATACTGGTCTAAAATATTGGATGCCGTAATAGGATCTACAAGTACAAAATGGCCAGTTGCTGAGGAATCCTGAATCATTTTGTGGTTTCCCCTAGATTTTGTTCAATGTTTATTTCTTTGTAGTACTCATTGTTCTCTTAAGATAGTGTAGGGCTTCTCTAACTTTTTTTAAGTCTACTAATTGCCAAATATTTTTGTCTTTCGTAGGTACACCATTCACTAGGATAATCAAAGATTGATCTATTGGCCATTGTACTCATAGAGTATCTACATTTTCTTTGAGATCTAATGGCAAATAAACTACTTTGCAACAAATGCCTTTCAGTAATTCAGAAGGAGGCAACTTGGCTCTTTTGGGTTAAAAGTGTATTATAGCTTAATATGGGTGGACTATTTGGATTATAATGCTCTCATGCAAATGAAGCTGTTGGAGAGGTTTTGGAAGTGGAAATATTTCCAAGTTATTAGCGATAGCCCGTCAAGGCATTTGCTTATTATCTAGCATTGCATTGCACTATATGTAAAATATTGAGAGTTACTAATTTTGTATTTGATTTCTGCTATAAGATAGAGAGCTAATTGGAACCACTGGGATTCCTCATTGTCTTCTATTTTGAACGTTATAGCTACAGTTTTGGTGATCTTTGTATAAACAGTTCTGTGACAACACATGCATACTTGATTTGGTATTTCAGCAGGCGTGCTTTTAAACTTTGCTATTTCTTTTTTGTATGTGAGTATTAGAAGGTTGGCATGTGTAAGGTTTTTGCTACTCTTCTCTAAGGTTACTGGATTTTCTATCTGATCTTCACTTCCAAAATATTTGCTTGGATGTGGTCTATTTCTTCAAGGAGTTCTTTGGCTGTTCCATGTAGGAGAATGTTATTAAAATGTCCCAGTTCTAAAGCAGGACTTTTTCCATATTACAGTGTCTGGACAGGATCCCATATAGTGGAATGGTGTGTCGCTAACATTTTGATGTGGTGGAAGGTGGTTATGTAAGCAGGTCCAGAAATGCAGGCTAATGAATGTCCTCACAATCCTGTGTAATTGCGCACTGGACAGCAGTCCATTGTTTTGCAAAGTTTTTATTCTTATTTTCTCCTTTATTTTCACATAGATTGAGGAATTGCCATAAAGACTTGGAGGATTGTTTTCATGCATTACACATTGAGGTGCATGGCCATTTGTAGACGGGACGGTTTGGTCCGGTGGAATGGAGAGTTGATTGTAAGTTTGATGGGGACATTCTTTCAATGAGGGTTCCTTCTGCCATAATGGTATTGTCTATCATTTCATACCCACAGCCAGATCTATGTATGGCAATTGGATTTGTCTGCTCTTGTTTGTATGCCTCTTCAGTGAAATATGGTTCTGTACTGGTTGTGTGAATCCACTCACCTGCACAGAAGTTTGCAAAGGTATCTATGTTGACATTGCACATGTTGCAAAGTACTTTTTGTAGTTTACTGATTAATTTTGTTACTGGTTTCATTCTAGTTAAAGTTAATATAAACAATTTTCTTTTGAGGAGCATTGCACTGTCAATGAGAGCTTCCAGGATAAGTCTTCTGTGGTAAGGTTTATGGGTTGAGTGTGATTTCTCTTCTGTTTTTCTAAGGTTCTGAAATACTCTATGGTGGAACATTTTTTGTAAAAAAAAGAAATGTGAGTGCTTAACTGTGGCTACGTTAACATGGGTAGATGCAGTGCTAGCGCTATTGGGAAATGTATTCTTCTTAATACATTTCTTTTTATTTTTACTTTTTGGAACAATGGCCATAATTTTATTACTGCTAGCTGGTTCAGTTTTGTTGAGTGGCTGTATTAGCTGTTTTGTTTGAACATTTGCTACAAACTCTGCTAGAGGTGGATGACTATAGTGCATGCTTTTAGTTTTATCTGCTCTATTTGTTCGTTGTTTTCTATGGAGTTGCTTTTTGGTAGGCATTCTCTTCTGTCTGTTGGAGAAAAAAGGAAAGTGTGGGTTTGAATGTTGTGCAATGTATTTGTGTTCACTGTGCATGAGTGAAAATCAGTGCAGGCATAAATAGAGGGAGTAATGGGCTGTTAGTTCTGGTTGTGAAGGTTGCAATAGTAGCTGTGTGTGTTGATGTCTGAAAGGATTGCTGCAGTGCGCATGACAATGTACTGTGCATGAATAAGTAAGTACATTACAATGCTTTCACGGTACTAGTGGGTGCTACAATACTGGTGTTTAGATGAGAATACAAAGAATGTACCTGCTGAGGTGCAATGAGTAAGAGTGAAGGAAATGGTGTTGGATTAGATAGCATTGTGTAGGCTACGATATGTAACAGAATACTACAATACTACTGCACTTACTTTGTTGGATGTGAAAAGTAGTTTTCTTCTGTGTTTTACCTTCTAGTAGAGACATTTCCGTCTTTCGGGAGGCTGTTCGGGAAGCGAATGTCGACAATCGGTACCCACAGACCACAGAAGGGGACACCCCACAGAATATCCCTGGGGACAGAAGGGAGAGGCGCATGGAAGCAAGGCAGAAGTTGGCCACCTATAAGTACACTTTGAGTGGTCTGGGATATCGTGACACTATGCAGCCCAGCATGGCCACCGCACCAGAGGAATCTGTTGCAACCAAGAAGGATGTAGCTGCGCTAATGGGCGAGATATGGAATATGAGGGCTGACATTGGGAGTAGGATGGACAGAATTGCCCAACAAATTGATAAAATGGAAGAGAGACTTGAGGTGGTCAAACACAATCAATCCTCCCTGGACACCCTAGAGACAATGATAGACATGCGGTTTACCGAAATGGAGGGACGTGAAGAAGAGGTCAGGATGAAGATGGACGATCTTGAAAATCGTGAAAGGCAGAAAAACCTCAGACTCTTTGTTATCCCAGATCGGGAAGTGGAAATGGAACTCGACCTGAAGAGAGCGTTACATGAGATCACAAAATTGGTCTTCGAGGATGACACTATTGACAAATCTGTGATTGACAGAATGTATCACACTGGTGGGGCAGCGGGGGGTCCAAGGTTGGTCCTCGCTAAGTTCCATGATTACACCGACAAAGTGACGATTCTTGAAAAAGCAAGGTTGTGAGGCCCGGTCACATACGGCACGTCCAGAGTGACGATCTTCCAGGACCTGTCCTCCCTGAACTTGACCAAGCTGAAACTGTGCTCTCCCCTGACCAAATGGCTCAATGAAAAGGGAGTAAGATACAGGTGGGGATTCACATTCTCCATTTCCTTTGAATATGACAGTCATAAATACAAACTGATGACTGAGGAGGACATTTGAAAGGTCACCGGGGAAATGCTCGGAGAAGCCAACGCTTCGGAGAACCGTGGTGACAAGGTGGCAGGCGACAGGCAGTGGCTGATCAGGGGACTTAGGAGAAGACGATGGAGGAAATACCGAAAGTTGAACACGTCATCCATGTCAGACACTTGAACCGGACCACAAAACATCTAAAACTGGGACACAGCTCCCGGGCGCTGCCCACCAGGTGAACTCTGGAGAAGTAAGACCATACAGGTAACCAATGTGGTCCGCTAATGTTTGGTTTGGGTTGAAGGCAGGGGGTTATCTGATGTGGGAGGCCCAGAACAGGGGGGGGCAGATTGAAATGGACAAAGCCAGGGGGTCTCACTTTAGGATGTAATAGGGTGATGTAAGATCAACTATGGGGGGAAGGATTTGGATGAGAGAGATAGGGGGGGCTCGACATATACTAGGTTTGATGCGGACGGGTCTGGAAGGGAGCTGGTTCCAACTGGTGGACCGATTTTTCTCTGGTGGTGTTAACCAGGGGGATTTGGGTGCTGAGGAGGGGTAAGAAGGGGGAGGGGGACAGCTAGCAGGAGATAGGACAAGGATCTTCTCAAATTAGAGTTTGCCGGTTCTTGGGGAATGGATTGAAATGCAAGGGCCATCCATAGCACCTACTGATCTGAGGATAAGTAGGATGGGAGGGTGACTGTAGTTCAGGGAGACAAGGGGGAGCGTCTCCTGATGGTGGGGACGTTGAATGTTAAGGGGATGAACTCGTCCACCAAGCGGTCATTGGTGGCAAGGGAATTTTGCAGAGGTGGTTTTGATGTACTGTTCCTTCAAGAGACTAAATACGCCAGAGGGGAAGAAAGGAGGGTTCCGGGTAGGGCACAGGGCAGGAATATTGAGGATCTGATACCCTTAGAAAAGCAGGGGTGGGAATCCTCATTGCTAAAGGACTAAGGATGGAGGTCACAGAGGTCTGGGCTGATGGGGAAGGTAGGGCTCTCCTGATCTCTGGAACCATAAACATGGTTGGGTTCTCATTTGTGATGATCTACTGCCCAAATAAGGGACAACCGAGGTACCTGCTGAAAACCCTCCCAAAGATAATGCTCAAATATATGGGCCATATAATTCTGGGGAGCGACCTAAATATGTGGACAGATTTGGGACTGACAGACAAACCCAGGAGGGAAGGATGGAAGAAGGGCCTTGGCCAGTGCATGGGAAGGTCTTGGGAAGGAGGTTTGTGGGCTACGGGACATAAGACAGCATTTACACCCAGAGGACAGGGGGTACACCTTCTACTCGGCCCCACATAGCACTTTTACCAGAATTCACTACAAATATATTTCAAGAAGTCTATGAGAGGAGGCGATGAGTTTGGAGACCTCCCTGATTTTGTGGTCAGAGCATGATCTGGTATTGGTGGACCTGAACTGGCAAGGTATGGTACCCCCAGGGTCTAAATGGAGATGCAATGATTCCCTGTTGAAAGACCTGGTGTTCTATGATGAACTGTCCAAAGAGATTGTGGAATATTTCAAAGTGAATAATGCAGGCAGGTTTCTAGGAGAACAGTGTGGGAAGCGGGGCAGGTTCCATGGAGGGGGATTCTGATCTGGGACGGGGCCTGGAGCAGAATGCGAGCATACATTTTTGAAAACAAGCTACAGGCCAAAATTGGCCAACTATACAGGAGGGTCAGGGTATGCCGTAGAGGGGAGGGAAGAAAGGGTCTTGGATACGAGAAGGAAAAGGGAAGAATTGCAACTCCTTGAGGAAGGGCATGTAATTAGGAAACTGCAGTTCCTGAAACAAAAGTTTTTTGAGAAGGGAGACAAGGCAGATGCATTGTTAGCAGCAGGACTCAGGGGACAGTGAGCCGATTGGTGGGTTAAGGCCATAGAGAGGGGGAAACAGAGGATCAAGGGGGGAAGGAATACGAGTGGTGTTTGTGTCATTCTACGAGGACCTTTATAGAACAAGCATCAACTCACAAACTGTAGGAACAACCCAGTATTTAGAGAGAATTCAGATGCCCAGGCCCTCTGGGAGGATGTTGAGGCACTGGAAGCCACAATACGGCTGACTAAATAAAGAGGGCAGTGTCAAGCGTTTCCACGGGAAAGGCAGCGGGAGAGGATATTTTCTCGTTGGGCTTTTAAAAGTCTTTTCTTACCCCTCTTTTACCATTCATGGTAGAGTTGTTCAATGATATTTTGGAGACAGGGGAATCCCCGGAGACCTTCTCCCAAGCAATGATCATGGTTATACGGAAAGAGGACAGGGACCCCCAACAATGTGGGTCATATCGCCCCATCTCACTCTTAAATATCCATGCCAAAATGAACACATGTGTACTGGCGGCAAGACTAGAGACACACATGCCCCAATTGATTCACGCAGACCAAGTGGGCTTTATAAGGGGACGACAGGGGGCGGACACATTCCGTCTATCAGTGGATATAGAAAAAGCCTTTGACAGGGTTGAGTGGGGTTTCCTCAAGGAGGTACTGGGCAAAATGGGGTCGGATCCAAGTTTCGTGTGAGGCATTATGGCAGTCTATGGCTCTCCCCAGGCGTAGATAGAAGTCAATGGAGGTTTTTCCTGACAGTTTGCTTTGAGCAGGGGTACGAGGCAGGGCTGCCCTCTGTCCACAATCTTATTTGTGCTTTCTTTAGAACCAATAGCACAGAGAATTAGGGATGACCAAGGGGTAGAGGGTTTCACGGTGGGGCAGTGGAATATATGGTTGCATTATATGCAGATGACATGCTCCTGCACATGAAGAACCCCCGTACCTCCATACCCAGGGTAAATGCATTGATTGAAGAATACAGAAATCTCTCAGGGTTTAAGATCAACAGATCAAAATCGATATTACTTCCTCTGGACAGAAGAGGGGACAGGGAGATAGGAAGGTTCACTCCTCTGGGGCTAGTGGTTAGCCAGGACACACTAAGATACCTGGGAATTAACCTCACAAGGGTCTTGGAAGACCTATTCCAGGCCAACCTCCCCAGGCAGCTCGCCAGATTTCGGGCTGACCTAGAGAGATGGGGAAAAATAACCATCTTGTGGCTCGGACACCTTAACACCCTTAAGATGGTATGTTTGCCTAGATTCCTCTATGCGTTTCAAATGCTCCCGATTTGCATCCCTGAGGTTTTTCTGGGAAATAAGAGCCAGGGTGTTGAAATTCATGTGGCAGAGGAAGAAACCAAGAATATCCTTCAATGTCCTTTCCCTACTGAAAGACAGGGAAGGGGTGGGGCTCCCCATAATGAAACAGTACTACAAAGCCACTCAGTTGCAGGTCCTAGTCACACACCTCAGAATGACGGGAGAGTACCAATGGGTGGGTCTGGACAATTTATATCTGTATCCTGCCTCTGTTGGGGAATGGTTATGTGTCCCGAGAAACAGGCTTTGGTGCAGAATCCGCGACCACTCTATCCTTGCCACAATATGGCAGGTGTGGAGACAGGATACGGAAATGCAAGGAGTGACGACCTGGTCCTCCCCTTTGAGCCATCTATGGGAACCAGAAATAAGGGACGCAATCCTGAATCTAGGGAGATTCCAGGGCTGGTTTCGGGCAGGTCTTGAGAGAGCGTGTCAACTATGTGGGAATGGTACACTTGATACCATTGGTGAACTGGAGGGGCAACTGGGCTTGGGTACACTCTCCATCTTCTCATTTCTTCAACTGAAAGGGGTGTTCACAAGTCGGAAATGGAGAGATAAGACACAGAGGGACCTTACTCCTTTTGAGCAGCTCCAAGATAGGAGAACGGAAATGAAGGGCCTGATTTTGGCCATGTATAGAGAGCTGGTGGTTGCAGGGAAGCAGTGAACTGAAAAGGTGAGACGGAAATGGGAAAATGATCTGGGGAGGGAGATTTACACCGGGTTGTCGCTGAAATTGTGGATAGGGGCCCCCCAGATATCAATTCTCAGCCAATATAAGCTGCATGCCATTAAGCTCTTACATAGGTGGCAATATGACCCTGTCAGGCTTTCCACGATGTTTCAGAATGCTAGTTAGGAGTGCTGGCATCTGTGTGGGGCAGGGGCCGATTATTGCCATATGTGGTGGGGATGCCCATTGGAACAGGTGTTTTGGGACAAAGTGTTGGGCTGGATAAAGGAAATTGACGGTGTTCGGTGAATTAAAACACCATTCTTGACTCTGTTCGGGGTAGAGGAAAGTGGGTAAGATGGGTGGGCTGGCATTGCCCCTGCTGTTCGCAGCACTGGCCTGCCTGGTTATGAAGTGGAAAAGCGTCCGGACCCCAATTAAGAAGGAATGGGCCAATGTGGCACTGAATATTTGTATTATGGAAAGCATCACAGCTGAACTTCATGGGAGGACGGCATCTCATGAGACCATGTGGGGGGATTTCATAGCCGAGCATTTGAATAATTAATGGTATGCTCACTAAAGTAAAGGTTTAGCAACCTCTCAGTCATCTGGGAAATTGGAATAGGGCCAAATAACTATGAAAGGCACAATAGGTGGCCTTGGAGATGTGCGTAACTCAGTATGGTATTTATACCCCATGTTATAAAACCAAAGGTCCTGTTACTTAGAGGGAGGGGTTGTGGGATTAGGGGAAGGGGGGACATGAGGTTTGCTGGTTGATCTGTTTACAAATGTCTGTGGTTTTTGGATTGTGAAAACCCTAAATAAAATAAAATTTGAAGAAAAAGAAGAAAACCTCCTTAGCAGACAATATTGTAAGTAACTAACACTTGATGTCAGGAGATGCGACAAATAAGAGTTTAATTATTGAGTAGGTTATGCAGGGTAAGTGACAGGAACCCTGTTTATATGCATTTGTAAAAGAGTTGGAACCCGACTTTACAAAATATATACATAATTGTACTTTGTGTTGCTAGATGCAGATGTGGATGAATTTGGAAATAGAAATCTTGGAGAGTTTTACAGTACATTTTGATGCTGGTGCTTGGGAATCACAGGAGATCTGTACTCTGAGTGTTGAACAGTACATCTGCAGTGTTGAAATGAGATGACAGAGTTAGATATAATGTTCTTGGCTGTGATTGGTAGATGGGTGTGTGACTGCTTAACAGTAGCCAATGAGTGAGTGCTGCAATGAGTCAAGTGGAAAGGAAAGAAGGGCTGCCCCTGTGTTACGGGCTCCATGGACACTGTGGTAGTCCGCGGACAAGGCTGCCAAATCTGGGGCTTTTCAGGCTGCCTGGGATGGAAAGGAGACTGTGGGGATTAGCCAATCAGGTGTTCTGGTTCTGCTTTATAGGAAGAGAGGGTATTAGTTGTTTTCATTGCTGTGTGTAGTGAAGATGGCTATGGTTGCAGAGCTCGAGAGAGTCAGTGTGTGGATGATGGGAGATTGTTTTGTGAGTGATCTGCAGAGGTATGCAGAGTGAAGTGGCATTTCTGCCAATCTTGGATTTCAGGGAGTGGAGGCATTGCGGTGTGGTGTGCCTGGCCACAATTTGCAAGGAGTGCTTGCACTTTGTAGAGATATGGCCTCTTTAAATACTCCCAATGTTCTTGTGGTGCATTGTGGAGGAGAGAATTTGGGTTACATCAGTGCAGTAAGTTTAGTGAGTGCACTGAAGGACTTGGTGAAGGCAATGATGCTGCTTTTTCCAAGTACAAAGGTGGTATTTTAACATATAGCACCTAGAGCATTATGGAATAGCCCCAATGTCTTCTGTCCTCAGCAAGATGCAGGAAGGAGTCTTGTGAACAGAGGCATGTCTTCTTTGTTGTGTATTGCTGGGATGTTCTCTTTTGAGAATGAGAACATTATTTCTCTGAGTGTGAACTTTTTTCCTGCAGATGGCACTTCTTTGTCCAACATTGGAAATGCTATTTTTCTTTACAATGTAAGGGATTCTTTGAAGAGGTTTGTGCAAGCCTGTAAGGAAGAGCAGAAGAGAAAAGGCCCAACACATATTTTTAAAAGGTGTTTGTTTACAAGCACCTCAAAAAAGGATCTTTTCAGAGCCACCACTAATGGAGAAATCCCCATACCCTGGGTTAAATGTATCTCCCCAATCCCTTGAATTGGATGATGTCCATGGACAACATGTGCCACATCTGGGGAGTTTGAGGAAGGCATGCATGGAAATGGGACTGTGGATCCCAAGGGTTTGGCCAATAATGTTTCTTGGGTGTGGTATGCAAGGAGAGAGTGTGGCAGAAGGTCTGTTTGCTGAGAGGAGTGCAGATGGCTATGGCTGTGTCTTTCAGGAGGCAGAACATGTGGGTTTTGGGGTACTCATGGGTCCATTGGTTGCAGGTGCATGCAGAGCAGTGTGGAGTGTCTGCACATCTTGTATTTGATCATGTTGATGTGCAGTGGTATGAAGTGCACAGCATGAAGTGGGTGGACCTGCTCTCACTTTGTGCCACTTTGGTGACACGCCATCATCCAGCCATTATTATTGTTCATTGTGGAGGGAACAATTTAGGCCATGTGACAGGAATTTCACTGCACTTTGCAATGAAGTAGACATTTCAGAAAATGATGGACATGTTTCCAAACTCCTAAGTAATTTTTTCTCGCATTGTCCAGAGACAGATGTGGCTGCGCTCCAGTGCATTTGGTCCGCAAATGGAGAAAGAGAGGTGCAATATCAATAAGGCTGTTTGTGCATTTTTGAGAGATGTTGGCATGACATCTTTCCATAATGAAAACATTAAATTTCACAGCACCAATATTTTTCACAGAGATGGGTCCATCTTACTGATGCTGGTAATCAGCATTTTTTGCAAAATATCCTAAATGCATTGCAGCCCTGTTTGCAAATATAGCAAGCATTTTACAGTAGGTGTTGCCTACTTTACTCTACACCTTGAAAAAAAACTTCAAAAAAAGGCTATTTTCAGTGCCACCACTTTCACCCACAAAATAGTGCAATGATTTAGATGCTTCCCCCACCCACATTTCTTATATATCTGTGGACTACCGCACTGTCTGCAGACTTTTGGTGCTTCTATTTTTTAACTGTGAAAGGTGGCTCTGAAAAGAACCATTTCTTTTTTGCTTTTTGTTGTTTTGTGCTTTTTTGGCATTTGTATACAGGACACACAAGGAAGGGAAGGGAGGGTAGGGAAGGGGCACTAACCACAGGGACGAGTGGAAGATGATGGGTGGACCTCACTTAGGTAGGGGGCAGTGTTTATCGTGCTCCCGGCATTAGCCTCAAAAGCACTTCAAAACTGTTCCCCCCTGCAAAGTACTGCGTCACAGAATATGCAAAGTACAGTGACCCTCGAAAGGCAAGGTTCCACTGCGGTATGTATGTGAGGCATGTTCAGGGATCTGCTGCCCCACATTAGTGTCCCTTGTTGTGACAGATGCAGATGCAGAGGATGCGATAGAGGAAGTCAATCTGCTACCGCCTTCAAAAGGAATGACCCTTTGAACTGCTGCTTTGTGGTTAGACCTCAGGTGTCGCTGCATGGAGGTGGTCCTGTAGCTATACAGCCCAGGCTTTCTGCAACTGAGCACTCAGTGCATTGAACCTTGGCCGCACGTGCCTTGGGTACCCCCCCGATGGTGGTAAACAGCCTCCACTCCCAGACTCACACTGGAAGCTTCCACTACCTCATCCTCATCCTCTTCATCTTCTTGATCCCCCTCTGCATCACCCCTCTGCAACACCACACCTGTTCCCCTTTCCAGGCCCTCCAGATGGTGATGGTGGTGGTGGTGTGGATGGTGGTGGTGGTGCTGAGGCAGCTGCAGCAGCCATGCATGCCATTGTATATCAGCACTCCAAAAATAGCACAGCAGAAAAGCAATCTACACCAGGTGCTCAGTCCTTGTCAGCCAGAAACACAATGAGGAGCAGCAGTGGGTTGATGCCTTTTGTAGGGGTGCACTTTGCAGACAGTCGCATGTTCCGCTGACACTTTGAGCCACAGGCTGGGCTCAAAAAGTTGCAAAAGTTCTCTAGATCGACCAGGGCATGGTCTAGGTCCTCTGCAAGCATGAAGATTTAGCTTAAAACACCCTGAGTTGGCCGCAAATGCACTTCTAAACAGTTTGGGGGTAAGGACAGTGTCTGCAGATAGGCTTGACACTCAGCGTGGGTGCGGTTACATGGCGATGTCCCCAGATGTCCGCAGATAGGGCGACTGTCCGTTGAACACCTATTGCACGGGATGCAGTGAGTGCATGCGCATAGGTGTCCATAGGAGAGGGGAAGGATCCCCGAACTAATTATAAGTGCGACAAGTGCGTCAGACAGTTCCAGACGGGCGCGGTGTTAGGCGGGCACAGGGGATCAGATGCGCATGCACACAGCTGTCCACAGGACAGAGGTGGAACCCCAAACTAATTAAAAGTGTGTCACGACTTTGCAGACATGTCCGAACAGGCGCAATGTTCAGAGAGCACAGGGGTTCAGATGCACATGCGCTCAGGTTTCCGTGGGACAGGGGTGAGACCTCAAACTAATTGGAAGTGTGTCACGACTTTGCGAACATCTCCGAACAGAATCAGTGTTCGGAGGGCATGGGGGATCGGTTGCGTATGCGCCAGGTGTCCGCTCGACAGGGTCAGGGCACCCTCCACAATATATAAAGGTGACTCATAACTTTACAGACATGTCCGGACAGGCATGCTGTTCGTGGGTGCCTACATTTTGGTTACGGACAGCCCGGAAAGTCACGCTGTCTGCGGACTCCAAACGGGGCTTTACAAAAAAAACATACGCACACCAATAGTAAACACATACATATTTATTTACACACAGAAATACACTCAATTAGGAAAGGGAAGGGGTAGCAGAATGGGAAAGATATATGGGAGATTTGGAGTTTTGTACAAATTGTTCATGAGGGGAGGAAGGGATTGAGGTTTCATCATAGCAAAGGTGATTGAAGGAATTTGGTGGGGATGACTGGCTGGGAAAGGTGGAAGGGGTGTAGGTACACGTGGGGCAGTGGTGGCGAATATTGTCTATAACATGCATTTGTACAAATGTCATTAAGTGTGTAAAGTTAGAATTCAGTTTATCCATTTAAGTAGGCAGACTTAACAGTTCTTGTGCAACATTTGGACTTTGGGGCTGTCTGTGGCCATCTTCCTGCTCATTTGGGGGTAATTCTGGTCCACTTTCTTCAGTTGCACTATGTACTGCTAAACAGAAAACCATGTTTTAGTGACATGTGAAAAAACTTACAGTAATTTTTCCACTTCAAAAATTATACTCTGTATCATTAGAGTTATTTCCATCACTCATTTAATCAGGGGGGGAAAAGTTATTACAACCACTCCAGGGTGCTTGCCATTTCTGTATAAAGAAAATAACACTATTTTTTACAAGTAATGTAGATACAATAAACTCTACTGTGACAGGAAGAAATATAGTGTACTTACTAGTTTTTGTAAGGGTTTCTTCAGAGTAGATTGAAGTTGCTTGTGATTGTGTACGCAAGGTTGCATTGAGGTTATACTGTTAGATGTACAGTTCAAGTTTGTGCTTGTTGCATTCCATTATTTTGCACAACCTATGAAATTGTACTTCTACTTTCATTAGTACAGAATTTGTATACATATTCAATTTTTGCATGTGCTACATATATCTGTTGTACTTTAAAGTAAATGGGGTTCATTACGAGGTTGGAGGTAAGTAACAGTCCTTACTGGCATGGAGCAAATACTGTGTCCATGTGGTAAAGAGGCCACTAATCGAGGGCTATTACGAGTTTGCGTGCATGAGCTTTGCACCATGCCGGTAACGACATTACCGGCATGCCGTTAAAGTCCAAAAAATGGCCCTTAGCGGCATCATGGAAAGCGCAGACAGCACTATCGGCATCAGTGGAAACGGCATTAGCGGGCACCGCTATTAGCGGTGACCGTTAATAGCGGTGCCCGTAAATAAGCGGAACCGGAAGTAGCGTCATCGCACAGGAACAGGAAAGAGCATGGCAGCCATCTTGAGAAACACAATCCATTGCCATCCTCAGCCCACAGGACCCGGAGCATATTGCTGACTACAGACATCAACCTCCCACAACAAAATCATGCACAAGGCAGTAAATAGAGGCGCCTCCCACCAGCGCAAAGAGCGCTTTAATGAAGATGAATTAACAACGCTGGCTGAGACCCTGGCTGACAATGCCAAGGTTGTTTTTGCAAAGAGCCTCAAGAGAGAAGCAGTGATAAAAAAAAAAGAAATCTGGGAACTTGTTGCCCAAAGAGTCAGCGCGGTAGGCAACACCCCCGCACAATAAAGGATGTTCGGAAGAGATGGGATGACCTGCGCCTGTGAGTCAGGAACATCCTGTCCGCAAACAGGAGCCAGGCCATGGCTACTGGTGGAGGACCAAGCTCACCAATAAAGCTAAGCCGGTGGGAGGAGATCTGCACCAGCACAATTGTCATAGAGGCCATCGAAGGTGTGGGCGAGATCAAGCGTGGCGCCACCTCATCGGCGGAAGGAGGTGAGTGTCCTAAGAAAACACTGTAAAGCACAGTATGATGATAGTCCACCAATTTGTCTGTCTAAAGAGGCAACGCATGGCCCATTACGTACACATTCCCTGCCTAGATGTCGTCCGCAGCATAGCCACATGCACATGCATGGAGCATGGCAATGCCATACCTGACACACACCACACAAATATGAAAATGGCATAAGTCACACTGCACGCAGGCCACAACAGAAATGCATGTCACATAGCATATTCCCGCCCCAACATGAGTGACCCCGATGGATGCCTGCATGCTCCACCCATATAGCAAGCAAAGTGATCATCAAAACTCCACTGCCTAATCCCCTCTAATGTGTAGAATAGCAACACTACAAATGTATGCATGATGCTTGTCAAACCATCACTCATACCGTCCCTGTCTTGGTCCCCCACAGGCTCAGATCCTGACAGCGAGGCCCGAGACTCACCCCCACAGGTGACTACACCCCGGAAGAGGGCCAGAGATGAAGGCAACAGGCCTTCCACTTCGAAAAACCCAGACAAGCCACGACAGGCTTTGAAGACCAAAACATCCCAGGATGCCATGGCAATGGTGCCGCCAAGGCCCATCACCACAGTCCCCACAACACCTGTGACACCTGCACAGGAGACAGTCGAAGGGGCACAATCTGCAGAGAACAGCTCTGTTGGGGAGACGGCAGCCACGGCACCCCTGACAGATGATGACGTACAGGGCCAGGTGTGTGTGCCTGTCTTGGACGACTCCTCGGACCTAGCTGCAACACCAAGTCCCATCCCATCCCCCCAGTCCACACCTGTCGACTCCTACCATGACACCACCCAGGAGCGGTCTGGGGGGGAGTCCCTACAAGGGTGCATGACTCCCACAGAGGATCCAAATGGATTTGCCCATGTCACACATGCACCCTCCACTCCACTGGTGTACAGGCGGGGTGCAGCAGGCAGGACACACAGCACAGCGCCAGGAGGATCTCACTGCCCTAGTGAGGCAGTTCGTCGCAGACAGTGCCCAAGCAAGGCAGGAGGGGCACGACAACACTGCCTCCCTGAGGCAGGTCATTGTGGAAAGCACCAATAGATTATGAGAGGAGGTGACTGCCCTGAGGCAGGTCCTCACCCGCATTGCAGATACCATGGAGGCTGAGCGTCCAGCCCCCAGAATCGAGCAAGCGGCTACCCCTTCTTTGTCAAGCTCCACCCAAAGCAGCCCCCTACGCAGGACAGCACACACCCTGCGCCGCCCGAACATGCCGCCACCAGGGGCAGGAGGCGGAAGGATGTAGACGGGATAGCCTGATGAAGGCAATAGTCACTGACACATGAAGCATTTGCTTGGACACCGTGTGTGGGAAGTTGTGGGGGGAGGTGGAGGGGGAGAGGGTGTGTGGGGGAGTTGTGGGGGGAGTGGGAGGGGGCAGAGGGTGTGTGGGGGAGTTGTGGGGGCAGGGGGTAGAGGGTGTGTGGGGGAGTTGTGGGGGGAGGGGGAGGAGGGAGAGGGCATGTGGGGGAGTTGTGGGGGGAGTGGGAGGGGGAAAGGGTGTGTGAGGTAGTGGGTTTGAGCACTTTAATCTTTTTTGGACAGTTAAATACACCCGTTGTGTTAAAATAAAATTCTTGAGTGGACATTCCGTATTGCATATGTGTCATTTATTGATATACAGTGCATAGTGTACATGTACTCCCACACCCAGTGCCCTCTGTCCAACTTTCATGTCAGCCTCTGCACCCATGTGTGTTAGAAATATTGTGCAATCACTGACTGACACACAGCACGTCCCTACTGTGCATCGGCACCACGATGATGTGCACCCACATCTTCTTCATCCCCTTCAACATCACCAGGTGGTTGCAGTTCAATGTCAGGGGGCAGGGGCACGTACCGTCAGGTACCTATTTTGTGCAGCATGACATATACCATGATGATCTTGGCCACCTTCTCAGGCCTGTATAGGAATGCCCCACCCGACCAGCTAAGGCAGTGAAACCGTGCCTTCAACAGGCCAAAGGTCTGCTGGATGACCACACGGGTACGGGTATGGGAATAATTGTAGTCCTCCTCGTGCCTGTTCTGTGGGTTTCGGACAGGGGTGAGGAGCCACGGCTTCAAGGGATAGCCACTATCACCTGCATGAGAGGCAATAAAGGTGTGTTAGTCGATTCACGATGGACAGCTGTACTAGTTACACATGCCTGCAGATTATCATCGGTCACATGCACATGTCCCTTGTTGCATGCACACAATTTTAATGCTCTCAATGTGTTCTGTGTCATGGACTGATGGTGTGGGTTGCATCTCCAAGATGATACATGGTGTACACTGCCTTGAAGTTGCTCATGCATTATGGACGCATATCGCTGTGTTTGTGTCAAATTTGTGATGTGATGTGTTCTGTATGATTTTCTAACTGGCAACTTTGGCAGTGGGCTCTGCAATATTAGGCATTCAGCGTGGATTATTACGATGGTGACATGCTGCACTTTGGGGTGGTGGCAGCCCTGTGACAAGCAGAGGATTCCCTTGGTGATTTTGTTCAGTGCACTCCCATGGATGCTTGTCCTGTGTAGTGATTTGCTGCAGACATTTACATAGGGAATATTCACTGCGTGTTGCTGGATTGTGTTACGAAGGGTGAGGTACAATGATGGGTGGTGGGCGTGTTGTGGGATGTGGGGTGTTTTTGAGTTTGGCATGTTGTGATAGGTGTCCAGCTTACTTCATTGCTATGGGATTTGGTTGTCATGTTCAGTTTGGGGTGCTTTGGGGCACAGTGTTTTGTGATGTTCACATCGTACTGTCACCACAACAATGACACCATGGTGGTGTGTACATCTATCCCCCCATTTACTGCCATGTGCCTGTCATGCAACTTACCAAGCAGCCAGGCACGTCGTCCTGCATGTCGCTCCATGTAGCGTGGTAGCGTGGAGTTCCGCAGGACCATTGAGTCATGTGTTGATCCAGGCTATCAGGCAGAACAATGTGTGATGATCTTGCTGGCGTCACATACCATCTGTACATTGATGGAGTGGTATTGCTTGTGGTTGCAGTACGCCACCTCTATGGCATGCATGACCACCAACTCCACGTGGGTGTAGTCGAGGGCACCTATACAATTTGGCATGCCTGCCAGTGCATGGAAGGCAACTTTCTTTTGCATCGAAAATCTCCTGGGGAGTCCGTGGTAGGGATATGTAGTCCCTTGTGTGCTGCAGGAGGGCATCTAGCACTTGGTTCAGCATGCAAGAAAATAAGGGTTTTGATATGCCATGCATGTGCCCCACTGTGTGCTTTTAGGTGCCTGTGGTAAGGAAGTGGAGCACCAACACTACCTTCAGTAGAGGGGGGATGGCGGTGCGCATTTCAATGAGGCTTACAATGTCGTTGTGTATCATGTCCACGATGGTGATGATGGTGTCCCGGTCCAGACGGTACAGGATATGGATCTGCTCCGGGGTTAGGTTGAATGGACTGGCTCTGATGCGAGGGATTTAGGGCTGCCTGTGTGGTACCACTGGCTGCACTGGTGGGGCATGCTGGGCCTGTCCCACCCTCCTTCTCCTCCTGCGTCTCCTCTGTGGTGCCTGATGTTGTTGTTGTTGTTGCTGGTGTAGCAATGCAAGCATATCCTCCATCCCCAGTATTGCTACTACTAGTGGAATCATTTTGGTCTGGGAAGGGGTGTGGTGTGTGGGTGTTCTCCTTTTGTGCTGGCCCAGACTCCATTGCCTCCACCAGTGCTGATTGTGTGCACCTGTGGCAGTTGGGAACACTGCATATAGCAGTTTACGGGTGCTTCGCGATGCCTTTATTGCCGGCACCCGGTATCCCCTATTAGCGCCTTCATGATGCTGGTATTTGCATGTCTGCCTGACTTGTGATGTCCTCCTGTTAGCGGCATCCCGGTATTGCCGGCCTGAACGCCTGCGTGCCCGCGCCCTTGCTGCTATTAGAGGCACCGTTATTAGCGGTGCCTCTAATACCGGGTTCTTAGGTCGGAATAGCCAGAGCGGTATGCAGTATCATCAGAAACTGTTCAAAACCTAAATGGTTATCTTGATGTACAGAAATTATAACTGTGTTTGAGGCATGTTTTTTCCCCTAAGTATATGCATCACAAGATGCAACTGACCCCTAAGGTAAGTATTGTAAGAACATATCAGAAGGGTAACCTCTGCAAATACAGTACCTTTTGAATTTTCAGCTTTTGACTGTTACTAAAGAAAAGCACCTGTCCTACATATGTCATTGAACAGAAAACAAGGGTCCAGACATGTGATGTCATCAGTGATATCATCAATGACATTTTTGATGTCATCTTTGAAGTCCTGGGTGTTAGTCTTAGCAGTGCACAGTGGTGGCATGAGTTATGGTTGCTTATCTTACCATAACTGGATTTCTGGGGATTTCTGGTTTTACCTGTGACCATACCGTCCCTGTAACAATGATTATCCATTGAATTTCATAGGTTTTTATTAGTACAACCTAACCATAACATCCCTTTAACAATGATTATCCATTGAATTCCATAGATTTTTTATTGGTGCAACTTGACCATAACGTCCTTTTAACAAAGATTTTTCATTCAATTTCAAAGGTTTTGATTGGTGCAACTTAACCATTAAGTCCCTTTACCAATTTTTTTCAGTGAATTGCATAGTTTTTATTGGTGCAACTTAACCATAAAGTCTCTCTAACAAAGTTTTTTTCAGAGAATTCCATGGTTTTTTACCATTGCATGCTATTTTCCTACAAACTACTAATATCATACTTACCCCAATATAGCAACATTTTCATCCAATTTACAATGTTGCACCTTGAGACTCTGCCATTTCCCACCTTCTAGCATCATTTTTAACACTTCCATACTTTTTCCGCTATTTTTGCTTCCGCAAATTTCCAGGAATGTCTGACGTCACTGTGGACCTTCCGGACAGTGCCACATGACCATGCACTTGTGAGCGGCATGATGACGTGTCCATGACTGCATTTGCACTTTGCGTTCGGGTCCTTGCTTCGAGGACAGTTCAGAACTGCATTTTCTACTGATCTAGGAACTTTCAAGCTCAAAATGTACCCTTGCACAGCTCCCACACCTATTCTTACTCATTATAAATTAAAAATCTAGTACAAAGCACATACCTGAAGAATATTAGCAAAACTGCTATTTATCTTAACAATGGCATCAGCTATTGCCATCCATCCTCCCCAAGAGCCACCACCTCCACCAGCTGGAGGACCCACACAACAAAAAAAGCATAGTATGCGGTAGAGGAAGTGCCTACCTCTAGCACCCAGAGAGAATCATGGGTGTGGCAGTTCTTTACGCCATTGTTGGGAATGTACCATAGGCTGAAGCTTCAAATGTGATATGCACGGACTACCTGGACATTACTCCTACAGGACCACCTCCATGTGCCGCCACACCAAATCCAACTACCACAATGCTCTCAGAAAGATTGTTCATTTCTTAGCAAGTAGTAGGCTCTCTTCCTCCACATCATCATCCTCAACCAAATCTGTAACCACACAGCCTACTTCTGTGGGACACAAAATCCCACCAGCTACATGGCAAGCAATAAAATAGGCTGTTGATCCATTTCTTTGGAAGACAACAGTCCTCTTTATATACTGCAACACACCACTCTCCCGGGGGAAGCAATTTCGACGTGTTTGAAGCTGAAATGAAGGAGCATGAGAAACACTGCCCACTATCTTAGAAGTAACTTGCCCACAACATCTTCCCCTGTCCACCTGCCCCTCCATATTAGTGCTTGGTGCCTCGTCCCCCATTTCCCTCCCTCTGTGCTCTTCAGTAGTTTGAAATGTGGTAGTCGTGGAGATCCAATGAAAAGCAGATGCCAAATCAGGGACGAACTGAAGAAGGCTGCAGTTTGAAATGTTATGCAAGCAATGCACATCATTGAGACCATCAGGTTCAGTTCAGTAGTCAAAGTTAGACAGTGAATGTGCTGATGATGGGTTGTGTAGGTAAATTGGTTTGATGCTGGGGGCCGAGGGACACCATTTTGGAAGATCAAACGGTTACTTTGAACACGTAACTTGTTTGGCGATACAGAAGCTTGTCTAAATAAAGTTGTATCTTTGTTCAAGCCAAGGAAATGACACACACTTGGATGGCACAGTGCAGCAGTGAACAGGCTGAAATGTGTGGGGCAGCGGTTAGAAGATCAGTGAGTGTCAAAGGCCGCCCACCCTTATCTTTTCTCAATAGATTCAAAGGCCTTTTGACATGCAGCACGCTGGTGTGAGGCCACTCATTTTGAGGTTGACTGGTCCCTTACTTCCTTTGTCTAGGAAAGCTTCCTGTAGAGTGGCTGTCTCTCTGGGGAGGGTTTTATTTGCCCTCACAAATGACCAAAGATAGGCAACCCCAAGGCTACAGTCTTGCTAGCAGAAGAAAAGTAGGTCTGTATGGAGATAATACATATCAACCTTCTACAGCTGAACTCGACTCACAAGGCAGACACATGTGTGATATCAAACTGATGTGGCTTGGTCACAGGACAGACAACAGGAAGGCAGGGCTAGCACCTCTTTGTAATGCAATGTGTTACCATGAAGCTAGTTTCCACCCCTCTGTATGAAGGACAATAAATGGCATGTCTCGGTCCACTAGTACTGCAGGCATCTCCTGCAGAGCGGAACCCTTTCAGAGGGAGAAGTATGTGATTTAAGGGAGACAGAAAGTCTGCTCTCATCACATACTTCAAGGGAGACCTGCGCTTTGATCAAGAGCCACAGAGGGCTCAGTTAATCAGAGAGACACTTTGATCTACAACAGACAGGAAGATGGGTGGGACTTGGGAGTACATGATGTCACTCCCTACCTTTCCTGTTGCAGAGCATTCTGGTTCTGACCTCAAGCATAACAGAAGATTGTTGGTGGGGACCCAGCATTGGTTCACCCAGGAAGGCTTAGCCTGCACCTATCACTGGGGCCCATTTGGCTTTAAAAGATGGCTGATCCCTCACTTAGCAGATCATCTGAAGGGTCCACCAGAAGCAGGATGTCATGATCTCCGCTTCCAAAAGGTCAGGACTTACCCAACTCCCTTGGAAGCAGACCCATAACCCAGGTTCCGAGTGCCAACCAGTCCCAATTGGGACCTTTTGGACCCTGTCCTGGCGCCAGTGGCACCAGGCTCATAAATATGCCCAGTCCCAGCGGTGGAAGCGCCGGGCTCATAATGCTTGGGTGGACTTACCTGCAGCAGACCATGCTGCTTACTTACCTGCCAGTTGAGCCTCTAATCCTCTTCTGTTTGGGACTACTTTTCCTGTTGGGTGGGGCAGGAGCCACTCCCTAGGTTCAGAACACCGGAACTCTTCTGGAAAGCAGGAACTCTTTTCTTACCTAGGCGAGGCTGTGGAAGTAGACACCTAAGCACTACAGGAGGCTATTTAAACCACACCCGATGGATGAATCTTGCTTTGCGTTATTCTGCATCCTCTGCAGCAGAACGCTCATCGTGTCTTCTGCATCTGATCCTGGGCCTAAGGGAAAAAGGCTTACCATCCTGAATCCAGTCTTCAGAAACACCTATAAAGACAAGAAATAACAGGTTAGCATTACGGTCTTCAGTGACAGCGCTTCTCTTACCTGGTCCATCGGCTGTCACCAACGCCTCGCGCTGCATTCCGGCATCTGAAAGACAAAGGCTTACCTACTCTTCGCGTGCTCCGGAGGTCTTCGCACTGCATTCCGGCATCTGAAAGACAAAAGCTTACCAACTCTTCGCACGCTCCGGAGGCCTTCGGCGCTGCATCCCGCATCTGAAAGACAAAAGAAGGTGCGTTTAAAGACATTGGGTAACTTTATTACTCACGTGCCATTACTCCTTCCCACGCCGAACCCAGTGGGTATCCCGGCACCCTTCAGCAGCTCCGAACTTGTACCTGCAAGATAAAAGGACAGTTAGTGCGCATCGTGAAGCAGGCAACAAGCGCTTACTTACGTGCTTCCAGGCACTTCTATTCCTCACACGGGTTCCATCCTCAACTCACTTCAGCCCGTCATCCGCCATCGCCGCAACCCTGCAAAACAAGAGACATCATTACAAAAGTCTTTTAAAGACATTTGAAATACTCGGAACTTACAGTTCGTGCAGTAAACGACGGACAGCAGTCCTCTGAGGTCAAGAGGCCTGCACCCTTATCCAGTGAAGAAACTGGTTACGGCACCCTGCCCCGAGGCAGATGGAGAGCTCGGCGTTCACTTACCTAAGGTGAGAGCGTTAACCTTTGGGGTTCTACAGGAGAAGAGAAGGGAAAGAAGAGAGAGACACCCAATAACCCCAGTTCATTAATCCCATATTTTCTATCTGCAGACATCTTACTCTTCGAGTCAGACATACAGTGCACAGAGGTCCAGCCCAAAGAGCCAACCGTGTGTTACACATCACCTTTGAAGATACGGTATTCGCCCAGTCAAGACCGGCGCCTCTGCGGGAATCAGGTGAGCGTTACAGAATGCAAAGCCTACCGCAAAACTCCTGCCCAGGCGCTATGGCAACCTCGGATACCGACCAGCTACCCCAGTTACTTGGGGAACTAAGAGCAGAAGTGCATGCAGCCCGTCAGGAAACGAACGCTCTAAGAAGGGAACTGATTATTTCCAAGGAGCGAACAGACGATCTCGCTAGACAATTGCTACAGTCACAAGCCAGACAGACCCCACTACCCGCATCAGGGGCAAATCTTCCTTCAACATCCTCTATGAATCCAGTGCAAATAAACCTACCTGGGAATGTACCTCTGGCTCCGCCCGAATGATTTTCTGGTGACCCAAAGAGGTTTGCAGTATTTATTAATCAGTGCCGGTTGCATTTCTTATGCCGGCCAGCAGCCTTTCCAACTGATCAAGCTAAAGTAGCTTTCGTGCTTTCGTACCTTAGTGGCAATGCGGCAGACTGGTCGATCCCTCTAGTTAATCAAGATGATCCGGTTCTCCATGATTTTCAAGCTTTTCAGCTCAGAATGGAAAAACTGTTCGCAAGACATTCACAGGGGCAGGCCTTGGACAATGAGCTTCTTTCGTTGCGACAGGGTAATCAAGACCTTTTGGCTTATATTGTGTCTTTCAACAGACTGATAGTGGAAACTCAATGGCCTGAGGACAAAAGGATTACGCTGTTTTATAGAGGTCTACGTGGAGAGCTCAAAGATGTGTTAGCCCAAGTAGTGAATCCCCCGCAAGACTGTTCGGACTATATAGACTTAGTCGTTCAAATAGATCACAGACTGCAGAACAGGAAGGCCGATCGTTCCAAGTTTGATGCTCGAGTATTTTCCA
Source organism: Ambystoma mexicanum (assembly GCF_040938575.1). Lineage (NCBI taxonomy): Eukaryota > Metazoa > Chordata > Amphibia > Caudata > Ambystomatidae > Ambystoma > Ambystoma mexicanum. The sequence continues at coordinate 1,011,981,153 of NC_090922.1, forward strand.
AACCACCAACTCCTTCCAAAGGAGTAGACTCCGGGGAACCCATGCAAATAGGGGGCCTGAAAGGACCACTAACACAAAAGGAGCGGGAAAGGAGAAAACAGTTGCAATTATGCCTCTATTGTGGAAACTCAGGGCACTTTCTTCGAGACTGTCCGGTGAAACCAGCCAAGAAGGCAGTAGGAGCTGCAGTTACCAAGGTCACAAACACTGAGCAGGGAAACAACCTTGCCCGACAAGAATAGAGGTCCTCTTGCCGAGCGTTAAAACCAGTTCCGTGACCTCGCATTTCGTGACACCTATGGTCCTCATTAGCCCTGATCATCCGGATCAATTACATGCGATTGAAGCTTACGTCGACAGCGTTGCCATCAGCAATTATGTGGATCATGAAATGGTTTTGAGGATGAATCTAACTCTTTGTCCCAAGGCTGTAAAGGACGTCATTACTACGGTGGATGGTACGGAGATAGCCTCCGGACCACTAACGCATACCACTCAAGAAGTGACGCTAGTAAGTCAAGATGGACACCATGAGAAGATCGTGTTCGATGTGATCAAGGCCCCTCAGTTCCAGATTATTCTAGGAATACCTTGGTTAGAGAAACACAATCCTCAGATCGATTGGCGAGCAAGAACGGTTCAGTTTCCAGAATGTGTCTCTACTTGTCACCCTCCACCTGGTGTTGCACTGGCAGCAATTTCTTCGGAGACTCCCCAGTTACCTTCCGAATACCTAGAATTCCAAGATGTTTTCCAGAAGGATCAGGCTAACTCTCTACCTCCTCATAGGTCTTATGACTGCCAGATAGACCTGCTACCTGGATCTACTCCTCCTTGTAGTAGAATTTATGCCCTCACCGAGCCTGAGAACCTTCACCTCCGACAATACCTGGATCAATACCTAGCGAATGGGTTTATTCGTCCTTCCAAGTCCCCTGCTTCTTCAGCTTTGTTCTTCGTTCCAAAAAAAGAAGGGGACCTTAGAACTTGTATAGATTATCGTGCCCTGAACCAGATCACCGTTAAGAATAGATATCCGTTACCTTTGATCCCTGAACTCCTGGACAAAGTCAGAAAAGCATGCATATATACAAAGCTGGATCTTAGTGGAGCCTACCACTTGGTACGAGTAAAAGAGGGCGATGAATGGAAGACGGCCTTCCGCACCAAGTATGGGCTATTTGAATATCAGGCCATGCCCTTCGGACTTTGCAATGCCCCGGCCGCCTTTCAATATTTAATGAACTATGTCCTCAGAGAGCTCATAGATGTATGTGTTGTTGTTTACATTGACGACATCCTCGTTTATTCTTCATCGGAATCTGAACATCGGAAACACGTGAAAATGGTCCTCGAGAGATTGCGTCAACACAAACTTTTCGCCAGGTTGGAAAAATGTGTTTTCAACGTGACTGAAGTTGAGTTCTTGGGATTCATATTATCACCTAGCGGAGTGCGTATGGATTCAAAGAAAGTCGATGCAATTCTCAAATGGCCATCACCATCCTCCGTAAAAGGTGTTCAAAGCATGTTAGGCTTCGCTAACCTTTACCGCAGGTTTATCCCCGAATTCTCTCGAAGAGTCCAGCCCATCACCGCCTTGTTAAAGAAAAACAAACGTTTTGAATGGTCTACCGAGGCGGAGCAAGCTTTCCAGAATTTGAAGACTAAATTTATCTCTGCACCAATTTTAAAACATCCTCGCCCCGAACTCCCCTACATCGTTGAAACTGATGCTTCGAGCCTTGCCATGGGGGCAGTTCTATCACAAAAGGACCCAGTAAGCAATCAGTTGCATCCCGTGGCATTTTGGTCCCGCAAATTCTTGCCTCCTGAAATCAATTACACTATTACTGATAAGGAACTTCTGGCTATCAAGTCTGCCTTTAAGGCTTGGCGGCATTATCTTCTGGGGGCCCCACACACCGTTACTGTGATTACGGATCACCGAAACCTGCAATATTTGAAAACCGCAAAAGCCCAATCCTCTAGACAACTCCGTTGGGCACTATTCTTTGCCGAGTTTGACTTCATAATTACCTATCGACCTGGTACAAAAAACGGTAAAGCTGATGCCCTTTCTCGGATGGGAGTGGAAGAACACTTGATCAACCCTAAACCTGTACCTATCATTCCCGAACAAAGAATTCTGGGTGTAATCGCCACACAATCCATAGAGGAAGTTAAGGATAAAGCCAGGCAACTTGTAACTCCAGCAGACATACAGAATTGGCATCTGCAGGGAAAGGACTTTGCAGTGAAGGACAACTTATTGTATTTCCAAGAACGATTATACCTGCCCAGCACAGATTTACAGAAAAAGGTAATCTCTTGTTATCACGATTCCTTAATGGAAGGACATCCCGGTATGGCCAAAACCTCAGAAAAGATCAAGCGCTACTTCTGGTGGCCGTCTTGGAAAAAAGATATCAGAGACTTTATAATGTCCTGTGGAGTATGCGCCCAAAACAAGAGTCAAAAGGAAAAACCAGCCGGCCTCTTACGCCCTATTGACTTCCCACCTCGCCCTTGGCATACGCTTTCTATGGACTTCATCACCGATCTACCTCCATGCTCCGGATACAATACGATCCTAGTAATCGTGGACTTATTCTCCAAGATGGCGCATTTCATTCCACTCAAAGGCTTGCCAACAGCAACAACTCTGGCCCGAGAATTTCTCGAAAACATCGTCCGACTGCACGGTTTTCCTTCAGTTCTAATTTCGGATCGAGGTAGTCAATTTATTTCTCATTTTTGGCGAAGTTGCTGTCGGTCGGCTCAAATTGATGTGAGACTATCGACCAGTCACCACCCTCAAACCGACGGACAAACCGAGAGGACCAATCAAACTCTAGAACAGTATTTACGCTGCATGCTGCAACAAACTGAAAAAACTTGGAAAGATATCCTTTGGATAGCCGAATATGCCTACAATAACTCTGTCCACTCGGGAACTGGGAAAACCCCGTTTTTTCTTCTATAAGGCAGTCACCCTCGAACCTCGGAGTTGGATCCACTCCAAGATCTTGGAACACCAGCAGTAGACTACCTGCATTCTACAATCACCCAAGCCTTTAAGGAAGCCGTTTCTCACCTTCAAAGGGCTAAGGAACAATACAAGAAAGGAGCAGATCAACATCGGAAGGAAGCCCCCCAATATCAAGTAGGAGATCAAGTCTGGTTATCCACCAAATATCTACCTCTAAAAGGACCACGCACATTCAACCCAAGATACCTTGGTCCCTATTCCATCACTACCATAGTAAACCCAGTAGCGGTCAAGTTGGACTTGCCCCCTCACATGAAGATACATCCGGTTTTCCACGTCTCTCTATTAAAACCCGTGCAACCTCAAACCCGACTAACTAGATCTCCAAAACCTATCCTAGTTGATGGAGAACTTGAGTTTGAAGTCAAAATCATCCTGGACTCCAAGATCTCCAAATCTAAACTATTTTACCTAATTGACTGGAAAGGCTACGGCCCCCAAGAAAGATCCTGGGAACCTGCAGAATATGTCCACGCTCCTCGTCTAATCAAAAGATTCCATCGAACATTTCCTGACAAGCCCAAACCCCCGGAGAAGCCCGGTTTGGGAGGGGCCTTGAGGGGTGGGGGTGCTATCATGATCTCTGCTTCCAAAAGGTCAGGACTTACCCAACTCCCTTGGAAGCAGACCCATAACCCAGGTTCCGAGTGCCAACCAGTCCCAATTGGGACCTTTTGGACCCTGTCCTGGCGCCAGTGGCACCAGGCTCATAAATATGCCCAGTCCCAGCGCTGGAAGCGCCGGGCTCATAATGCTTGGGTGGACTTACCTGCAGCAGACCACGCTGCTTACTTACCTGCCAGTTGAGCCTCTAATCCTCTTCTGTTTGGGACTACTTTTCCTGTTGGGTGGGGCAGGAGCCACTCCCTAGGTTCAGAACACTGGAACTCTTCTGGAAAGCAGGAACTCTTTTCTTACCTAGGCGAGGCTGTGGAAGGAGACACCTAAGCACTACAGGAGGCTATTTAAACCACACCCGATGGATGAATCTTGCTCTGCGTTATTCTGCATCCTCTGCAGCAGAACGCTCATCGTGTCTTCTGCATCTGATCCTGGGCCTAAGGGAAAAAGGCTTACCATCCTGAATCCAGTCTTCAGCAACACCTATAAAGACAAGAAAGAACAGGTTAGCATTACGGTCTTCAGTGACAGCGCTTCTCTTACCTGGTCCATCGGCTGTCACCAACGCCTCGCGCTGCATTCCGGCATCTGAAAGACAAAGGCTTACCTACTCTTCGCGTGCTCCGGAGGTCTTCGCACTGGATTCCGGCATCTGAAAGACAAAAGCTTACCAACTCTTCGCACGCTCCGGAGGCCTTCGGCGCTGCATCCCGCATCTGAAAGACAAAAGAAGGTGCGTTTAAAGACATTGGGTAACTTTATTACTCACGTGCCATTACTCCTTCCCACGCCGAACCCAGTGGGTATCCCGGCACCCTTCAGCAGCTCCGAACTTGTACCTGCAAGATAAAAGGACAGTTAGTGCGCATCGTGAAGGAGGCAACAAGCGCTTACTTACGTGCATCAAGGCGCTTCTAATCCTCAAACGGGTTCCATCCTCAACTCACTTCAGCCAGTCATCCGCCATCGCCGGAACCCTGCAAAACAAGAGACATCATTACAAAAGACTTTTAAAGACATTTGAAATACTCGGAACTTACCGTTTGTGCAGTAAACGACGGACAGCAGTCCTCTGAGGTCAAGAGGCCTGCACCCTTATCCAGTGAAGAAACTGGTTACAGCACCCTGCCCCGAGGCAGATGGAGAGCTCGGTGTTCACTTACCTAAGGTGAGAGCGTTAACCTTTGGGGTTCTACAGGAGAAGAGAAGGGAAAGAAGAGAGAGACACCCAATAACCCCAGTTCATTAATCCCATATTTTCTATCTGCAGACATCTTACTCTTCGAGTCAGACATACAGTGCACAGAGGTCCAGCCCAAAGAGCCAACCGTGTGTTACACATCACCTTTGAAGATACGGTATTCGCCCAGTCAAGACCGGTGCCTCTGCGGGAATCAGGTGAGCGTTACACAGGAAAGAAGAACTCAGCATTTGGACCCTGGCTGATGGTACAGTCTACCTTACATATTCCGCCAGTGAAGGAAGGCCAGGATTTCCAAGAGGGAAGCAGAGGACCCATCCAGCAGCTCCAGAACTGGTGCCCAGCCAGCACACAGCATGCCTTGCTAGGTTCTGCCAGCAAGCTTCCTATGTGGTAAGTGCCAGAGAGTCTCTGAATAAAGGAGAAGGCCGTTGCCTCCAAACACTCTCCTCCGCTTTGGGCCATTGGCTTTGGATAGAATGCCTCAATCCCTGCAAAGAAGCTAGGAGGAGTGCCACACAAGCATCAACCAGCATCCAGCTTTTAAGGACATTTTCGAGGCAATTAAGATCTCAAACCGCGACCGGCTGCACCACTGACCTGTCAAGCTGCAAACAAAAAGAAGGACCTTGACTACAAAGCCAGTGTTGTGGGCTGCACTGCCAATCTTCATGTAGTGGTTTGTAATGTCCATTATATTTAAAAAACAGAAATCAAAGTAAAAAAATCTTCAATATTAGTTATTCACTAATAGTTATCTTCTTAATTGGTTAATCTTTCATCAATTAGAAGTAGATGCATCATTGGGCCAATGCATTTCAGACAATTCTGTCCTTCGTTGGTGCCAGTACCATCTTTAAATTAAATCAGTTGGATAATTACAAATCAGTATCCAAAACCATTCAATGTGCATCTAAAGCGGCATATTCCACATAAGAATATTGTAATTCAATAGAAACCAAAGTAAGCTTGGCATATATCACACATCAGGGTGGATGTCGATCTATCTAGAGTGGCTACTAGCATGTTCCTAAGATTATTGCTCTTCTGATAGACAAACACTTTTGGTTGTGGAAATAAGTCTTTGGTTCTCACATCACTATTGAAAATGATCAATTGGTTAACAATACTTTGCTTAAGGTGTTAGCATAGGCAGGTGCCAATCCATTGGAGACTCTAAAGAATTGTTGACAATACTCCTCAATGTTATCTCCTTGAACTCATGTTTTGAATACAATCAGTCATATTATCTCCGGATATCGGAAACAGCAGTGGGGTCCATAATGGCACCTCTCTGTGCTCACTCCATTATGTACCGATTTGAATTAACACACATATTAGAAAATCAACACTGAAAAGAACTCATTCATTAAGAAATGGGTTTGATATATCAATGACATTTTTGGAGTATGGGGTGTAAAGCAGATAAGAGCTCAAAGAATTTTTGGAATACTTAAATAGTGTAGACACCTGCATCCAGTTTACCATGAAGATCGGCAACCTGTACAACCCTATTCACAAAAAACTACAGATCGGAACAATTTATTACATAGGATATGAGTTTTGATCCCTCAAACATTTTAAAGAATCTACCTTATGGACAAATGCTTAGGGTCAAGAGGATTGTAAGTGATACTGAGGATGTAAAGAACAAGTAACTAAATTACAAGAAAGACTGCGCCAACGAGGATACCCCGACAATGATTTAGAAATGGCACTATCTAAAACCAACATCAAGGGTTGTGATAACCTTTTATTAAATACACCTAAACGAGAAAGTTCAGACCTAGTATTTGTCACCAAATACTTGATACAAAGTAGACAAATTAAGCAAAATATAGTTAACCGATGGAGCATTCTCACTAGTGATGTGAGAACCAAAGGCTTATTTCCACAACCACCAGTGTTTGCCTATCAGAAAAGCAATAATCTTCGGAACATGCTAGTAGCCACTCGGGATAGATCGACATCCAAAAGTTCAGATAAATACCCAGGAACCTATCCCTGTCTTAACTGTGGGAATTGTAATAACATCATTAAGGGATCCACAGTTTCACATCCAAGAATTGGTGAAAAAATTAAATTGAAACAGCCACATGTTCCACAGAGAACGTCATTGATAGCAACACATGCCCGTGGGGGATCTATTATGTTGGTGAAACATCAAGAAAAGTGAGACTTTGGATTAACGAACATAAATCCTGCATTAGGAACAATAACCAAACATCAGCTCAGGCTGGACATTTTCTGGAAAAGGGTCATGCTGTGTCGCAACTCAGATTGCTAGTACTAGAAATTATACAGAAAAAACGTTACCATATATAATGCCAAGCAAAGAAGAGCCCAACGAGATTGGTTTGAAAAACGAGATGCTCTTACCCCAGGAGGGATATATGAAGGATGGGACCTGAGTTGCTTTTTATAAAGATATCCAGTGAATCACTGTTTGATTGACCTTGAAATGACCAGCAAAACCATGTGGATATCGACTTACTGTAAACCTATGGATGGCACTGATGTTTTAACATCTGTATAATATTCACTGCAAACGTCTTTGTTTGTGATCCCAATACAGTAAAACCGAGGTTTACTGTCTTTAGGTATTTACAACACTAGATGTCCGTTGTATACTCCTTATGACGTACATGCTAGAGTATAAAACAGATTAGAATATATCATGAGGTGTAAATTGTACATTTGTATCTAATAGTACCACTTGTTCATTTTAAACATGGCTTCCTCTAAGGCTTTGCAGTTTACATTCAGAATGTTTCTGAGTTCATTTCGATTGGATCAAATCAGCACTGGTTTCTTACGTTATATCTACCTATATGTTTATGGGTATCATTTCAGTAGCCCTGTGTGTCCATTGTACAGGTCATCCCCTCATTGGGTATTACGTCCTCTGATTTGCGATTACATCCGCCTTCACATTTATGCGTGACCCATATTTCTGGCAATAGGAATCCTTCCTATTTTTTTACAAAGGCTCCAGTGATTCGATCTCTTCCTACACTCGCAGGTTACATTAATCACCAAGTTTTGATTTGTGGTAAAATACCATTATATTATTTCACGAATATTGTATTCCTTTTCCTCCCTTTCAACACATTGGTTTTCAATGTATGTATTGATCATTTCATTATGTTGATTGATGTCTGCTATGCATAATTTGCATAACTCGAATATGTTTGTGCTTTTATATCATGACTTCATGACAAACCTGTATACTTTGATTCTGATGTGTGATATATGCCAAACTTACATTGCTTTCTATTGAATTACAACATTCTTATGTGGAATATGCAGCTTTAGATGCACATTGGCTGGTTTTGGATAATGATTTGTAATTATCTGACCAGACGTGTCCGAAATGCATTGGCCCTATAACGCATCTGCTTCTAATTGATGAAAGATTAACTAATTACGAAGACAACTATTAGTGAATAAACTAATATTGAAGATGTTTTCACTTTGATTACTGTTTTTTTTTAACTATAATCAACATTACAAACCACTACGTGGTGTTTGAGAGTGCAGCCCACACTGCTGGCTTTGCAGCCAATGCCCTTCTTTTTGTTTGACATGTGCATGTTTTTCACGGAGCACCGCTTAAAGTATTTGCACCCCATGCAGATAATTTAATTTAATCAAAATGTCTATTTATGTTACTTTTAACATCAGCTGTGCGCACTCACTGCTTCCCAGTCTTGTTGTCATGCTGCAGTCACTAAAGTCGTCCGAGACGCTTTGTCACCAACCAGCACGGAGATAACAATCCCTGACCCAGAGGGTCTGTGTAGGCCAGCTTGCACCCATCCATCCAGCCACACTTGCCGAATAGTCTGCCGCCTGATACCCGCAGCTGTCTCCCTTCTTGAACTCTGTCGCAGGAGCTGAAAAGCGTCCTGGAACCTACTTGACGCTGTCGAGCATCACGATCATCTCAAGCACCAGGTACATTGGGGTTCTGTCCCCCTGGTCCTTCTCCGAAGGCCACTAGTGACATTTACGCACCCTTGCTCCCTTGGTGCTGAAACCAAATTACCTTGAACATTTAAGTCTGACGGCTTTACCGACTACCCTCCTGTCAGTATCCAGAGTGCTTCCCTTTCCTTCGCAAAACTATCTGCCCTCTGTGTACCTTTACAGTGTGGGTTGTAGTATGCTGGAATTGTCTGTTGTAATAATAATAAAGTAGATATTTTTATACAAACTTGACTTAACAGTTCCTTTTATCATTGGGTAAAAATAGTATTTTCACTGTGTTGCAACTAACCAATGATCCACGAGCTAGCGGAGATAAACTTGCTGTTTTATCCACATTATGAAAAATTGGACAAGGAGGTTTATAATTTACTTGTTTTCCAATCTGTTCGGATCCCTTCTGGTGTACTGGAGATGTGGGGCTGATTCATGGTTTAGAAATCAATTTTCATCCCTGGACCTCTGGTGCCCCGGAAGTTGATTCGTCAAACATGCACCGTTACAAGTGAGATAGATTTCTTCCCATGTATGTTGCATAGTTGCGCTGTCTTTACATTTGAATCAACCAGCGGTGTCTCTGCATTGGCAAATTGCAGATCACCATTGCCTGTGTGTCCTACATGAATTCCAGGAAACTACTGTCTGTTGTGAAGTTACTTTGTGTAGAAGTGTGTGATCATTTTAAAAGATTTCCACACAGCCAGAGTGTTGTGCACAGAGCTTTTGACGGCCTCTATTTTGTGTAAAATGGCACCATAAGCAGCATCTCTTATGGAGCCGAGACTTCGGCTCTGGTCAGTAGTGATACAGGTTTGCTAAGTAGTGACTGTGACCAAATATCAGCAATGGCAACAAGGCTGGTTTCAGTAAATCAACAAGCCTGCTTCTCAATAGGTGCTGAGAACCTTAGTATATGCCCTGATGAAAGCAAACAGCCATTCAGTACAGATTTGCTGCGCAGATTATACCTCACATGAGATAAATTTTTATGAACAAAGTAATATGTGGTGGGCTTATCAAATCCAATCATAGGGACTGCAGTCATTTCAATAGTGCAGCCGGGAGCCTCCTTGCCTCAACTGCCACTAACTCTGATGACACTCTGCCCCCTCTGCACTGGTCCGCTGGAGTCGCAGTAGCTCTGAAATGTGTCCTCCAAACAACCTTAAGCTTCAAATTGCTGAGTTCAACACTAACTCGCTCTCCAATCTCTCTCCACACCACTCTACTGCGGTCATGGTTATTTAGGAGGAACTGTGCTGCCAAATGTGTCCTCTACACAACAATAAACTGCAAATTGCTGAGTTCCACACAAGCTCGCTTTCGAATTTCTCACAGCCCCACCATTCTGCTGCAGTCGCAGTGGTTTAGAAGGAGGAAGTGTTGCTGCCAAATGTGTCCTCCACACAACATGCTGAGTTCCACACAAACTCACTCTCCAATCTCTCTCTGCAATACTCTGCTGCAGCCGCTGTGGTTTTGAAAGAGGAAGTGTTGCTCCCAAATGTGTTCTCCACACAACAGTTAGCTGCCAATTGCTGATTTCCACACAAACGAACTCTCTAATCTCTTTCTACATCACTCTGCTGAAATCGTGGTGCTTTCAAAGGTGGAAGTCTTCCTCCCAAATGTGTCCTGCACACAACAGTAAGCTGCCAATTCCACACCAACTTGCTCTTCAATCTCTCTCCGCACCAATCCACTGCCATCGCAGTGGTTTTGAAAGAGGAAGTGTTGCTCCCAAATGTGTCCTCCACACAATCATCAGCTGTCAAATGCTGAGTTCTGCAAAAAAAAACTCACTCTACAATCTCTATCTGCAAAGCTCTGCTGCAGCCGCAATGGTTTTGTTGGAGCATGTGTTGCTAGCAAATGTGTCCTCCACACAACAGTAAACTACCAATTGCCGAATTCCACACAAACTCCCTCTCCAATCTCTCTCCACACCATTACACTGCAGTCACAGTGTTTTTGAAGAAGGAAGTGTTGCTTCCAAATGTGTCACCCACACATCAGTAAGATGCCAATTGCTGAGTTCCCCACAAATGTGCTCTTCAATATCTCTCCACACCAATCTGCTGCAGGCGCAGTGGGTTTGAAGAAGGAAGTGTTGCTCCCAAATGTATCTTTCAAGCCACGGTAAGCTCACAATTGCCAAGTTCGATATAAAGTCGCTCTCCATTGTTTCTCTGCACCAATACGCTGCAGCCGCAGTGTTTTTCAAGGAGAAAGTGTTGCTCCCAAATGTGTCCTCCACACATCAGTAGGTGGCCAATTGCGGAGTTCCCCACAAATGCGTTCTTCAATATCTCTCCACAACAATCTACTGCAGTCGCAGTGGGTTTGAAGGAGGAAGTGTTGCTCCCAAATGTGTCCTCCATGCAACAGTAAGCTGCCAATCACCAAGTTTCACACACATTCACCCTCCAATCACTCTCTGCACCAATGCGCTACACTGTATTCCCAATCCTTCTCCGCTTGTCAATACCGCCCCTTCTATGGCAAATGTTGACAATTTTTTCTGAACTAGCTTCACTTCCTCAATTTTCCGAGTCTCATCTTCCTATTTTTCTCTTGTAATAACCAATAATGGTGTACTATTGTCAAATGTATCCAAACCCAAGGCTTTGCTTCCACCCCAACTTGTTCTTCATCTATCTCTGCACTGGCTCAGGCAGCCCCTGATATAAAATGTTGTAAAATAATGCCAGTCTTTTCCCACAGATTGCAGGTTTCAAGTTGGCATTTTTCCTGAGTATCCTGAATGCAAGCAATATCATCTTCATCTTCCTTCATTTTACGTGTCATATTTGCACCCATATCTGATGTATCGGGGTACTGTACCCTGAGTGCCATCCAGACATCTGCTCTACAATTATTAAAAAAGTGCTCCATCATGTACTGTATTCTGTGCTGTCACACTTGAATATCCTGCTCTTCTCCATATGTCATCAGCCCTCTCTCTCCAAGAATAGCTGCCAAGAGACCTTTTTATGTCCACTATGGCCAACGTGTCCTCCTGTCATTTTTTCTAATTTGAATATCCATTTACCTGTGCTCGAAATCAAACTCTGGTGCTTACACCTTATATTATCCTTGTCCATCTGTGGACATGGCATATACCGTGGTCTTGCTTCCCCTTTTTCCAATAAGGGAATCTGAGTGTACCCCCTCCCAGAGTCAGATCCCATCATTGCTCTATCCATGGCAGGGACGACTGTCCCTGTCTGTGTCCTCATGGGTAACAACCTTATCCTGCTCACATATGGCGGCTACATTGCCTTCCTACTTTAAGATCATCCTCTGGGATGCTCCGGATATGCTATGGTATCTGGCATCCTATCTGTAGGCTGTTCCAGATTCGACCATCCCATTTCTTTATCCTTTTGCAGACTTCTTTCATGGGTGCACAATATCTCTCCTTCTACCCCAAGAATAGACTTTCTTTCTTTGTTTAACATGTCTATTCCCCAACTAATGTGACTATAATCCCCTTCACTCCTATAGTTATTCAGTCTACTTAAAGACAATAATCCATGTCCATGACTGAATGGATTTTCTTCTTCGCTTCGTAATTGAAATGCTAGGGACTGATCACTCTTCTCTTGAATCCCATACTTGCTACATTCCTTTAACTGTTGATAGACCTTGCTGATCCTTTCTCCAATGCTTGCCACATCAAATCTTTCTTCTTCCAATACTACTCTAGATGCCACTGGTGTTGCTTCCTTTATCAGAAGAAACTCTTCTTTTCTATCCCATCATATTTCTGGACTTGGCCCTACTGGTTCCTTATTAATGAAACTGGTATCAAGACCCTGTTGTCTCCTTTTTCATTCCATTACTTTGTCTATTTCTCTTCATTTTCTCACATCCTGTCTAATTGTTTCTTGCCTTCATTCTTCACCTGTCCTTATTCCTTCCCTTCTTTCCTCTTCTTCCCTTCATATCTGTAATTGTTTGTCCCTTAATCTTTGCGCTTCCTCCTCTTCTCTCTTCCTTTCCCTTCCATCCCTATCTTCTATCGCTCTCTGTCTATTGTCATACTTTCTTTGTTCTTCTACCTGTTCTTCTTTTTTAGCTTACTCCTCCTGATATATCTGTTCTCGTCTCTGTCTGCTGTTCCTTTTCTGCTCATCCTCTTTCTTTTCTCTCGTTCCTTGTCTTTTTTTTCTTTTTCATCCTTATCTTCTCTTTGCTTACTTCCTTGATACTTTTCCCATCTATTTTAAACAATATCTGTCCTCCCATCATTCGTTCGGCATGTGCGCTATATCGTCAGCTTTCTCCTTCTCTTCTTTCCATCTCTTAATCTCCCTGTCTATTTCTGTCAACAGATTTGACCGCTCACTCCTTTCCTCTTTGTCTTGTGTGATCTGATAGAGCTCATCTTTTCTCCTATTCTCCTTTGGGTTATCATCACTACTGTAAGCAGTGGGTTCACACATCAGATTACCCTGTTGCCGCTTTCAAATACTTTAATGGATATAACCCTATTTCTTCTGTACTAGCACCTTTTGCTTCGGGTGAGGTAAGGCGAGCTGGAGGCTCAACACCTTCCTCCTTTTGCTGACTAAGCATCCACTCTTCAGGTGGAGGGTCTTCTCTTTCTTTTTGGTACATCTTCCAGAGCTCTAGAATCACTAATCTTTTCTCCAATTTCTTCCCTGTGCAATACTGCTTTTGACAATGATCCCCCTTGTGGCCACAGCATGAACATTTGATCTGCCGTGCCTTTCACCCATTCTGCACTATGCAAGCTTGGGCATGTGCTCTGGTAATGTTTTACATAAGTGCATAAGAGGAGTGTCTTCCATAATGAAAAGTCTCCCTTGACTGTCAATACTTACCAGACTGTTAAATAAGATTTATACTTTTGCTTAAATCACCACTTTTGCAACGATATATCTATTTCTTTAATTGGCTATATCTATATTCTTGATTAGCGCCAAACACTTCACTAAGCTCAATAACTGTTGCTCCTCAACATTTTCAATTTTTTCACAACTTCTATCACTCTTTTATATTTCTACTCAACAAACAACATTCAGACTAGTCGACATTACACATTTACAAACACAGTGATCACCTTATCTCTCTCGCCTTTATTTTTTACCCTATATAGGGTTTGAGACGTCACCTTACATAATCCTCATTACGCCTTATATGTTTCTGGTCTACCCCCACTGGGATTTGAGATGTCTCCTTCTGAAACTTCCTTGAGTCAGGACTCCTAGGCGCAACTTTTTCTCTTCACAATATTTCCGGCTACTCAAAAAATTATCACAATCCCATCCCCTTTATTTGCCATTCCCCTTAGTCCACTCACCATTCGTTAATCAAATTGAAGCCTTTGGTATCGACTCATCCTTCAATCCGACCACTTCACCTTTCGTCCGCAGAGCGCCCATGGAAACCGGGCAGGGATTTTGTCAAATGGGGACCTTCCCACTGTCATGGTTCTTCTTGCGTGTGTATTTCTATCGGCTGGTCTCTACAGGAAACCCTGTGATCTTCTGGCTAATGGCAGAGAATGCCCAATCATCCGAAACACTAGAGACAAACTAGTTTGGATCTTTTTTCAACCATCCGCACCGCTACCACGTGAGTTTATGGCCCTTTAGTAATGTGCATGTAATTGATGGGATTGCATATTAATTATGAGTCCAAATAATCAAAATGACTCAGGAAGATGGCAAATGTACTGTTTTATTAACAATGATATAAAACAGGGAGTTTACAATGGACATCAATAGACATTCGCTCAGGCTCTCGATGCTTTTATCTTAAAAACATCCTTATATGCAAAAGAAATATGTCAGAGATGACATCATACTAGGTGGCAAATAATAGAAAACCTATCAAGGGTTAGGATTGGCTAAGAGAGACAACTAAATATACTTTTTATAGGGACTAGGATTGTGGTTGGCTGCCCACTGTCAGGTGAACAACTGCTGCCTACCTCTGAAAATATATAATCTTTAACTCTATTAAGTACACGGTTTATCATTGGTCTTCACACTATAAGGTCCTTTGTTATATGACCCTCTACAATTGGTTGGCAAGCTTATGCCATGTCTGGAACAAATGGTTCACTTAGCAGCACGTAAGTTCAGACCCTGACTTTACCTCCCCACCCAATTAGCCAAACATCTCTCATCACTGATCCCTTCTGCCATGTAGATTGTCTTTGAACTTGGCCTTGCAAAGTATTCTTGTCTGTGGGAATATATGGGAGTGCAGGCTATCACTATTGTTGTTCTAGGACTCCAAGCTCAACTCTAGTTCTATCCTTGGCTCACGTGACAGGAGACCACGATTTGGTCCGTTTTCCAGCATTTAAATGTCAAATTAATTAAACTTGGCACTTTTGGTGTTCTTTCTTTGTACCTTAACAAGGGATGATTCATCCTTCGCACATTCACTGCTTTCAAGAATAGACAACTGACGTTGCCTGCTTCAATTTTGATACCAGGCCAGAGAGTCTCGCCATCTCAGCTTATTCTTGCTGCATTACAAGTCTTTGCCTTTTCCTCTCCATGGGTCCAGGCTTACTAAATTCATGACACCGATGTCCATCCCCTATACAAAGGCGGCTTTGCCTGCAGTCTATTCACTGCATATACCCAGCTTCTATGATGACTCAGTCTACTTGCGTTTCAGCAACTGTACAACTTTGTCATCAGTTTTTGTAAGATCCATCCATTTTCTTCAGAAAGTATTCTTTGGGCGTCAGGCATGTTCCTTGTGACGTCACTAGCTTCTCTGTCTGCTCTTTTTCATATTCGTTCACTGAGTTATTTCCTCAGATTTTTGTGTATTCAGGGATAGATTCAATAGGGTTTTCTAAATGGTTACCTTCTTTCAAATATCTGCTCCGGTATTGGCACAACTGCTGGTGTAAAACATGGTACGATCTCACGCTTCCAACATATAGGAGGTTGGGGATGGGATTTCCTGAAGAGGCATGTAGCTGCTCTTCTACATCCTGCTCCATTGCCAAACACTCTTCTGATATCTATGATCTTTAATGCATGGATGAAAAAGACCAGATCTTCATCACCAAACCCAGATCTCAGAGGATCACTCAGCAGTCATACACAAAACCACCCAGCAGGCTATAAAATCAAAGTTACAACTCCAATGTTCAATGAAATCCTGGACAGAAAATCTCACTTTGTTGGGACAGACTCCCAGGTATGCTGGAGCGATGCTGGAAGTCTGCAGAATTGGAGAGCCCAACTCCCTCCCCAGTATACACAGAGGGCTCATTTAACGGCAAGTTCAAACTGTGATTTATTACAGACAAAAGCAACATGGATCAATACAATAATACAGCTGGATTCCAGTGCGTCTTCAGCTTTCTCTGGCTCACAGGCCAGTATTAGTTCAAAATTACATCACTAGTATGTCATTACTTAAGCCGCTCTCCAAAAACCTATTGCTGTGTTGGATTGGTTTTCAGGAGTCTAGTAACCTATATGGGCACCTATATGTGTTATTGTACTGGTTCTGACATGTCACGTGGCTGGATAATCCCATCCCCAGAAATGGTTCTCAGCCCACTGTGTACCTTTTCAAGGTGATTTGAATGATTATGTGTCCGTATTGTAACTTGTGTTCACCACCTTTACCTATGAGATTATGTCCCGCTCCATGCAACACTTGTTGCACACTTGTGTCAGCCTGCATCTGGCTGCCTGAGATTGGCTCCCCTTTCTCAGCACTGATCACTGTCCATTGTCTGCTTCAGCTGCATTACATGTCTGAAGACCACGAAATCGAGCTCTGCAGCTCCAAATTATGAGGATTTATTCAATTTCTCTGCAGCTTTTCCCATTGTCATCTGAGGATTAGAATGTCCCCATATCTCTTTTCCTTGGCTGTGGACCTCGTCTCATGAATCTTGCTCTCTGTCCAGCCTGAATCAGCTCAGCTAGTCTCCTGCTCAATGATTTGAGGCCTTCTGTAAATGTCCTAAACCTTAGAGTGTGGTTTCTGCATTGTCCATGATATACTGCTTTCCCTGTGGGTTAGCTATATGTGGTTTCATCAGGTTCCATATATACTCCTGTATATCCATGTGATTATTTGGTTTTAAGCATCAGCAAGCTCGCTCTGGATCACTTGTGGCTTGCAGTTTCTGGTTACTGCATTTGGCTAATGAAAAAAATAATAAAAGCAATAACAGTATGCATATGTATTTGTCCTCTAACTATAGAACTGTGCCTCAATTTTCTTCATGTATTCAGGTGTGTGTTTGTGTAGTGCAGTGCGGGCTGCACGTGTACTTCATGTCTAACGCTGCTATGCCGTGGTATCTTTAATGAAGTCAGCAACATGGCTTCTGGCTGCTCAGTCGAGACTGATCATATAGATGTCTCTGTCCATGGCTCTTCTCCTACAAATGGATAGATGTGCACCATGCCTGTTCTGTGTGGCTGGCTGAGAGGGTACCTCTCAGTGTATTTGTCAATCATTGGTGCATTTGAGATTCAACCAAAATAGAATGGGTGGTTGCAGTGTTTTCTGGCCTTCCGTCTTGTCATGTATTCAGTAGGAGGGGGAGTGATCTCAGAATCCTGACTCCATCTTTAACTTCTTAATCTGCTCATTGTCATACACTATAACACTAACCCTACTTCTCATATATAGACCACCTTCTACAACCCTTCCTTTACAGGCAACCAGGCAGACATAGACACTAGTCCGTCTGCAGGCTAGAATCCCATCACCATATTGGTAGACTCCAACACTTGCCTTGAGAATGCAGCTTCAACTTCTCTCCATACAAGCCTTGGTGTGCATCACCTCAAACAATTGGTTAAATGACCTACCCATGAAGATGGATAAACCTTGGATGGTGTTTTGTTCACGGACAACATTGAAAAATGTTCCTCTGCAGTCCACTTACCCAGGGAAGACCACTTACAACTCTCCCGATGGCCTCCAACATTTACAAAATCATGGAAAACGATTCACATGTATAACGTTCTGGAAGAACTAAAAGCCTTAAAACTTCATATTACAACTGGAACTCAGTCCAGAAGACTGGGTGACCAACTCAATAATATTCACAACTGGATACATGTCACCATAGCGAGCATATCGCAAAACAAAGCCCCTCAAATCATCACATAAGAGACACATTTCCAAATACCTTACATCAAAGCTGAACCACTTGAAAAAAGAAAATATCCGAAAAGCAAGAGAATATGGAGAAAAAGCATCACCATGAGAGATAACTAGCCAACCATTAGGCCATTTAGTTGTGACACCACAGAAACAAAACTTTCAAAACAAAACAACGTGCTACTAGATATGCTTGTAAGAAACTCTTCAAAATCAAGAAATCTGCAGCCTGTAACAAAACTCCAACACATAAGTAATATGTTTGTGACTCCAACACAACACATTTCACAACAATCGAAACAGGATCATTAAGATGGGATATGATCAACAATATTCTACACAACTGGGAAAGTAATAACATCAGATTTCTCTATGCCTTAATGCTCTATGTTCAGTGCTTTTTACCATCTAGGACGTGCTTTTCATGGCCGACTGCAGATATTTAGCAGGCTACCCATAAGACCCATCCCCAAAGCCTTTACAAAACTATAACTAAGCAACTTGGAATAGGACCTACCTTATTAAGCGTGGTTATGTCCTACGCTGCCTTCAAAACAGCCTTTCGTTAAATCTCTCCAAAAAAAAAACATGAATCTTGCAAATGCCTTAGCTAATTATGGTTCAATGTAACAAAATAACTTTGAGAGTAAATTCAGATCAACACCGTCTGCCATGGTTGACAATCCAGATTCAGGTAAAGGAGCAACACCTTGCTCGATTTGGAACGTGCTAAAGAAAAATTCTGCGATGTGTAATGGTCCTTTGCACACCTTCTAATTCTACAGTGAGGAATCTTGAATCTTGAAATCACAGTGGACAGCACCCTTACATGCGAACTGCAGGTTAAAATCATCAGAAGGAGATGTGCCTTCCAAAGCCATACCTTATGATGGATCATACATTAACTGATCTTCATGCAGAAAACTTATTTCACTGGTACTATTGAGACTCAACTATGCAAACACCCTTTACCTCAGACTTCCGGAATGTGTACTTAGCAGGCTGCAAATAGTGCAAAACACAGCAGCCAGATTACTCCTAAAACTGAAAAGTTACAAACACATCATGCCAACATTACCAAACACTGCACTAGCTCCCAATTAAAAAGAGGATCCACTTGAAAATGATATGCAGACCTGACCGTGTCTTTCATGGTAGGTGCTGGAGGTGCTCCATCGAGAGCATTCTGTTCCAGCTATTTACTAGTAAGAGTAAAAACCTTTCAACTGGAAATGACATAGATGGCCACGTTCTCCTAGAAATCAAACTATAACACTTCCAACCAAAGCATCCCCATACTGAATGAGACCACCTAAACTTTAGGAAACCCATGGCTTTGCATCTTACTTCCTGAAATCCACACATTGTGCTCCCACTCAGTATAAATTTGACCCTGGAAATCACAGTTTTTAAAACTAGATACATGTTGGGTCAAATTGTCATTGATTGGACCTATATCTTCTCAATTTCATCTAAAGAATGTGTTCATTCCTCCATGGTAAAAATTATTAAATCAAGAGAACACTTATTCAGGCTCTGTCTCCATCTCTTCATGAATGTTGCATTTTCTATGCAACAAGTAGGCTGTGTTGGCAAACAGCCCCTTTTTGATGTGATGTGTTGTACACAATGGTACTGTGCTAATTTCTCTTGAATTAATCTCTTGCATTGTTTAACAAGCTCCTCTGGTTTATTTGAGATAGTGAGTTCCTTTTCGTGTTTTTAATAAGACTTAAAATTCTCTGGGCTGCTTTATCTGAGAAGCCTTAGTTTCCGCCCCTGTTTCTTGTTAGTAAATCAATCTTTGAAAAAGACATAAGGCCTAATTACAGGTCTGGCGGAAAGAAATCGTAATTGGTGCTACCATATCCATGATGTACAGCTGCCGGAATCAACGGCTGATTCTGTGTTGGCGTGCACATGCATTCTGACATGCCGGATATGGTGGCACTGGCATGCCAGAAATTACACCAAACATTCCCCAAAATGCCAGTACCGCCACCCTCGGTGCGGGTGACTCTGAATCTGGCATCACGCTCCCACTTCCACCGGCACCAGTAACAGCGTTGCAGCTATTACTGTGACTGGAAATACAGTGTTAGCCTGAACAGGAAATTGACCAGTGGCCATTAATAAAACACAATCCATTCAATCCTCAGAGCAGAGGACTCATACCAATATCCTGAGCACTGATATCGCCAAATCAAGATGACATCAAGGGTACCCACAACCCTGAGGTGCAAGCCAATATTTAGTGAGGCAGAACTGAACATGTTGGCTGACATCATTGTGTAGCATGCAGACCAGTTGTTCTCCACCAACTTACGCAGGCAGGCACAGCTGAGAAAAAAAAACATCTGGGAGGAGGTTGCAAAGAAAGTTAGTGCAGTTAGCACAAAGTTGGGATGACCTGTGCTTGAGGGTGCACAACCTCTGTCGGTCCAGCGCACACAGGATATGGCCACAAGTGGTGGCAGCGCATCCTGCATCCACCTGCAGCCCTGGGAGAAGATGTGCAGCAGTGTGCTGCACCTTGAATCCATCAAGAGCGTTAGTGCTGCGGAGGACGGAGGCATGACATCCGAGGAGGCTGATGAGTGCACATAACCCCAGTGTCACATCAGCCTCCCTGGCCACCATCAAGTGGGTTGTGCACAACACCAATACCGCCTTGCTATGTTCCCCCACAACCTGGTTGCACACAACAGCATACACCTTCACCCCAAACCTCACTCATACCCCATTCACACATACAACATATCACATGCACCTTGTATCGCCAACATAACATGCTTCTGCTGAAACTCACATCCCCCTGCCACAGCATAATTTGTGTTGTTTCTGCTGTGCTAGCACAGTCACAAATTCATGTCAGTGACAAGCACCTACACTACCCACAAAGGACCATCGTCACACACCAAAGAAACATGTGACCCCCCTTGTCCCATCCTGCATGACAGATTTCCACAGATGCAGTAAGTGCCACAAGCAGCAGGCCCATGGGGACCACATCCATGGCACAACCCTCCTCAACACAAAATCATACAGCTTGTGTGCCACACACCTAACACCCTACCCAGAAATCACAAGTAGACCACGACAGTATCTCTGGCACGGCACACACCAATTAGCACATCACACATACACCTGCACATTATCCATGTCCCAAGCATTTGTGCGCCATGTCCCCCGCCATGTCCCAGACACAGCATTATCATCTAAAAGCCAAAGCAGTAAGGTCTGTTTCATCAACCCACACACATCACTGAAGCCTTGCCTTTCTGACGCCCTCAAGAACATCATCTGGCAATGAGGATGGGCAGCCCAGTACATCAAGGGGCACCAGGCGTCGATGCCAAATGACCACCACCACCTCAACCCAGGAATCCACAGCCTCAACAGGCAGACGTCCAACTGCTACCCCAGCTGAATCTGTACAGCAACCACTGGCCCCTATGACACCTCCACCACTGCCATTCCAGGCTCCTGTGGCACCTCCATCCCTACAACTGCAGTCCCCTGTGGCACCTCCACCAATGCCACCCCATGCCCCTGTGGCACCTTCACCACTGCCACAAGGCCATGGACAGGGGTGTTTTTGCGAGAACTCAGCAGACGAGCGTGGTCTTGAAACTGGTGACACAGACCAGAGCATTGATGTGGCCCTGCCCTTCATCCCCATGGGCCTAATATCCCCCAACCTCCACCCTACCACAGTGTGAAGGATATAGAATTCCATCTAACCAGGATGTCGCAATGGCAGGATTTGCTCACATCACTGGTTCAGCAGCACCTTCAGGAGACACAGCTAATCCGAGAGAGCATACAGGACAGTTCCAGGTGCAATGCACAAGCACTTGGTCGATGCACACGTGTCATAGTGCAGATGTCACAGAGGGTGAGGGAGGGCAACTGCGTCATGCCTTCAATCGCTGAAATTATGGCCATGTTGCTCCAGGCTTTCCTGGACCGACGGCCCATGGCACTTCCACCCACTCCATCTACTAGCACAATACCAGGGAGTTCAGTGCAGAGCAGCCCAAGGCAGTGCTCCATGCGGCTTTCCCCGCCCTGCACACAGCCGCACACTGAAGCCTAAAAAAGCCCCAAATAGACCATGGACCCATGCATGCGCTGTGTGTGACTCATGCCAATGTGCATAGGAAAACAGGACAGGGGTTGGCTACAAACAGTTGGGGAGGGGCATTGGGGAGGGATAGTTGGGGAGGGTGAGTGAGGAGGGATAGTAGGGGGTGAGGGGGGGAGGATAGTTAGGGTGTATATTAGGAGTGTAGTCATTTCACATTTGTACATATTTTCATGTCACAGAATACAGATGGTGTTGCAAACAAAATTAAGTACTGGACATTGATTATTCAGTGTGAGTGATTTTATTCATGTGCAGTGCCCAGTGCCAGTGCACTATTTGGCATGTGCCACCTGTTTGACAGGTGATTGAAAGTAATGCTGTATAGGTTCATCTTGTGCAACACGTCCATCCCTGACATCACAGCGCTTTGCAAATGCCTGCTCATCATCCCTGTCATCCTCAGCCTCAGGTGGGTGCATGGCCATGTGAAGGGCCAGGGGGACGTTGCGCCTGTTACACATGTTGTGCAACATGGCACAGGCAAGCACTATCTTTCCCACCTTTTCGGGGCTGTACATCAGTGCTCCTCCTTATCTGCTCAGGCAGTAGAACGTTGACTTTAACAGGCCAAATGTCTGTTCAGTGGTGCCCGAGTACGTACATGGGCCCGATTGTATGCCTGTTTGTGCATGCTGTGTGGTTGCCTCATGGGGTCATCAACCATGGCACCGGGAGGTAACCAGCATCCCCTGCACTGGGGCACAGAAAGTGTAAAATTACATTCTTCTGTCCATGTCATGGTGGCACATGCTCTATAGTGTTCATTTGAGTGGACAGACATGCCCATACAAAATGTTGTTTAACTAGCGAATGTGTGGGTTGTGTGGTCTGCAGTGGCATTAACTTGGCCCATTCATAGACAACATGACATCTGACCTTTTTAGTACAACTGATACAAATGGAACTGCTAGATATGTCATTATTGTGATACAAAGAAATAATGAGAAGATGTCCATGTACTAGTGTACTTTTAGATTTATAATTAGATGCATGTGTGATTGTGTGATTCTAACAGACAGGGGATCTGAACAAGTGGTGTACTGACGAACTATGTCATGTAGGTGGGTGCAGAAGTATTCCCTGTCTGTGCATCAGGTGTTTTGGGTTTGCTTGACTGTGTTAGTGCTTATTGTTCTCAGTTTGTTGTGGCATATTCTGGTACATGTATTTCTTTTGTTAGCTGTACGGAATTGATATTATCATGTATGCACTGGATCTATTTCCTAAATTGTGACACGCCTGTCAAGGCCTTGCATTCAGGCATGCTATTACTGTATTTCACCTTGAGTGACACCTGTACACTTTCACGCTTAATACACGCACAACACGTAGTAGGTGCTTTTCAGTTTTCATTTAGTAACTGTACGTGTTGTTCTATTGCCATTAATAATGATCATTGCTCTTATTCATGGCCATCCTTCCCCTTTAACCTCCCTATCCAGCCCCGGTGCAATTTTATGGTGTTTCTGTAATTTTCTGAGTGCAGAGAAGTGGGATGAAAGATGGATTGAAGCATTCAGTGTGCACAGGCACTGGTGATGGGTGTTATACATGGCCATGATTTAAATGTGCACATGGCCTTGTAGTTAGACTTAGCCAGCAGCCATGTAAGCTATGCTGTGTTCTGCCCTCTCACTCCCAAATTCAACTGTGCACATGGCCATGTAGTTAGACTCAACCAGCAGCCAGGTAAGCTTTGCTTTTTCAGCCACCCCTCACATTCAACTGTGCACATGTTCTTGTAGTTAGACTCAGCCAGCAGCCATGTAAGCTACGCTGTGTTATGTCCCCCCTATATTCAACTGTGCACATGGCCTTGTAGTTAGAGACAGCCAGCAGCCAGGTAAGCTATGCTGTTTTCTGCCCCTCGCACATTCAACTATGCGCATGACCTTGTAGGTAGACCCAGCCATCTTACAGGTAAACTACACTGTTTTCTGCTACCCCCCCCACATTCAACTGCGCACATGGTTTGTAGTTAGACTCAGCCAGCAGCCAAGTAAGCTATGCTGTGTTCGGCCTCCCCACCACATTCAACTGTGCACATGGCCTTGTAGTTAGACTCAGCCAGCAGCCATGTAAGATATGCTGTTTTCTGCCCCTCCCCCCCAATATTAAACTGTGCACATGGCATTGTAGTTAAACTCAGCCAGCATCCAGGGAAGCTTTGTTGTTATCTGTGCCCCCTCATGTAACGGTGCACATGGCCTTGTAGTTAGACTCAGCCAGCAGCCAGATACGCTATCCTGTTTTCTGCCCACCCCCCCCCCCCACACATTCAACTGTGCACATGGCCTTTTAGGTAGACTCAGCCAGCAGCCAGGTAAGCTGCACTGTTTTATTCCACCCCCACATTCAACTGTGCACATGACCTGTAGTTAGACTCAGCCAGCAGCCAGGTAAGCTATCCTGTGTCCAGACCCCCACCACATTCAACTGTGCACATGTCCTTGTAGTTAGACTCAGCCAGCAGCCAAGTAAGCTATGCTGTTTTCTGCCCCCCACATTCATCTATGTACATGGCCTTGTAGTTAGACTCAGCAAGCAGGCAGGTAAGCTTTGCTGTTTTCCGCCCCCCCACATTAAACTGTGCACATTGCCTTGTACTTAGACTCAGACAGCAGCCACATAAGCTATGCTGTTTTCTGCCCCCCACCCCCACATTGAACTGTGCAAATGGCCTTGTAGTTAGACTCAGTCAGCAGCCAGGTAAGCTTTTCTGCCCCCCCCCACGTTCAACTGTGCACATTGCTGTGTATTTAGACTCAGCCAGCAGCCAGGTAAACTATGCTGTTTTCTGCCCCCTCCACATTAAACTGTGCACCTGGCCTTGTAGTTAGACCCACCCAACAGTCAGGTACGCTGTCGACCATGACGTGCCATGTACCGAGGCACCATGGAGTTGCGCAGCACCATGGAGTCGTGGGTGGAACCAGGAAATATGACCCAGCTTTCTCAGGAATGACGGAAACAGGACTGGCCAACTCTACTCAGGCACAGGTGATGAATGAAAAGCAGTAAGACTGTAGCACCGGGCTAACATTGATGTCATGGAATTCGTGTGGCATGGGAAATTTGCGGACCTGGGCCGGATTTCTTGACGTATGGTCTCGCCCAGGGATTTGTTTGATTCAGGAAACCATGCATCAGGGTAATTTTCACTTTGAGGGTTATGATATTTATAACCAGCCTGCGCAAAGGGGCTTACAGGATGCCCGGTTGGGGGCCTTGCCATTATGATTAACAAAGGTTTAAGGATTGCTTCTCATTTGGTGTGTGCAGAGGATGCTTTTTTGACTGTGGAACTCCGGCAATCAGGTAGTAATTAAGGGTATCTTTTAGTCATCTGTTTATATTGGAATTGCACTAAGACTACCTTTGATAAGCTGACAGAACAACTTCATAAAATTTTGGAAGAATCCTATAGCTGTAATCCAGGAATTGGAGTTCTGATAGGGGGGGATTTCAATGCCACTTGTCAATATGTAGCAAGTGATGATAGGTCCGGTGTACAGGGGGCAAGCACAACATCGACTTGGAATGGGGAATGGTGGGTCGAAGATTTTATGCCATGGAACATACAATTGGTACCTTTTGAGAAGGGAATATATGAACATACTTGGTCATGAGGGGCTTGGAGCTCCATGATTGACTATGTTTTTGTATCCACAAGGCTGTTAAGGTTGATTGACCCACTATTGATCTGCAATCTGCACCATGGTGACCATTTAGCCCTGAAATCAACGGTCCATCTGCTTCTTGGTTTTTATACCTTTGTCCCGGCATTTACACTTATTGAATTCGATCGGCCACTCTGTTATTGGTTTCAACTCAGCACTCCATCTAAGTCAATGCTTAACGTGAGATGCCCAGCTGGAACCCTTATTTATATATTTGTATGTCAAAGTTCTTCTATTTCTGGATGATGTACCCTTATATAATGCCCCTCTCTTTGAATCCTCCCCAGTCTCACTGAACCAAGAAGTAGGTTTGTTTTGCAAGTTAAAAGATTTATTTGAAGAATTGCACAATATATATGTATCACACTTTTATGAATATGAACAATATCTAAATATCACACTATTATGAATATGAACAATGATCAGCAATGGGTGATATCACAACAATCAACAATCTCTTTAATCAATAGGAGTATGGTTGACAAGAATAAGGTAGCATAGAATATCTTTATGTGGGTTCAATGAATGCAATGAGATGAAATTAAAGCAGCACAGAAATAAAACTTGATATGAATTAAATCAAAGACAATGTCATCACTTGTTCCCCCTGTTACTACTCAATCCCCCCCTTATCTGCAGTATGAAGAGATGGAATGGGGGCACACAGGTTTCAGGAATAATAATCAACAATTGCAGTTTCAATCCCGATTCCCCCCAGCAATCTTAGAGAGAACAGGAATGATTTTAAACAGGTCAAATGCATTTGAATGTAATATGAAGTGATGGGAAAAATGCTAAAATGACTTTAATTCGCTAAATTGTTTCAGAACTATTGAGAGTTGCTTTGGATAGGTTCAGATAAGCACTAGCAATGATGTTGAGTGATTAGCAGATGGAAATGAAATTCAGAAGTTGAAATCAAGAAATAGCTATTTGTATATGGAGTGAAATTGAACCAAATGCAAATTGTGGCAAACTTTTCAGCATGCGATTAAGGAAAAAATATAAGGATTTGGAGTGTGGTTCTTAGTTCGCTTGAAAGCTGAGGATGTTAGCTTCAGAATGACATTTCAATGTCTTTCCTAGCACATACGGTTCAAAGGTTACAGAGGTTTTAGTAAAGGTAGATTTTTCTCAAAAGAGGCAAGATTTCAAAATGAAAGATGCGCTGTTGAAGATTTAGAACAAAGATTGGCTTACACTAAGAGGCTATGAAGATGCAAGATATCCGAACGGTCAGCTACCAGAACAGGGTGCCTCCGCTCTGACTTTTACCCACCGAGACACTTGTCTTTCTTCAGAAAATATATTTAGCGCAAAGATGATTATCACTACAATTATCACAGAAGTATATGGATTAGAGAAGGATTCAGGATAGACAAAAGAGATTCTATAATGCAGTCTGGATTAGTTGGAATGGGTTGGATTGGATTACTTAATACTAAGAGATTTGCTATGGACAGTTCTACGCAAAATACTCACAACTATGGGTTGGAATGGGCCCGTCAAAGAACTGGTCAAAGGTTTGGCTGGAATTCGCTCACCACCGGACAGGTTTCAGGCGCTTGGTTCTGCTCTCAGCAAGGCACTCTGGTCTGCACGGCCTCTTGGAATGGATTTGATGGGTTGGTTCTGGGTATAGCTCTGCTCTACTGATCTGGATCTCGGGTTCTAGCAAGGGTTCTTAGCCAGAAGCAGCCAAAACAGCACAGCCAGGCTGTTGAATTGGTTAGGCCCCGTGGAGGTTTAGGGGTTAAAATCAAGTTGCAAGATTTCAAAGGCCAGCTGAGAAGGGTTCAGCTTTTTGGATTGGGCCTTTGCTTCAGGGTTCTGGAGTCTGGATAGTTCTGGAGTCTGGATGGTTCTGGAGTCTGGATAGTTCTGGATTCTTCCTGCAGGGTTCTTCGCCAGTGGATCAGTTGATGAGTGAAAGTGTGTGTGTCCCTGTCTGTCCTCAGCAGTCCCTATTAATGTATTTTCCAAGGGGGTGGGTAGGCTGATTATACTATGCCCAACCCTCTAAGAATCTGATAGGCAAGAGAATTCCCTCTCCACTGATATGAGAAGGGAACAGCGTGTCATGATGTGTCATGATATGTCAGAGTGACACTGTGTTAATGGTCCAGAGAAAAACCCTCCCCTTTGTTTTTACCCAGAAAACCTATTTTTCATAAAAACATATTTCCAATATCCCCAACTTGTTAATAATACATATTTACATTATAGATTAACTAAGGTACGTTTCTGTAAAAGGCTGATCTTCCTACGAGTTTTGGTTCACAAATGACAGTTTTTCGCGCTTTTGGTTGGTTACACATTGTCAGATCTGTACAATTTGTTTTACATGCATGCACATAACATCTGAGTATATTTCGGTAAATTTTCATATTCCTAACATTATCACAATTGCTACAATCTTAATATTTCCGTGGTTCAGTCTCTGAACATCGCACAGATTCCAGATTAGTTTTAAACTGTGAGCGACCTTTTCATTTTAATGACCTCTAAATTCCACATTTTTACCAGTTCAGTACAATTTGCTATAAGTCTTTTTCTCAAACATACAGTTACTTCAGTTTCAAATCCACATTTTCAGTCTGGCCCGCCTTCAAGGCTTGGCTGAGTCAGAGAGTAACAGGAGCTTGTCCCTGCCTGGGCTAGTTTCTGCTGATGCCCTAAATTAGCATTTTCTTTCAGTTCAAGAAACCCATTGTCTCTTTACCAGAGCAGCAGAGCAAGTCTCCTCCTCTTCTCATTAGCATCCAAATGAGAGATCCTCTATTTTGGTGGGAAGGAAAAGGGTGATGTGTTCTCAGTGGGAGAAAACCTCTTTGAAGTTTAGCTGAATCAGGGTACCTTACAGTAAATTGTGACATTGTTCTGTCACGATCCGCTTCCTTCGCTCCCGTTCCCACCACTTGGGGGCATGATTTGGGGTTTATTCCCTACTGGACTTTCCTTCCAAACCTTATGCTACAGTGCTGTGATGAATTGGGAGCGCTAAATCCTTATTTGCCAAACTACTTCCCTTCCGGATCCTTTCCAGATTTTTGCCAGCCAGTATGCTGCTTTAATCAAATAACTATGCTTCCCAGAATGCCTGGCCCACTGCTTCATCTCCACCCTTGCAGGACAAGGCTGGGTGAAGGATAGGCAACACCTGTGGCTGCAGGTGCAGCAAGCAGCACGCCTGCGGCGTGTGCTCGTTAAGCAGGTTTAAAAGCCTCTGTTTGTTTCAACTAGCGCTGGTCATTGTTGCAGTGTTCCTGTTGTGACTGGCCCCTTGTTCCTGGTTCTTAGCCTTGTGCCTAGTTCCAAATTTCCATTTCTTGTTCCTCAATCTTGGATTTCGAATGTATCTGCTTAATTGATTTCTGTTTCCCATATCTCCCTTCTGTCTTTCTCTGTTTGCAGGCAGTTTTTCTCAGTGCTTTCCCTTTTGGTGCAGCCCAGTTTGCCTGTGTTCTATATTTCTCTGTCTTGTCCGTTGCTGCTGTATACCTTGATGCCTTAGTCCTTCCTCATTTTTAGATTAGCTTTCTGCCTTTTTTCCTTGGATGGGTGGGGGAAGTTTGCCCTTGTAATTTCGTTTTCCCTGTTCCTGTTCCTGGAATCCATTCCATGTTTTCCCTTGCACCTCTGCATTTACTTTCCATTGATCATTAGGTGTGGTGTGCGGTTGTAGCTAGCTCCTGTGTGAATGCCTATGTTTTCCTCACTATTCTGTAATCACTATTCCTAGTTGCTCCTTGTCTTGAGTCTTATGTATTTAGTTATCCTCCCATTGCTGTTACAGCCTTTAGGGTCCCTGTTTGATCAACAGGGTTCGTGGGCTCGCTGACATTCAAGTGGTATTTCTCGTCCTCGTGAGTACTGTTTTTAAGTTTCCTTATTTAATACCATCAAGAGTGTTAGATCACAGATCCTGTCATTGCTTGCCCTCTACGTGGGCTTAGCGCTGTCAGTACCTGTAATAGCAATTGTGGGTAGGAGCTTGCCGACTTTCCTTACAGTCATAAGGAGTATTCTAAGTGCTTACCTCACATCCCTTTTCATATATTTGTATTGTTGTCACACTTTATTTGCACTCCTGGGGTTTAGTATACCTGAGTCTTGGTTCCTGTATGTATGTTGTTTGACTCAAACCATTCACTGTGTGATAGTGTGCACATTTCCCTTGCCATATTCACTGCCTTTGTCCTTACTTGACAGATTCCTGACAGAATGACAAGCCACCTATTTCCATTGAATGTGGAATATTTAAGAAAGAAAGACAGCAAAGCTTGTAACAAATTTGTACAGAAAGTTTCCCCTACATTTACCAGTGACAATCAAATCACTAGTCCTGACTTAAATGAAATCCTTGTCACTTATGGGCATTTACGTGCAGAGTATTTTTCCCACAGGATGGCCCATTTTACATTGCCTGATCCCAGTTCTGTCTTTTGTTCTGACCCAGATTCTATGTCAGCACAAGCCTTAGTAGCAGAAAACAACACACTGTTAGGCTTATTACACAAGAATACCTCTGGTGTTGAACCCCATGATTCCAGTTATGCTTCACCCCAGATTTAACAGTTTCATGATACAAACATAAAGAATGGAGGGGTTCTTTGCATAACTTCTGTTTCCTACCCTCAGTCTATAGCTTACTCCTCTGCACAAGTACACACTGTAGTCCCTAATGCCAAGAGGTCTAATGGTCAATAGTTTGCTTATAGGACACATAGACCAGACCAAGTTGGTAAGAGAGAGAATAAGTCACAGAACCTGCAAGCAGTAAATGACAATGTACAATCGGTGCACATCCAGATTGCTAGTGTAGGATCCAGCCCTGATGCCACCATGCCTTCCACTGTGCCTACTGATAGCGGTGTATAGTTTAAACAGGGCTCAGTTTATGACAATTGTCCTGCTGTTTGTGAAGGATTGCAGTTAGCTGAATATTTATAAGCCACTCCTTTACCAAAGATTTCTAGTGTAGCAGCCCTCCATAACTCTGAGCTTGCACATATGCAAGCTTCCGATTTCCAAACACACTCCACAATGGCGGATGTACACAGAATCAGTCACTACAGTAGGCTTAGACTCTGCTCTTGACCCAGCTGCTGAGACTGAAGTAGATGTTCAAGCTGATGTGGAATACAATGCTACCTCTGTGTTCTCTCTTCCTTCTGCCAATTTTGGTCACAACGAACAGTCAGAGACAGTACAGATTTCAAGTTCTGATGGACCCATTCCACAGTATACAGAACCAAAAACCCGGCAGGCGATTCCTGAACTGTTGATTGTTAATCTGCCACTTTCAGAAACCAAGACAGATGAATGGACAATTGACGAAATCCTGATTAACAGGGACTTTACTATGGTGATCCCTCTGGTTGATTTTGACTTCTACAAAGAAAGAAACTCTGTGTCATCCACTAAGGAAAAGGACTGCAAGGGTACAGCTGGGTCTTTGCTTTCTGGTGCCAAGGAGTCTACTGCCCTAAAGGCGCCTTCCGTTCCTGAACCACAAATGTGTCTGTCGACCTCTGAGACTTCAGTCTGTCCTCGTACAACCATTGACTCTTCTATGATTCAGTTCACAGCTCTGCAGCCATCCGTGTCACATGTGTCTTCAATCAATGAACCTCTGCCTTGTCTGCCATTTACTCAAGAGCCTCCACCATGCACATGGTCAGTTCAAAAGACCTTGACATGTTTGTCTTCAGCTACCGAGATGGCTCCATCTTGCATGCCTTCAGCCTCAATATTTCCTCTGGCATACCTCGCTTCAGCTACAGTGACTCATCCAGCATATCACCCTTCAGCCATAGAGCCTCTGGCAGTCCATCCTAAGTGCATGTCTTCAGTCCCAGAGCCTACCGCTTCTCTGCCTTCAGATCATGAGACAACTGTATCCTGCCTAGCCTCGCTGCCAATATCGGCAGTATACCTGTCTACACCGTCAGATTCTGCAGCATTTTCTTCAGCTCCAGAGATTCCTCCTGAATCCCAATCATTTACTGCTGATGAATGTCCAGCCTGCCCTTCTTATGCTTCAGGGGGATCACCAGAGTGCCTACCTTTTACACCAGACAATTCTCCCAACTTCTTGACTTTAACATCAGAGCCTTCCAAATATGCAGAATCAGATCCTGAGACTTTTGCCAGCATGCCTGCAATTTTCTCACCTCCCGCATGTCTGATTTCGACAGAAAGGCAAACAGAGCATCTACCATTGTCTAATGCATATGGCACTAGTCTGCTTTCCTCCTCAAGGACTTATATGTGCCCGCTCTCAATGACTGAGTTTCCTGGGCCTTCCAACTCTGCTTCAGATCATGCAAGTCCTTCATGCCTTTCTTCGACCCATGAGTATCTTCCTCACCAGAAGCCTGCCTATGACTCTTCTAGTCTGCAACCTGATTCTACGCATCCCTGTCCATCTGCCTTTGCCCACAGGCCACCATTTCCATCAGTGCCGCCTCCAAAGAAAAAACACTCCTATCATGGAAAGAAGATGCCTCGTGTGGGTGGCGAGCACCAGAAGACGGCCATAGGAGGGGGTATACTGTCACGATCCGCTACAGTGCTGTGATGAATTGGGAGCACTAAATCCTTATTTGCCAAACTACTTCCCTTCCGGATCTATTCCAGGTTTTTGCCAGCCAGTATGCTGCTTTAATCAAATAACTGTGCTTCCCAGAATGCCTGGCCCACTGCTTCATCTCCACCCTTGCAGGACAAGGCTGGGTGGAGGATAGGCAACACCTGCGGCTGCAGGTGCAGCAAGCAGCACACCTG
The DNA here is from genome assembly GCF_040938575.1 of Ambystoma mexicanum. Taxonomy (NCBI): domain Eukaryota; kingdom Metazoa; phylum Chordata; class Amphibia; order Caudata; family Ambystomatidae; genus Ambystoma; species Ambystoma mexicanum. Next base: position 1,012,013,765 of record NC_090922.1, read on the forward strand.
CGGCGTGTGCTCTCCCTTCTGTCTTCCTCTGTTTGCAGGCAGTATTTCTCAGTGCTTTCCCTTTTGGTGCAGCCCAGTTTGCCCGTGTTCTATATTTCTCTGACTTGTCCTTTGCTGCTGTATACCTTGATGCCTTAGTCTTTCCTCATTTTTAGATTAGCTTTCTGCCTTTTTTCCTTGGATGGGTGGGGGAAGTTTGCCCTTGTAATTTAGTTTTCCCTGTTCCTGTTCCTGGAATCCATTCCAGGTTTTCCCTTGCACCTCTGCATTTACTTTCCATTGATCATTAGGTGTGGTGTGCAGTTGTAGCTAGCTCCTGTGTGAATGCCTATGTTTTCCTCACTATTCTGTAATCACTATTCCTACTTGCCCCTTGTCTTGAGTCTTATGTATTTAGTTATCCTCCCATTGCTGTTAGAGCCTTTCGGGTCCCTGTTTGATCAACAGGGTTCGTGGGCTCGCTGACATTCAAGTGGTATTTCTCGTCCTCGTGAGTACTGTTTTTAAGTTTCCTTATTTAATACCTTCAAGAATGTTAGATCACAGATCCTGTCATTGCTTGCCCTCTACGTGGGTTTAGCGCTCTCAGTACCTGTAATAGCAATTGTGGCTAGGAGCTTGCGTACTTTCCTTACAGTCATAAGGAGTATTCTAAGTGCTTACCCCACATCCCTTTTTATATATTTGTATTGTTGTCACACTTTGTTTGCACTCCTGGGTTCTAGTGTACCTGAGTCTTGGTTCCTGTATGTATGTTGTTTGACTCAAACCATTCACTGTGTGATAGTGTGCACATTTCCCTTGCCATATTCACTGCCTTTGTCCTTACTTGACAGATTCCTGACATGTTCTTTGTGAAATTTAAAGTTACAATTTTAAACATAAGCAAACATATCTTCAATTCCAGTCTTTTCCAACATGAACATTAAGTAGTGGCAACCTATATTGCCTTTGATTGGAAGTTTCTTCTTTCCCCAAACTTAGATTTTGAGACACAAGTTTAACATGACAGGTTTAGAGATCGCCAGCTTCTGACACAGGCGAGTAGCGGTATTGCGCCCATTTTCAACATATTTTCCAACAAGCATCTTTAAATGTGGATTTTCTTCTGATAAATGTACTTCTGCTGACGTTGTATTTATGTGGATTCTTGAAGTAGAATGACGTTTAACACCCAACAAGGAGGCTGCATCTTTTGTGTGGTTTGTGAACCATGAATTTTGCGCAATTTAATTTTCAAACAGCTCTGTGTTTTTTTTGCAATGCAGCATTACTTAGCATTACAATGCTTTCTGGCTGCCATTCTGATGTTCCTTATGCACACAGCGCACAGTAACGTTGCAGGGTCTGGACTAGTGGGTTTAAAAATCCCACAACCCCCCTTCTTGCGTTTTGGCGTTGGAGCGTCCATCAATGGGAATTCGTACGACTGGGCTGTTCGTTTCATCTCTTCTGATTGCACAAATGGCAAAGTTCATCATATTTTCCTCCATCAGGGGTGGATCGATCGGTTCTCCTCGCCAGTCCTGGTGGGAGTATTGAGTGATACTCCGGGCCCCTCGGATCTTTCCTCCCGGTCCCTGGGTAGTCCTCCTTGGTCAGTCTCCAGGGTTTCCAATCCTAGGATGACAAAGCAAAAACATATTTGTAGACATTTCCCCACCACTATTAATGTAGTGGCGCGGACACATACATTTTGGTAAATCAGGACACATTTTTATATGGTAAATCATGGACTATATATGGAGTATTTTATATATATTGGAGTTTTATGGAGCTGGAGTGACCCCCTCTGGGGTTCCAGAAGACTCCTCCAGTTGCTGCAGAGTGTGCCTAGGATGGCAACACTTCAGTTGGTTGATATGGACCCACTTATCTTCCCCCTCTGCCAAACTGCCTTTGGGGATGCAGATTTTGTAGGCCACTGGTGAGATTTTGTCTACAATTTCAAAAGGACCCCTCCAGGTAGGCAAAAATGTGTGCTGTTTGGCCTGGTTCCTTTGGAAATTGTATAAGTAGACCCAGTCCCCTACATTGCATTCTTTTCTAGTAGTCTTTAAGTCATAGTGGGTCTTCATGCTGTCTGCTGATCTTTCTAGATTTCGCTGGGCATGGGCAAAAGCATGTTGAAGGTGTTTTCTTATATTTTCAACATACTCATGATTTGTGGAGGCATTGATCAATGTCTGCTCTTGGGTCCTGTAGAGCAGATGCTGGGGAAGCACCATCCTGCGTCCAGTCATCAGCTCAAACAGTGATATTTTAGTTGCAGATGAAGGGGTAGATCTGATGGCCATTAGGACAAGAGGTAATCGAATATCCCAACTTGGCCCAGAATCTGCCACAAACTTTTTTAATATGCTCACAATTGTGTTGTTGTATCTCTCCACTGCACCACTAGAGGCTTGCCGGTAAGCAATGTGTAGCTTCCTTTTAACCCCAAGTATCTCCCACATCTTTGTCATTACTTCGCTGGTGAAATGGCTACCTCGGTCTGACTCTATCCTTTGGGGTAGTCCAAAATGCGAAAAGATGTGGTCGATCATCAGGGCAGCTGCTGTTTCTGCTTTGCCGTTTGGGGCCGGGAGACATTCCACCCATTTAGTAAACAAGCATGTCACGGTCAACATGTACTTATTTCCCCTAGAGGAGCGAATCACGGGCCCAATGAAATCCACTTGTAAATCTGACCATGGCAGTGTCATCCCCCTCTTTTGGAGAGGCGCATGGTATGTGAGGGATGTTGGCAGAAATTGTGCACACACAAGACACCCCTTCAAGTATTGGTCGAGGTCCTGCCCCATGTGTGGCCAGTATGCAACCTCTCTTAAGATTTCAAGTGTTGTATGAAACCCTCTATGACCGGCTGTGGCCGCATCATGGGTATGACTTAACATCAGGCTTTGGAATGAGGTAGGGACCACCCACTGATCATGGCCAGCCAGGGATCTCCTTATCAACAAACCGTCTTGGATTCGGAACATTTTTGGACATTTTATCAACACTCTGAGGTCCTCTTTCCCTATGTAATCGGTATCCGTCAGGGGAAAGTTCTCAGGGTCCTCAATGTGTTGATAAAATCTACCATTTATTGGATCCCCCTTTTGAGCCGTAATCAAATAAGCATCTGGGGTCTCCTTGTGAAAACAAAATCAAAATATCGAGGCTGAGTACCCCAAAAGGAAATACACCGAACACGGGTTACAAAGGAACATACAAAGTACTTTATTTTATACTGAATCCAGTTACAAAAACAGAGCAAAGTCAGATAGCTATCGGCCCTCAGTACAACACAACGAACTTCAGCGTGGTTCAGTGTGTTCAGTGAGAGACGTTGTACATCAGAATGCATTCGCTTTTTATACACTTGGTGGGCACGATGTCCAGCCCCACTTCGGGTTAATATTCCATTTAATACATCACCAATCTAGGGTTCGTGCCAAGTCTCGAACAACCGCATATAACTGGTTTGCCTTTAATACATGTATCAACAAGCCTATGCAATAACTGTGTATTCTAAGATTTTCCATACAGGCCTCCTCGAACATTAATACAATGTAGTTAAACAGATGTTCTACGTTCAGTATTTGAATACATTGTTTCAACATATGCTCGTGGATTAGTTTAATTGCACAAGTAATCCTTCTATACACAGGTCAACGAAGGACAAGGTCTCAATTCAGGACCTCAACAAGTGGCCTGCAGGCAAGTTACATATTAGCTATGTACAGAGGTCAAGACGGCCATGTTGTATTCTGGAATGACATTGTCCACCATTTTAACTCACTGGGTGACTTTTACAAAGCGAATCCTAAAATGGCGGCTTACATTGATTTAAGGTCAGGACCTTGCAACACGGATTCTTTCGCAAGCGACTTTCGAGCAGCTTGTCGTAGGCCAATATTCATATATTTATTGCAATAGGTGGCATGATATGATTTCTCTTTTGACAAACCCTCCTTTTGGCCTATGCCAAGTGCTAAAAACTACTTTGGATCTCCCTGCAAATAACTCCATGCATCCTGAATCACTATCGGAAATATCTATTGCCATTACGTCATTTGCTAAAATATCTTTCAACACATATTCTTTGGAAGTTTTATCCGGGGCATACACTTTATGTCCTATCGAACCTATCACTTGTGCCCAACATCCCATTAGCATCGAACACATACCAGGTAGACACTGAATACAGCAACAAAGAAACAACAGGATTCCCAAAATAATTAGCAAGACCGAAAGTACCTTCCAACCCCAAGATCGCAAGAAGTCCCAGAACCAAGCGCTCAGATCCCAGTTTCCCTCGGGAACATGCACTTCGAAACTAAGGACGTGCAGATTCTGTACTGTCTTGAAGATAGTTTGGGGGGAATCTGGTACGAAAACACAGCAAGCGGACCCCACTAATTTACACACTCCACCACGCTCAGCCAGAATGACATCTAATGCCATTCGGTTTTGAAGTGCTACTAATCTTATCGCCTTTTGTTCTAACGTCATATTATAGAGTATGTCCGTGGTCCGGTTGATGGTTCTCTCCAGTACTCTCACTAGTTTTCTGATATCTTCTGAATTCGCTATCTGCCCCCAAAATGGCACAACTGATTTAGCTATATCTCCCAAGATTTGTGCTGGGGTGTCGCCATTCTCATCCCGCCATGGACGAGCCTTCGAAACTTCTCTTGTACTAGCTATAAACACCCCAGGTAACAGGATCCCTAAATAACAGGTTCCCTGCCAATCCATGGGCAACCATGGGACTGCTACATTACCGCAGACAAAGTAGACAGGTTTGCCTACATACAAAGGTCTGTTTTCCCCAGTCAAATTTGCAACATTGGCACAACCGAGAAAATTTCCCATTGACTGAGTTCCATTCCTCTCTATGAAAAAAGAAACTGAATCAGGGCTATGGTTAACAGTGTAAGAAGGAGGCATGGCATCCTTATTGCCTATTGGAGCCATCTTAAAGGAAATCAAAGATTGGAAAGGACGAGACAGTTTATCAGAAGGCCTAATAGAAGCAACATTCGGTTTACTCCTGTTTGCGAAAAGCGAGCATCCAAGGAAGTCAAAACTCTTTTCTCAAAACTATTCAAATGAGTGCTATCAAAGTCCCCTGAGATGCTACCATTCCAACGGCCAAAGATCAGTGCTCTAAGAGAAGCATAGCAAGCAGTTGTCAAAGGTAAAGGATGAATATACCAACCTAGCCCCTTGTCCCCGTGTTGCGGTAAATGTGAGCAGACCCAACAGTTAGATTTATTAAAAATGGCATGCGTGGCAGTTGTCAAAGGTAAAGGATGAATATACCAACCTAGCCCCTTATCCTGTGTTGCGGTAAATGTGAGCAGACCCAACAGTTAGATTTATTAAAAATGGCATGCGTAGCATTCATGATAAGCAGTAAAGTGTTATTGTGGTACCGTTGTCTGTGCTGAGAATCCCTAGGGGATAGAGTATGCAAATGTCCAAAGGGAGTAGGAACAATAGGTTTACTTTTAGTAGGCAAAAAAGTTCTAAAGAATGAGTTTCCTCCAGGTACCATAATCCTAAGGCAGTGACTATTAAAAACCCAAATATCATTATAAAAGTACAGCAATACATTTTCGGGGCACACGCATTTTGTCCATCGTCCCGGTTGGCCACCCCCTTATTTACAAGTCCCATACGAGCGGTAGCAGGCATTGTAGTCTTCAAATGGATGCCCCAAAATGTGTTGCTGGCGACCTCTCGGTCGAGCAACTTCTTAGTCCTTCCACAACCCTAGCCAACAGAATCCCCTTTCTCAAATTTGGGCAAAAACAAGCCCTCGATGATCCTTTTCTTCTTCAAATGCACAGCCGAACCGTGCCGTAAGCCTATCAGAAGCACAGCCGAACCGTGCCATAAGTCTATCAGATGCACAGCAAAACCGTGCCGTAAGTCTATTTTCGTGGTCATAGATTGTACCTTACTTTTCCCGGTACTGATTGATCCGGAAACAATATGTCGTCACTTCCTGCTGGAAGCAACGTGTCAGAAGCAATTGAAGGTGCCGAATTCGAAATAGCAGTTTCCGGATGCAAAATTTGTGGAGAGTGTGGAGACAAAATGGCAGCTTCTCCAAGCCTCACGGGCTCAGAGAGATTCTCCAACACACTCTCAGTGCTACTTACTGCTTTGGGATTGTTGGTTGCAGTGTCAGCGAGGGGTTCTGTTTCTTCTGTAACGTGTGGCAGAGGGTGAGGAAGTTCCTTGACGTGGGACGCGTGTATCCAGTTCTTTCTCCCAGCGACCCGCACAGCTGTCTGGGTGACCAACATGACTTGGAATGGCCCACACCAGCGAAGGGCGAGGCAAGAGGAGCGCTCGAAAGATTTGCCGAGCACCCAACTTCCAGGCCGCATGCTGTGGCCCGGGCCCTCGTATCACGCAGGTAAAGCTTCTCGTATCTGGTGATAAATCAAATACAGGTTTTTAGTCAACTGGCTACAATAATCGGAAATTAATACACTTTCAACATTTCTTAATGAGTTACATTTAGGATGGTTCCAAATATTGGCAGGTCTCCCCATTACCACCTCAAATGGAGAGAGCCCAGTCTTAGTTTGAGGGGTTGTGCGCATGGATAACAACACGATCGGTAAGGCGTCCGGCCATTTTAGTTTGGTGCCGGCACACGTCTTAGCGAGCTTGTTCTTGATGATACCGTTGTGTCTTTCTACTAGTCCGGCGCTCTGAGCATTCTGGCTGCATGGAACCATTTGTCAATTCGTAATGCCGTACATATCTGCAGAATTACAGCAGTGACAAAATGTGGACCATTGTCCGACCAGATAACTCTTAGCAAACCGAACCGCGGGAAGTATTCTTTTAACATGATTTTTGCAGTAGTCATAGCTGTAGCATCTTTAACAGGGAAAGCCTCAACCCATTTACTTAAAGCACAGATAACCACCAGTACATATTTCTTATTATCGCATCGTTCCATTTCAATGAAATCAAAGTGGATCACTTCTTAATGAAGTTTGCACACTGAAAGAACATATAACCATTCATACCACACCCCACGCTTACTCTCTCCTTTACATCACCACCCAAATAGAACACAGAGATACTATGACACCATTCGGTATAACTGTTCTCATACGAACATTCCGCCGCTTACTCCACATCATCCTATGTAAACACTGCTGGTCTCACACCCCCAGCCAGGCGTTTTCCCCAGGCCTAACGCAGCCACATCCGTTCCGGATAAATCCTGCCAGAACGAACACATTCTCCTGATCTCTCAACCGCCACACCTACCGATAAGAATCAGCTATTACACGTGTACCGCACGAGCTGCACACATATCAGGTGCGCACACGCACCTTCTGACTCTCCCTACTCTCTCTACTGATCTGAACTTCGGTTCCCAAGGGCGTTCAACCTACCAGCGCCTTCAGACCATACCAATGGTATATAAGGCGCTATATAAGTGCAAAATAACAATAACAATAACAATAACAACTTCAAATTGGACAGAGGGTGGCCCAAAACTACCCCTTGGAGTTACTGTCCCCTTTCCCACGTTGTGTTGCAGGCAAATCATGCACTCCCGGACGTAGCGCTGGGAAATTTTCGAAATTTTGTCATTTACCCAAACTTTCTCTAACATTTTTGTCATCTTCTGGGCACATACATGCGTAGGACCATGGGCCATGATGACCATCATCATGACATACGCGTCAGGGAGTAGCCATTTCCCTTCTACAATGTCCACCCAACACCCGTCATCGTCAAGTTTCCCCAAGCCTTCAGCCCACCTTTTGTATTCTTCTAACGTGGCATCAGCTTGGATATCCCATACAGACCCAACACCCTCATCCATTGCATAAGCATCTACAGATTCCCTTGAAACATACATCTCCGTAAGGAGATCGGTAGCAGTTTGCCTAGCTATCTGATCAGCGAAAGCATTCCCTTTCCCTATATCATCTGTAATCTTTCGATGTGCTGCACATTTCATAACTGCTAACTGAGTAGGGAGCGCAAGCGCTGAGAGTAGTTGTACTATTCGGGAGCCATGTTGAATTTTGGTGCCATGCAAAGTTAGGAACCCTCTCTCTGACCAAAGTCTCAAAAAGTTGTGAACCACCCCAAAGGCATACTGACTATCAGTATATATATTTACTGCAAGCCCTTCGGAAAGTTCACAAGCTCGGGTCAATGCTATAATCTCTGCGGCCTGTGCAGAATTATGCGTGATTCTCTTAGTTTCCACAACCGTGCTCAATGTAGTGATCGCATAAGCAGCTGTGGATGTACCATCCGGAAGTTTGAAGCAGGAGCCATCACAAAACAGCTCTCCTTGTGGATTATCCAAGGGAGTATCTTTCAAATCAATTCTAGCCGTTGTCTCTTGTTCGGTCGTATACAAACAATCATGTGGCACTTCATCGCTGCAAGTAGTATCTTGCGGGAAAGGTAGGAGTTCAGCCGGATTAAGAACACAACACCTCTTAATTTGAATGTGAGGAGCAAACAAGATCAATTCATATCTTGTCAACCGTGCAGAAGTGAGGTGTTGCGTTTGAGTTCGGTTCAGTAGAACATCTACAGAGTGAGGCACCATCAGGGTTAAATCATTGCCTAGGACCATTCCCTCACTCTGTTTTACAGACGCAGCAGCAGCAGCAACAGCTCGCAAACATCTTGGCAAAGCGCATGCTACAGGATCAAGGGCGGAAGAAAAGTAACCGCACGGCCTATTCTTCCCTCCATGTTCCTGCGTTAATACAGCCAAAGTACATCCATCACATTCATGCACAAACAACACAAAGGCCTTTTCATAGTTTGGTGTCCCCAAAACTGGTGCAGAGCATAATGCAGTCTTAAGCAAGTCAAACGATTGCTGGTGTACCATGTTCCATGGCAATGGTGAAGAAATGCCCTTCTTTGTCAAAGCCAACATCGGTTTGATCACTAGTGAAAAATTTGGGATCCACAACCTACAGTAAGAAGCCACACCTATCAAGGCTCTAACTTCCTTCTGTGTATTTGGGACAGACATGCCAGAAATGTGTTTTATTCTTTCAGATGTCAATCTTCTTCCCTCCTTTGATAGGAGATAGCCTAAATAGGCGACCTCCTGACAACATTATTAACATTTTTTAAGCGAAGCTTTGTGACCATGCTTAGCTAGATGGATAAGTAATAACACAGTGCCCTCCTTACAGGCACTCTCAGAGTCAGCAGCTAGAAGCAAATCATCAACGTACTGATGCAAAGTACAGGTAGAGGACAATTCAAGGGTATAAAGTTGGTCTTTCAAAGCCCTAATATAAATGCTAGGACTCTCTGTGTACCCTTGAGGTGCACAAGTAAATGTGAACGAGCGTCCCCCTAAGGTGAACGCAAACAAATATCTACTATCCTTGTGTATAGGAATACTAAAGAAAGCATTCTTTAGGTCCACAACACTAAAGTAAGTAGCTATAGCTGGAATCATGGTTAAGATTGTCGTTACATCAGGCACAATTGGAAATTGTGGTGCCACAACTTTATTAATGGCACATAAATCAATTATGAAATGGAATGGAATTGCATTATCGCCTTTCTGGTACACGGGTAACATTGGACTGTTACACAAACTCCCTGAAATGTCTTCAATCACCCCGCGATGCACAAAATCGGAAGCAATGCATTTCAAAGCTCGCTCACCCTCAACTGAAATCTTATACTGAGGAATGTGTGGCAGCTCAATTCCATATTTCAAAACTATCTTGACAGGTTCAATCTGTAAAACACTGACATCAATGTCGTCGACAGCCCACAAGCTCTCTGGTACATTAATTAATTCTGGAGGCAAAGGTCTAGTCAAGAATTGCGAGGCAGAAAATTGCTGTGGTGAAATCGTCAAGCGTACTCCATCAGAAGAACAATAAATCACTGCATTTCATTCTTTTAACAGATTCAACCCCAGCAAGTTCTCTCCGCAATCCGAAGTCAACAGAAATGGACAATGGTCCGTAAAGGGATCCAAAGAAATAGGTACCGGCAAAGAAACCAGACAAACCACTGGTGTACTAGAAAACCCTACAGACACATTGGTTTGCCCTGACAGTGGAATGTTTGGAACCCGTGAATGATCAATGGAACACTTCTGTGCTCCAGTGTCTATCAAAAACTGATGTTTCCTATTTCCCACCACCATTTCAACGTAGGGACCTTTCTGATTGACGGGAATAGGTGTAGGTTCCAAACCCTGCTTCGGGCAATCCTAACGAAACAGAATATGATCAAAAGGAAGCTCTTCAGATAAATATGCAGTGGAAGGATGATCAAATATGTTCCAGAGTATTATTGTCCTGCGAGAAAGGTTGCTGAGGGTCCTGTGTAAACTGACCTCTACCAGGGCCCCCTACACCTGGGCGACCTCTGGATCGCCTACCCATATTACCAAATGTATTATTTGACCTTTGTTGAAGGACGGGGCATTGTGCTCACCAATGACCCCCTCGACGACAATAAGCGCACTGGTTAATGTTCACAGGACCCAAGGGCACATTCCCCTGCGGGACATACTGACCTCTAACCTGAGAACTACCCCCTCCGGGGCCTCTAACAATTTGCTGCAATAGCACTTTAGTTTCCCAAAATCTCCTTTTCGTTTTTCAACCCTATCTTTTTCATTATTGACACGGTTCTCGTAGTACTGAGCCATGTGCAGTACTTCTGATTGTGATTTCGCCTGCCAAGTGCTCTCAGAAGACATAATTTGCGACTGGATGTCAGGCAGCAATCCACACACACATTTGTCCACGAACAACCTTTTCCCAGACTCTGTGCCTAGGTCTTGTCCACTGAAATCCGAGAATAACTGTTAGAACCGGTTAAAGAACTCGGTAGCACCCTCAGACCTACGTTGGACACAGGCCGCAAGCTTGTCCCAAATAATTCTCTTTTCGGGAATTATGGTTTTTAATTTAGCAACGATTCTGTCAGGCAAAGTTAGTATCACCTGAGGCGGTCTCTCTCCAGCTGGCCTTTCCCCGTCAAGCCTAGTTATGTTAGCCCACGTATCTCCCAACCCAGGTACGTCGTCTATAGTTCTAACTGTTTCCACAAATCTACGGGCAGGCGTACAGGAAACAACAAATCAATGTAGCCTAGGGTGAACCGTGAGGACTGCAAAACGGACTCTATCTCTTTATAGAACCCTGTCAGATTTTTCCTAATGTCAGGAATAGACTGTCTAATGGTGTTCACTTCCTGCCGTGAAAATGGGACGTGAACAAACTGTGATACATAATGTGCAGGAATGTTCACAGCGACTATATTATGTGCAGGATCAGCCGCAATCTCAACCTTCGGGACAAATGTCAGAGGGACCTCTCTCATAGGCAACTGAGAGGTAGGTGACTCTGAACGCTTACTAAGCAACAGAGCTAAATCGAGCGCTAACGCAGTCGAAGAAGTGTCAAGTGAAAAAGCTCTCTTGTAAATGCTCAATAACTCTGTGGGACAACTAATCTTCCTTTTTACACACTCATCCTGCAGGTACTCTACCATTACCTGTATCACTTTCCTCTGCATTTCTAGCGTATATTGACTATATGTGTCACATACTTCAACAGGAGTGATCGATATGTCTGAAATCCATCTAATCGCGTCTTTCTTACAAATTCGCGTTTCCTCAGATATCGATTTACGACACGGAAGGAACCGTTTCTGTACATACATATTTTCCTCCTCGTCATCCTCATTCTGTAACTTTTCTAACTCCTTTCTATACCCAAATAACCTCTCGACATGCTCATTTACCTTCTCCACAGTGTCTCTAGAAAGCGCTAGAGTATTTAGATCCCTTAACCCTTGCGGAAGATCCGCATTATTTAATCTTCCCCACATTATGCATAACTGAATCCCTAAACCTTCAATAAAACCATTTTTCTCAGGAAAATTATCCATATTACAAAGTGTGACAAAAACGCTAGCTTGATCATCCTTCTCCATACAATGCTTAGCCCATGCAATTAACTCACGTTTCTTCTCCGGTGGTACAGTATTGTGAGTGAACACATTTGACCCAGCACCTCGATCGATTACAAGCGGCTCAGGACCACTTGGAAGAGAGGGAGCAGGCAAATTTGATGGAGGTACTATAACTGGTGCGATAAAAAGACGTGGGGGAGCTGGAGGAAGGGGAATATTAGGCGGAGCAAGAACAACAGGAACAACAACAGGTGGAGCAGGAATAACAGGAGGAAGAGGCAAAGCAGCAGGAAGAGGAACATACAGAAGTGGCGCAGAAGCACCAGGCCTTCGTTCATTTAATAATTTGCCAATAAACTCATCAGAAATATGAATATCTTTAGAAGGATAGATTTTCTGAATACCGAGTGAGAAAGCCCTATCCATATTTTTAGTTGCCTCAGACTGTTTGTCCTGATCATATAACAACGCTTTTTCAGTGTTCGTTTTATGACGGCGTGCATGTTTTTCTCTACTTTTAAGTTGCTGCAAGGCTTCTTTTTTCCAAATCTGCAAAACATCAAATGCTGCAGGTCTAGCCTTTTTCATTAATAGAATTGACTCTAAATACTCAATACGAAGGATTTCAAAACTACCATTGATTGGCCACTGAAGTTCGGAGGCATGTCTGGTTTGTCTGTGCCAAATGTCATTAAATACTAAACTTCCAATGCCATGCTTACAGTACATAGTACATGCCGGCGACCCCTCCTGTGGTGACGGACAGCTAAATTCCTAAGATTGTCTATCACTGTGGAATAATGCCATAAATCAGGTAGACAATTTCCCAGGTATATCTCAAATTCTTGGTGTTATCTGGTCAATAATTGTGTCTGCAGATACAATGCGCCAAAATTCAAATTGTCAGGATTAAATTAAGAATCGTGTCACGACTCACCTGACCAAACCTAAGGAGGTCCGATCGGATTTCAAAGAATCATACCTAACTAATCTTACCTCGTGTATGGTGATTTTGACAAACGTGCCCGCCTCGATAAGTGGACCCTCGTCAAGATGCCGTCTCGGACCACACGCTTATCGTCCAAGGATCGGGTCGTGCAGCACTGCTGAGGTGTCGCGTCTCGTTCAGCGGGGCCACTTATGTCACACCATCCGATCCCGGTCCGATAGCGTGCGTCAACCTTCAAGAATCTGGCATCAATCTTGAGGGTCCCTATTCGGGCGCCAACTGTGAAAACAAAATCACCGGGTAAGCTAGGCAAGGCACTTGTGAGAGGCTTCTTTTGAGTTGTCTTACTGCCTCGGCTTGTTCTGGACCCCATTCCCACTTGACCCCCCCCTTCAAAAGATGAATCAGGGGTCTTGTGATCTCTGCGTTTCCCTCAATGAACTTTGTACTGTAATTATTCAGTCCAAGGAGGCTCCTTAGTTCCTGCAGAGTTGTGGGGTCTTTTAATTTCTGGAGTGTTTCCACTTTCTTTTTCTGGGGACAGAGACCATGAGGAGTAATCTCATGCCCCAAGAAATTAACATGGGTTCTACACCACTGTGCCTTTTGAAGGGAAAGTTCTTCTCCGGCAGCCCTCAAAAGGGTCAGAACATAATGGATCTCCGCTATATGTTCCTCCACAGTTGAGCTTTTGATGAGGACATCATCTACATAAGCCAGGTTACCCCTCTCACCCAGGTCGGGCATGGCCTTATGTAGAAAAATGTTGAACTCATTGCCAGAGTTGATGTATCTGAAGGGAGTCCGGGTCCATGTGTACTGCTGCCCCCCAAAGGTGAAGGCCAGCATGTATTGGGCCTCCCTACTGACAGGTACAGTCCAGTATCCATTGGTCAGGTCTATTGCAGTGAATACCTGTGACCCCTGGATCTGGGCCAGTCCTTGGTCAATGTAGGGTAGAGGCCATCGGGAAGTATGGACCCGTTTGTTGAGCTCCCTAAGGTCGGCGCACAGTCTCCACTGGCCATTTGGCTTCAATATCCCCAGCACTGGATTATTGAAGGTGCTGTGGACTGGACGGATTATCCCACGGGACGCAAGGTTCTTAATTATTTCAGTAAGGGGCTCCATTGATGCGAGAGGCAAGCGATATTCACAAACACTGGAGTCATGCCAGGGTCTGTGGGAATTGTTGCTGTGTGGATTTCGGTGCGACCACAGTCATATGAGTCTACCGCAAAGAGATCTTGAAAATCCAAGAAAACTTGTTTCAACTTTTGCTTCTGCTCCAGAGTCTCACAGGCATCAGCTAAGTTGACTCTCTCTTCAACCATCTGACTGAAGCCTGGAAAGACTTCCGGTTTTGCTATCTCAGCGGCCTCCTCCTTCTGGGTGGAGAAGTCCCTGGTCACAGTGCTGATTTGGACTGGTGGATTCAGGTGGGGAAGGCAGTCCTCACGGACCTGGAAAATAACCTCACCCTCCCGAAGTCACAGGTCACATCTTCCTTACCACAAGGGTAGGAAGTGTACACCAGGAAGTTCCCCCCCATGCCGGGTAACGATCCTGTCTGGTGTTGTGTTGTCATCACTGTCACTGTCAAAGGAGTCCTTGGGGATTGGTTCTAACAGTTCATTTCCTAAATCAATGGAAAAATGTCAGTCATCAACTGCCATTCCAATAATGGTGCCTGCGGCTAGAGTGATTTAAGTCACTGTTATCCACCTCTATTGCAATGGTGCCATGTTCTATATTGACTAGTTGTGTTGGGTTTACCCCCAACCCTTGCTGTTGGAGAGAAGCATTTAGATGAATATAGGCATCAGGGTTTTTCAATTTCTGTCCTCTTTTAACTTTCACTTCCAGGGAGAATTGTCGGGTCCTTTCTGGGATGGTGACTTCCTCTCCAATCTGAATTTCATCTGTATAAGGCAGCAGTTGAGCTGACCTAAATGCTTTCTCTGGGTCATCAATGCCCATGGGATTATCAGCTAATTGGGTCAAGCTTTGAAGTGTATTAAGTCCAAACTAATAGCAAAGCGATTGAGATCCCAGGAGGATAGCTCAGCGGCAGCGTGCTCGACTTGGAAACAAGATGACACGAAGCAACACAGGTTCGATCCCTGGGTCCGCGCTTAGAAACCTCTGGGTATTAAGCGCGTTATAAATAACCTATCATATATCATATATATCTCATAATGTCACTGCCTAAGTAAAAGGCGGCAGTGTTGCCTCGCATGACCCAACAATTATGGAATATGCTCTTGTTGCCTATAGAGATTTTGAGCATACACCTGCTTGGCAGGAGATGTTTGGAATTGGGTGTTCACAGATCCATTTCCCATTTGTCTATCAGTCTAAATGTGGGAATGGCTGGATCTTTTGGGATTTGGTGGAACATGGCTTCGCTGATGAAACTCTTACCGTTGTTCACACACACTCGGGCGAGAACAGAGTCCTTCCCTTCATTTAACTGAATTGGGATGAACAACTGCTCTCCAATTTGCTGAATATCAGCCAGGCTCTGAGCTGATTTCTCATCTTTCTGGACTATAGGAGTGGGAATGTCTGATTGTGGATTGGTAAAGAATTTCAGAGTGTTTCCTTCCAATGTGGAATGCCACCTTAAACTGGAAGGAAGGTTGATTTTCAGAAATAGAGAGGACCCCCCCTTCACCAGTTTGTTGTCCTACTGCTATTACTGTCATGTCTGGAATTTGGTTGTTCTGGAAGTGAAATTCTACTTGGTCAGATTTTTGTTCAACCATGTGGCAGGTGCTGTTTAAACTAACATGGTTGACACTCTGTTTTAATTTTATGGGTCGGCTAGTCTGGGTCCAGATGACCTTGTTTACGCAATCTATTAGGGGTGACAACATTCACAGGAGGTCATTCCCTAGTAAACAAGTGTGCCCTCTCGAGTCACAACCATGACCGGGTGCTTCACCTTGTGTCGCCCAATTTTGATGTCCAAATCCGCAGTCCCCTCGACGGGAATTTCCTTCCCATCAAAGTTCTGCAGTTGTCCAGAAAGAGAGGCGAGAGGAATTTGGTATTTATCCCCCCTTCCTGAATTTAGTTTATCAAAGGCCTTTTTGGACAGAAAGGTAGCTTGGGTCCAGTGTCCACCAGTGCCAAAATTGTACCCTGCCCCTGTATTTATACCAGGGCATAGAATCTTCCCTCCTTCTACGCAAGGGGGCACAGAAAATGTACATTTTTGGACAACTGGTGGGTTAGTTTTTTAGTTTTGGACATTGAGAGAGAAGAGATTTGGGCAGAATTTTGTGGGGAGTCTTGGGAATCTGAAAGAAAAAGTTGGCAACTAGAGATGGGAGAAGTTTTGAGTTCCCCTGTTCCGGTGCTGGGCTGCCCCCCCCCCCTTTTTGGAGGCAGTCACCAGGAGGGGTTTGAACCCGGGGATTTTCATGCGGTTGGTTCTGGGATGGGATGATGGGCTGTGCTAGGTCAGTCCCCACATCTACCCAGTCCGGATTTGAATCCTTTGGGACCCATTTTTCTTTGGTAGGAATTCACCCGTCTCTGAAGGAGAAGATCCTTTTCCCAGGATCCTCTGAGGATCCCTCTCCTTCAAATTAGAAGATCTGTACCTCCTCCACAAAATGGGTCTGTTTGGGTTCTTTGTTTCTCCTACCCCGTCCTCTGCTCCTTGGGTGGCAGACTTTCAGGGGCAGGAGATTTTGGTTCCGGTTCCTGGGTTTCCACGGGCTTTCTACAAGTGGGGAAGGAAGCTTCCTCCAAGGCTTTACACCCACCTTCCCCTTGTGCCTCCTCCCTGGGAACCGGTGGGTAATCGGGGTGCTGCCCCTGTCATTGTTCTGGAGCACCAGGTCCAGAGTTTGAGGAATTCTGTGCCGGCATGCTCATCTGACGGTTCTGTTGAGCCCTCAGCATGCGACCCAGATCCTGTGCCATATTTTGGACCTGGCGCTCTACCTGTGACACCCGCTCAGGCTGAAACAGGGTTCTCATTTCTCCCCTGGGCTGATCCCAGAAAGGGTAGCTATCCCTTCTCTGATAATACGGGTTTGGAAGATTTGGGTACCCCTCCACCCTTGGCCTCCCCTCTCCCGGATTAGGTTTTCTGGGCTCAGAAAAGTGGGGAAAGAAGGATGGATTGTTTTGGGGTTGAAAGTTTTGTGGGTACCTGGGGAAAAAGTTCTGTCCAGGATTTGGGGAATTTCTGCCCTCCTGGGGGAAGTGAGGAGGAATGTTCCCTGGATTAGGTGCTGTTTGGTTGGGTCCCCCCCGCTTGGGCTGGAGGAGTCCACACATAACCCAGGATGGGTCTGTTCCCCTTGCAGCGGGGACTTATATAGTCAGGGGAGTGAGGGATCCCATTTGTGGGACTACCTCCTTGGCTCCCTGTCTGTGACTGGCCCGAGGGCCTTCTGGGCTTGGAATTGCTCTGATTTTGTGTAGGTGGGTTTTTAGCCCCTCCCCCATCTCCAAATCTAAAATGGGGACAACCTTCACCTCTGCCATCTTAGCAGCAGCAGGGGTGTTGGTTGGTTTCGGGCTTTTAGGATTATTCTTGTTTTCTATGGGCTTTTGCACCCCATAGATTCAGGTGGCCTGTTCAATGACCCAGTCTTGTGATCTTTTCTCATGAAAATCTCTCACTAGGTGGGTCATGATGTACTTTGGTAGAGCGTGGAAAAAAGTATTGACAAATTCTTTGCTGTCCGTGCGCACCCTTTTGGTGGTCTGCGCAAAGGCACACTTTAATTCCTGCACAAATTCTTGTGGTGCCTGATCCTCCCCAAATTGTAAATTGTAGGCTGCCTTGCGAGCCTCTTGGGGATTTCTGTGAACAGAAAAATGCTTCAAGATGGGCGCCCTATATGTGGACCATCTAGAATGATATTGGTCCTCCAGCCCCGCAAAGAAACTGGAGTATTCTGGTGAGAAGGTCCATTTCACATACTGAATGCAGATACTGCTGTCTTTCAAATGGAAAGTTTCCATCATCTGCTCAAAGAGCTCTAAGTGCTCCCAAACAGAATACTTAGCGTTCTTATGATAAGGCGTGATGATGCTCCTTATCATCTTGATTTGTTTTAAGGGGTCCTTAAGCAAGGCCCTTTTTTGTCTTATTGGCCTTCTTGGTTCAAGTAACCATGGTCCAATCCTCCTGTGACTCAGAGGCACTGCTCCCAGAGGTGCCCGTCTGGTCTTCTAGGTTCTCCCGGATTCTGCGAGCCTGGGAATGGCTGGCAGAATGTGGGGACCTAGTCTCCTGTGTCCTGGGGCACTCAGAGGAGTCTTCTGATTCCTCCTTGCTCCCAGGATTTGATGGGTACCCCCCCACTGTCCTAGTTGGGCAGAGGTTTTTAGGATGCCCTTAGTGGGACTACTCTCATGGGGTTCCCCACTAAATCTTCCAGTACTTGGGAACCCATACCCAGATGCCCGCCCATCCATTCCTGGGAGGTGCTGGTCTATGAGCCCCATACATCTGACTGGATTGAAATCTGCCATCCCCGTGGCCCTGGGCTCATGTGCACCAGTGGACACGGGGGTGGCAGAGTCCAGGGACTGGGAGAGAAGAAGGCATCTGGTACTAGATATCCTGAGGTTATGCTCAGGTGTTTCCCTTTCCCAACGAACCTCATCTCTATCAGCCCCTGCTCCCTGTTGCTGTGCAAGAACCTGAGCTTTCTGTTCCTCGATCAAGGCCTTAATAGTCTCTATCAGTCTCTCTTGCATGGCTACCTGCCTGTGGAGCCTGTCATTGTTCTCACAGAGAGCCTCATTTTCTCTCTGTGCTTCCTGGGTTGTTTTTGAGTACTGGGCCAGTCTTTGCTGCAGGAGGGTTACCTCCTGAGTCCTGTCCAGACTGGCCTGTTCCTTCCTTGCCAGAGCATCTTCCACCCTCCTGGTGTGCTCTAACAATCTTTCATGCTCTTTTTGGAGGTCACCCAGTCCCTGAAGGGCCAGGTGGTTTTCTTCTACTTTCCCTTTTAAGTGACAGACTTCCTGGCCTAAGGTGTCCCTTTCCTGAGCAAGAGCCTGCCTCTGTGCCGCCAGGTCGTCCCTCTGTCTTTGAAGCGTACCAGCTTTCTGGTGCTCTTCATCAAACTCTGCCTGGGTAGCCAGTTCTTTCAAAATCAATGTATTGCTCTCCTCTTTCTCTCTATCTAATTGGCTTTGCGGGGTGACTACCTTCTGTGTGCATGCCCTGTTGAAATGTATCTGTTGCTCCAGCGTTTTCTGACTCTGCAGTAGGGAGTCCTCACTGTCTTGGTACTCCTTCTGCAAGGCCAGAATTCTTGTATCCTGGTCTGCATTTTCCTGCTGCAGGATACCAATGTCCTCTTTTATTTTGACTATATACTGCATGCTTTCATTTTCTGACTCCTGGCTCCTCTGCAGCCTCTGCATCAGTTGCCTACTTGCCAGATCTTGGGCTTCAGCATATTTATCCTGTACGGCTCCAATAGATAAATATAGATATGCCGCTATCTTGGCAATCTTATTTTGCTCATCCTTGGCCTTAGAGGCCATATATAGTTCACTCAGGGCCAAATGTAAGGGACCCTGGTCTTTCCATGTATCTAACCCTGTTGCAGTGATCTGTTGTGTGATTGCCTGTAACCACACATTCTCATCTTGCTCTGTCCATTCACCTCTTACAAATAACTTATGTAAAAGGTGTTCTCTAGCCATATTGATGTCTACCAATGTTGCCATTCTGGAAATATTAATTTCCTTCCTGACTTACAGAAGTTTATTTTATCTTTGCAAAACAGACCGTTTCCTTAGAGCGTTCCCTTTTGAGGGGTGCTTTTACAGTGTAACACAGTGTGGTAGCCCAACAGGATTTATGTTTCCTGTCAGTTAGCACACCTACACAAGTGGTAGACCTACACCAGAAATCCCACGACAAGCCCCCAATCTGTAAGTGGTTTCAACCCAGCACTCCACCTAAGTCAATGCTTAGCGTGAGATGCCCAGCTGGAACCCTTATTTATATATTTTTATGTCAAAGTTCTTTTATTTCTGGACGATGTACCCTTATATAACGCCCCTCTCTTTGAATCCCCCGGTCTCACTGAACCAAGAAGTAGGTTTGTTTTGCAAGTTAAAAGATTTATTTGAAGAATTTCACAATATATATATATATATATATCACACTTTTATGAATATGAAAAATATCTAAATATCACACTATTATGAATATGAACAATGATCAGCAATGGGTGATATCACAACAATCAACAATCTCTTTAATCAATAGGAGTATGGTAGAGAAGAATAAGGTAGCAGAGAATAACTGTATGTGGGTTCAATGAATGCAATGAGATGAAATTAATGCAGCACAGAAATAAAACTTGATATGAATTCAATCAAAGACAATGTAATCACTCTTTCCCCCTGTTACTACTCAATCCCCCCTTATCTGCAATATGAATAGATGGAATGAGGACACACAGGTTTCAGGAATAACAATCAACAATTGCAGTTTCAATCCCGATTCCCCCCAGCAAGCTTAGAGAGAACAGGAACGATTTTAAACGGGTCAAATGCTTTTGAATGTAATATGAAGTGATGGGAAAAATGCTAAAATGACTTTAATTTGCTAAATTGATTCAGAACTAGTGAGAGTTCCTTTGGATAGGTTCAGGTAAGCACTAGCAATGATGTTGAGTGATTAGCAGATGGAAACAAAATTCAG
This sequence comes from Ambystoma mexicanum, assembly GCF_040938575.1. Taxonomy (NCBI): domain Eukaryota; kingdom Metazoa; phylum Chordata; class Amphibia; order Caudata; family Ambystomatidae; genus Ambystoma; species Ambystoma mexicanum. The sequence goes on from NC_090922.1 coordinate 1,012,034,374, forward strand.
AAGTTGAAATCAAGAAATAGCTATTTTTATATGGAGTGAGATTGAGCCAGATGCAAATTGCGGCAAACTTTTCAGTGTGCGAGAAATGCGATTACGGAAAAACTATAAGGAATTGGAGTGCAGTTCATGGTTCAAAATGACACACCTACGGTTCAAAAGTTACAGAGGTTGTAGTAAAGGTAGATTTTTCTCAAAAGAGTCAAGATTTCAAAATGAAAGATGCGCTGTTGAAGATTTGGAACAAAGATTAGCTTACACTAAGAGGCTATGAAGATGCAAGATATCCGAACGGTCAGCCACCAGGACAGGGAACCTCCACTCTGACTTTTGCCTGCCGAGACACTTGTCTTTCTTCAGAAAATATTTTTAGCGCAAATATGATTATCACTACAATTATCACAGAAGTATATGGATTAGAGAAGGATTCAGGATAGACAAAAGAGATTCTATAATGCAGTCTGGATTTGTTGGAATGGGTTGGATTGGATTACTTAATACTAAGAGATTTGTTATGGACAGTTCTATGCTAAATACTCACAACTATGGGTTGGAATGGGCCAGTCAAAGATCTGGTCAAAGGTTTGGCTGGAATTCGCTCGCCACCGGACAGGTTTCAGGTGCTTGGTTCTGCTCTCAGCAAGGTACTCTGGCCTGCACGGCCTCTTGGACTGGATCTGACGGGTTGGTTCTGGGTACAGCTCTGCTCTACTGATCTGGATCACAGGGTTCTAGCAAGGGTTCTTAGCTAGAAGCAGCCAAAACAGCACAGCCAGGCTGTTGAATTGGTTAGGCCCCGTGGAAGTTTAGGGGTTAAAATCAAGTTGCAAGATTTCAAATGCCAGCTGAGAAGGGTTCAGCTTTTTGGATTGGGCCTTTGCTTCAGGGTTCTTGAGTCTGGATAGTTCTGGAGTCTGGATAGTTCTGGAATCTGGATAGTTCTGAATTCTTCCTGCAGGGTGCTTCGCCGGTGGACCAGTTGATGAGTGAAAGTGTGTGTGTCCCTGTCTGTCCTCAGCAGTCCCTATTTATGTATTTTCCAAGGGGGTGGCTAGGCTGATTATACTATGCCCAACCCTCTAAGAATCTGATAGGTCAGAGAATTCCCTCTGCCCTGATATGAGAAGCGAACAGTGTGTCATGATGTGTCATGATGTGTCAGAGTGACACTGTGTTTATGGTCCAGAGAAAAACCCTCCCCTTTGTTTTTACCCAGAAAATCTATTTTTCATAAAAAAAACATATTTCCAATATCCCCAACTTGTTAATAATACATATTTACATTATAGATTAACTAAGGTACGTTTCTGTCAAAGTCTCATCTTCCTACGAGTTTTGGTTCACAAATGACATTTTTTTGCACTTTTGGTTGGTTACACATTGTCGGATCTGTACAATTATTTTTACATACATGCACATAACATCCAAGTATATTCCTGTAAATGTTCATATTCCTAACATTATCACAATTGCTACAATCTTAACATTTTCGTGGTCCAGTCTCTGAACATCGCACAGATTCCAGATTAGTTTTAAACTGTGAGCGACCTTTTCATTTTAATGACCTCTAAATTCCATATTTTTACCAGTTCAGCACAATTTGCTATAAGTCTTTTTCTCAAACATACAGTTACTTCAGTTTCAAATCCACATTTTCAGTCTGGCCCGCCTCCAAGGCTTGGCTGAGTCAGAGAGTAACAGGAGCTTGTTCCTGCCTGGGCTGGTTTCTGCTGACGCCCTAAATTAGTATTTTCTTTCAGTTCAAGAAACCCATTGTCTCTTTACCAGAGAAGCAGAGCAAGTCTCCTCCTCTTCTCATTAGCATCCAAATGAGAGATCCTCTCATTTTGGTGGGAAGGAAAAGGGTGATGTGTTCTCAGTGGGGGAAAACCTCTTTGAAGATTAGCTGAATCAGGGTACCTTACAGTAAATTGTGACATTGTTCTTTGTGAAATTTAAAGTACAATTTTAAATATAAGCAAACATATCTTCAATTCCAGTCTTTTCCAACATGAACTTTAAGTAGTGGCAACCTACATTGCCTTTGATTGGAAGTCTCTTCTTTCCCCACACTTAGATTTTGAGACACGTTTAACATGACAGGTTTAGAGATCGCCAGCTTCTGACACAGGCGAGTAGTGGTATTGCGCCCATTTTCAACATATATTCCAAGCAAGCATCTTTAAATGTGGATTTTCTTCTGATGAATGTACTTCTGCTGAGATTGTATTTATGTGGATTCTTGAAGTAGAATGATGTTTAACACCCACCAAGGAGGTTGGATCTTTTGTGTGGTTTGTGAACCACAATTTTTGCAAATTTGACAGCCAAGAAAAATTGATTTTCAAACAGCTCTGTGTTTCTTTTGCAATGCAGCATTACTTTTTCCAGTAGTTTCCTTTGACTTTGTGGGTAGCCAAATGATAGGTTTTGGCAGTGGTCTCCTGTGTTACCACTGACATAGGCAAAAGTGGAATGGCAGCCTATTCTTCAAATTTTCCTGCACACGTCTGGGTGATTTTTAGCATGCACAATGCTTTCTGGCGGCCATTCTGATGTTCCTGATGCACACTGCTCACAGTAATGTTGCAGGTCGTGGACTAGTGGGTTAAAACATCCCACAACGGCTATCACACAGATGGGATCCAAAATGATGTCAAAAAATGATTCGGAATATGCAAGATGACTTGTCGTTTGTGTTGGGAGTGACTCAAGGTGGAATGGAATGTATTCATGCCGAACTTCAAAATTACTGGAGAATACATGTTCATGTGAAAGAAATGATGGCTGTGTATGTTGTTAGAGGTTCTTGTACGCATCGGCATTCCTACAACATTAAAATTGTGAATTTAAGAAAGGAAAAAAGGAAACAGTTACGTCAGCTTAGTATAATGAAATATGACTCGAATGCCTATCACTTGCACAAACAACAAATTTCCCAGACCTATCGCAATAGCTTGAAAACATTTAAGTGCGAAATTGCCATTGCGGATAATCAAAACATGATCCACTTACTACTTAGAAATGATATTAGACATGTGTAGGGCACACTCAGAACCCTTACTGGGTTTGCTGAATCATTACAAGAACCATCAATACCTTCTACAAGATAGGTGGATTTTATAAAAGCTAAATTTGCTATGCACCAGAATTTTCATAATGTGTGGCCCAGGAATTTTAACATCTCGATAGTTAGAACGTGTACATGGTCTATCGATGATATACGTGGGCTATTGTTAAATCTAAGAGTTCCAGGGCTCTCGGGCCAGATGGCATCCCTACGTGCTTTATTAAAGCCGAGCTGGACTTACGGGCTTCCATTTTAAAAACTAAATTTGACTCAGTCCATTTGTCAGAATTATCTCTCCTTCTTGGTGCTCGGCGATTATTATACCTATATATAAGAAGGGGAATATGGATGACCCAAGTAACTTTAGGCCTATAGCACTGATGGATGCCTCAGCAAAAATGTTCACCAGACTATTATTAGAATCAATTCAGTCCTAAATTTCTTTGGTTAATTTGCTGCCCTGATTTCAAGTAGGGTTGGGCAAAAACATGGGATGTCCTCTCAACGCCACCATAATCGCCCATCTGTATCAACATAATAAATACTCTAAAACAGGGCCCATCTATATGGCAACCCTCGACCTCACTGCAGCATGTGATACAGTGATTAGAGCTTTGCTGTGGGAAAACATTTTAAAGTATGCTTTTCCTTCGGATTTGGTGGCTATTATTGCATCACTTCATCAGGGAACCAATTACAGAATATGGCTGTCTAAGGATGGGGCGATTACTGATCTGATACCCACTGAGATTGGGCTCAAACAGGGCTGCAACCTGGCTGCAGTGTTGTTTAATTTATGCCTGTTGGATCTTGATATGGGATGGCGTGATGCACTTATATTTCCAGTTAAATTAGGTGGTCTATTGTTAAATTGGATAGGCTTTGCGGATGACTTATTATTTTTTGACCGCACTCCTTTTGGCCTCCAGACTAAGCTTGATTTGTTGTACACTTACGCTGTCAAAAATAATGTGCAAGTTAATCCAGCAAAATCCTTAATTATGTCATGTGTGGATGGAAAGAGGAAGCGGCTAAACTTTACCTGGTGCCTAAATGGTACTTCTATTCCTCAGACTCTTTCCAGTGGTTGCATGGAAGGAAATTTTGAATAAAAAAGTTAAGTCATTTACATTTGCAGAGGAGGATTATCTACCGTAGATTTAGAACATTTTCGTTGCTTCCTAATTTAAAGTTCTATCTGTTAAAAATAAAACCTATTTTATTATATGCTCTGGACATCTGCATATCTGAGATGTATGACTTTTCAGGGGAGAATGTGGAAAATAGTGCTGGGGTTGGCTCTATCAATTCCCAATATGCTTATTTGTCATGAGTTAGGGCTTCTACACTTGTCGGCCAAATGGCATTGGCACCTCCTTTCTAGCTATGGAAAAATGCTTCCTCCACTGAAAGTGTCCCTCTATGAGGATCTGGCTGTTATGATTAATGAGGGGCGCCCTCCATCGTTTTTGAGATTCAGAAATAAAATGGATGCAATTTTAGATGCAGCAATGATCTCTAAGGAAGATTTAGTGAAGGGTATACTATGAATATGCCAAATTTAAGTGACAATGGGGTCAGTGGGCAAGATACCTACATATATTCCCTTGTAATAAAACTAGGAAAGCCTATTTGCGTTTTCGATTGAATCAAATCCAAACTAATGAAAAATTGCAGCATTGGGATCAGGCTAAAGTTAATTTAAATTTTGGTTGATGTAGATTTTGTGATTCTTTGAATGACCTTGAAACTTTGAAATATTTAAACGTACATTGCTCCTTCTTTGAAGCTGATAGGATGCTAATCTTTGGTGCACACCTATTTACAGCCTCCGGGTTGAGCAGAGAGAGTCTATGGGAAAGATGCATGTGGGGGGCGAGCCAAAAACGTATCCTTAGTCTAATGAAATGTATCACTGTTATTGAAGAACAATTGTTAATAAGAAGGTCTATGTATTGTGGCCCTGACTCGAATGATCAGGGTTAGTTCTTTTTGAATGATTAACCTGATCATTTTTATTTTGTATACGTCTTAAATATCAAATAGGTGCCTGCAGCTTGGTATTATATGTATGTATTTTGATATTTATAGTTATCTGGAAATTAATTGATATCAAGATATATATCTGATGTTTTGTTTTCTTGTTGATTTGATTGGTTTGTAATGGATTTTATCAATCTTTTTATGTAATTCCTATGAAATATAGATATTGTAAAGTTTTTTTTTTACCATACACAATAAAAAATTTAAAAAAAAAAAGAAATCTGACACATCAATGGATGATGATGTGGCGGGCATCACACTCCATCTGCACGTTCAGTGAATGATAACATGTTCTTTTGCGGTACACAGCCTCCACAGCATACCTGCCAACCAGCTCCACATGTGCGTAGTCCACCGCACCAATGATGTTAGGCATGCCTGCAAGGGCATGGAAGGCTATTTTCGTGCCATTAACCTGGTCTGCTGTACTGGGTAGGCAAATCTGGTCTCAAACATGACACAGGAGTGCATCAATGACCACGAAGAGGACACATGAAAAACAGGGTTGCAATTTCCCATGCAGCTCACCAACAGTGTGCTGGTATGTGCCTGTGGCTAGAAAGTGTAACACATACACTACCTTGAGCAAGGGGGGGCATGGCTGTGTAGATATTTATGAGGCTGACCAGGTCTTCATGGATCAGGTCCACTATAGTAATGATGGTGTCCCTGTCTAGCCGGTATATGGTGTGGATCTGGCTTTGGCTGAGGTTGAAAGCAGTGGTCGAAGTGTAAGAAAATAAGTAGTGGAACTATGTTCCCTGCTGGCTGGCCCCGCTCCTCACAAACCCCTTTGCCCTGCCCCCTCCCACACACAATACAAACTCCCAAACACATTTGCCTGCTCTTTAAGGGAATGTTCAGTGCAGTGCACTGAAAGTGTAAGTTTTAACTTCTTCCTACACTGTTATTTTAAAATGAAACCGTTCCGGAACGGTTTCTTTTTAAAATAAAAGTATAGGAGCTGTAAAACTTAATTTAAAAAAGTAGGGGAGCACCGCTCCCACCCGCTCCCGCTCCCTTCGACCACTGGTTGAAAGGTGTGGCCCTTAAGCGTGGGATTGGTGGCTGTCTGCATGGTGCGACCAGATGGACAATGGGATTTTGCGGGGCCATGATGGCTCTCCTTCTCAAGCACCTCTGCTGCATCCTCTGCCTCCCTGCCTCTAATAGGCCTGCAGGCATGGCTACCAGGTCCAGTACTGCTACTGCTACTGCTAGCATTGCGGTGTAGTAAGTGGTGTGGCATGTGGGAGTGGTCCTTTTGTACTGTAGGATTACTCATTTGTGCCACCTGTGCTGATTTTGTGCACCTCCGGCATGTTTGAACACATATGAAACTACTTAACACCTGGTCCGCAATACCAGTGTTTGCTATCGTTTTCAAGTTGCTACCGGCATGTACATGCCAGTAATTGCCGGTCCAGTAAAAGCTCGGAATTTGCTCTTACTAACGACATGGCGGTATGTCAGGCACAGCTGACGCATATCTCGGCAGATACCGCAACAGTGTTGCCAGATGCGGTGAGTCCCTTGCGGTGCTGGTGTTTCCGACATCGTGATTCAGACTATGCCAGTCCAGAAAAAGGTGCCAGTTCAGAACTACCGGCTATGCTATTTGTGGACCGGCATACTTGTAATGCGGCCCATAATATTTTCAAGTGAGTAGGAATTATGCATGCAAATCCCAAAAAAGGTGTTAGCCAATTCTGTAAATATGAAACAGTATATATGAGATGCACAGCAATTTTAAAGTATTTTTTAAATGTCTGCAATCTGTTCTTAAAAAGACGTTTTCAAGAAATGTCTGATGCTCATGGGTAAGATCCATGGCTACGAGGACCTAAAAAGTGCAATTAATACATATTTGCAAGCATTCCTTTTTGTGCTAAACTATATTTGGACATCATAAATAGACCTATTGCTTGATTCTCTGTTTATGATTAATTGAACATTTATGGTTTAGTGATAGTTAGTGATGTGGTATTTTTGTAATTACTCATTAGAAAGGTAGTTTTTATTGATTCCCTGAAGAGGATATAAGATCTTCCCAAAACATGTTGGAAGAAGAGCAGGGAAGAACTAAAAGGTGTTCTTGTTTGCCTTTTAATGAAAACCGTTGAATGAATGAACGAACTTACAAACTGTTTGATTTGAATAGTTGATTTATATATTTCGCTGATTTCTTAAAAAATCTATAAAAAAGGGTTTTAGTAAAACAATGGTGTAAAATCATTTTGAATTTACATTTAGTTTGAAAGATTTCATAAACTACATAATTTTACATATTCTATTTAAATCTATTGAATGCAGTTTTTTTTCCCCCGAAATCCTATTTGTATATATTGTACGTTCAGGAAGGCATGTCTGCCTAAGAGTGCCATTAGGGTTCACATTAGCAATAATGGGTGTTTTTTAATACAATTGTGAGGTAGGTGAAGAAATGGTACACAAAGTACAGAATGTACATTTTAAGAAGACTAGAGTGAACCACATTGGTGTTTTGATGCACAAATGGGAACTTAATTTGTAAAACTCCAGCACTCTCTTAACGAGTTGTCTCATCTATGATAAGGTGCTTAAATGTCTATTTTGCTGCTATTCAGCTTGAGTCAACAGTTTCACATCCAGTGATCAATATTCAGTATCCATGTTCTCACTATTCTATCACTATCCTGCTGTTTTCTGAATTTCACTCCTCCCTTTTAGGATGCAGAAATGAGTTGAAAATTGCCTTGGATCTCAATCTCACAGTTTGACATTTTGCAACTCGTATGAGTTTGTATATCGGAATTGTATTTTAGAATCATAAATCACAATCTCTATTTTTCATAAATATATTAATTTTAACTCAAATGTAGTTTGTGTATATCTTTTTAGGGAGAAGGAAAAATTAGTTAGCAATATTAGAACTATTTCACATTTGGATAGCAATTCTGAAACTAAGACAAAACCTGCCAGCTGTGTCATTGGGTGAAAAAAAAAAGTCCAAACAATGTGCATCATTTAGGAAATGCCCAGTACAGTGTATTCACTTATTAATGTGCCTACACTATTCAATACCAACTACATGTGCCCAATTTGTAAATGTACCAACATCTTATACATACTATTTCACTTCTGGTGATATTTATTTGGGTACTATTTGGGTACTTTTTCATCCAATTCACATTACTCTTGAGTTGATGTCATAATCATAGTATTATAACCCATGATGAGTTGTGTTAATGAGTAATATCAATTTAAATGCTTTTTTTATAGGTTTTTCTCTGAAGTGTGTAACATACTCTAAGAATTGTGTATTCATGTTTACGATGCTTTTTATAATTTTGTTAAATAAAATGTATAGCATATTATTTATTTTTCCATAGAATGCTGGAGCACATCCAATACTAGGATGCATTGTTATGATTCTGTCATTCCTGCAACCAGTGGTGGCTTTGTTGCGGCCTGATCTAAACCACAGATCGTAAGTACTGGCATCATTTTACAAATGTTAACAATCTATGAAAGGGAGAATACAAGGGAAAAAGCTGTTCCTCCATCAATTGTGCATGAGGACAGACTCATGCATATCCCTACATAGCATTCATTATGCTTGGAGTAATGGTCGCCAAATAGTTTCGAGGTATATTAAACAATAGGAGAGCAACTTCTACATACTTGAATCCTGTTATTGAAGACATATTTGGAATTATTAGGTCAGACAGGAGATATTTAGCTTGCATTGAGTGCTCTTGGAGAAGTATCTCTGATGGTCTTTGATATCATTCAGCTACTTTGTGAAGCAAAATCTGCTCTCACTGTCCCAGTGCTTTTCAAATGCAGCTTTACGCATCACCCTACTTTTAAGCCTTCTGTTTCCAAAAAGAGAAGTTAATTTAAATGTCCCAAATCATATGTGGTGTTCTCCTAGTGCAAGCAGGTCAGTGCAGGGTTGTTGTCATGTCTGTCATTTTTTGAAGGACTTACCTGGTCACTATTAAAAATAAAATACTATCTCTAATAGGGTTTCATGGGGTAAAAGCATGTCATTAAACATGTTTTAAGTATTAAACATCAACCCATAGAAACACAAATAAATAGTATTTCTGTGGGTGTGGGTGTTTTGTTAAAATAAAGTTTGTAAAATTATTTTCAAATGCTGTTGGTTGTGATATTGTAAATATGTCTCTATATTACTTTTAGACACCTGCCGGGACCCTGTTAGAAAAAAGTATTTGTTCTATCTCTAATGTGGACAGCACAAGTCCTTAGAAACGAAAATAGTGCCTGCAGCTCTGAGGGGTCTGTCCTCCTTTCAGAATCCTACATTTAATTAATTCTGACCAACAGAAATAGAACAAATATTTTTTCTGCAAAATGTGAGTATTACTACCCAATCAGGCATGCGGAATTGCGTGGTATCGGCCCTCGGCTCAAGTTAAAGGACAGAGCGTACCAGCCGATCTGGGTATGCCGGAGAGGGTAATAATGATATTAACAACCTGCTTCGCCATCCGGGTAACCCAGGGTGCTGAGAGCAAAGTATTTAGTTTGAATGGACTGGACGCTTTGTAGCATCCCGCTTATTCAAACAAAATACTCTCTTAGTATGGCTGCCATCGATCTGGAAGATGGGTCTCTGTACGGAAACTGTTTTTGTTTGAACTAATGTTGGGCTCTATGATTCTTTGACAGGTTCACTGTGGTGTAATACCTATCTACCCTTTAGTTCTATTTTTTCATGACAGGCCTATTTGTTCAGAGAAACCTGTCTATTGTTTGCTAACTGCTTTTTGTTTGAACTAATAATCGTGGATAGTTTTCCGTTCACATCTGTCTGGTCATTTAGACCACATTCTAAGTCATTACCTCTTACTAACCCACACTACAAAACATTGAATGTAAAGAACCAATGTATGAGGTTGTTTATAATGCCTTAAATGCTGAAACTATACATGATTATTTCGGTTAAGCAAAAAAGGACTTTGTTAGTAGCTGTGTTATGCCACTTGTTTTAAATTAAAATACAAAATAAATGTAATTGTACTGCAAACAGTTTTGGTGTTCTCATATGTGCAGACTAACCAACAGAGATCTGTTATTTGTGTGCTGGACCCATAACCGGCCAGTGTGAAACAGGTGGGGTAGCCTAGGTTCCTTGCTTTGTTTAACTGTAATACCCCTCATAACTTAGGCTCCTCTGATTAAAAAGAGGGATACATTACCCCCAAATATTACAAAACCCCAGTAAGCCATACACAATGTAGCAAATAGACTCATCCTAAACCTTCCAAAATATTGAAACATCACCCTAGGTCTTACCCAGTTCATCGTTTTCCCTGTACTCCAAATAATTGCATTCAAAGGACTCTACATTGTTTTCAAAGCCATCCACCACAAAACACCATCTTAGCTTCACATCAAATTGAAACCCATCGCCCACACAAACAACAGATAAGCAAGTCCATATCTCATACATATTCCACTCTGCAAATTAACATGCAAACACAAGTAAGCACCCAGGGCACAGAACACCCAACCTCTTCACATGTGCACTGCACCCTCCATCACCACTTTCAGAAAGAGCCTCTTTCCCCACACATTACCCTGCCCCTCCCTTTTCCCTTCTACTACTTGTCTATCCTAATCTTTCTACCCTAGCCTGAAAACGTTTTGTAACTTCTGTTTCATCCCTGAAATGTTTAACCTTGGACCTGTGGGATGCTTGGAGACCATCTCGGTAGGGCCAGTGCTGAACAGAAATAATCATTAAAATAAAATAAAATACCTGTCCATCCCTATTGGCTCTTGGAGACTATACTCTATAAATAATAGGACCTCATTCTCTGGGTCACACTCTCTTGGAATAATATGGCTAAGAGTAACGCAACTCCACATAGTATATCAACTCTACAAATTGGAGGGCATCCTCACCTAAAAAGGCTTACATTGCCGGTCTGGAAACAAGGGGGCCAGTAAGCTCATCGGCACCCTTGTTTCCAGACTGCCAAACTGACGTGGCCGCTGTGCAATTATCAACTTTGCACGGAATCCATCCACCTTTTGTATGTCTATGTGATGTTATTAGAGAAGAAATTAAAGACCACGCTGCTATGATGACATGGTACAGTACCAGAGATACCTAAGGGAAGGTTATCACCCTAATGGTAACGAAGAGAGATGTTGGTCCATACAGAGTGATAACGATCATAGAGAAGGAACCTCACCTATAGCATTATTGGGAAATACCCCGCAGAGCCCTGTAAATAAAGTATCTGGAGCCAGTGATTCATCAGATCACACTGCTATAGCCTCTCCCAGAACTCTGATGAAGCCTGATGTGGAAAAGATCTTGGCTTTAGGTGGAAACAGGAGGAATTACACGCTGAAGCAAATTAAATTATGGTAATTCCTGATGAAACACCCAATGCCGTACCTAAGGATGGGAAACCCAGAAAAAGCTCTAAGGGCAAAAGAAAAGAAAACTAAGAACTGACTGACTGACTGAAATCCACACTGGAAGAGGAGGTCCAATCAGCAAGTGAAAGGTCTCTAGTGGATGACTACAGAACTTATGAACAGATGGCGGAGATCCAAAAGAAAAAAGAGAAATTTGGGGGAAATGTACAGATGAATCAAAGGCAGGGCTCAGGTTGAGTGTACACGCGGACAATGCAGTCCACTCACTTTTTTGAGAGGGTGGATTCAGCCCCCCCAGCTAAATGACAAAACTTTGAATGTCCTCTTTGAATTTATGAATTAAAGCCGACCTCTGGGAAGTTGTCAGGTTTGCAGGTCAGACACTTCACCACTGTGCTATTTAACCTGATGAAAAATAACAAACTGCTGACAGTGAAATTATTCGGTAATTCAAGTTCCAGGAAAAACATGTGTTCTTGAAGTTTAAAACATGCACACCTTTTAACGTTTTCAAAAACACTATTAGAAGAAAATATCCGCTCTTGGTTTTGTGTGTGTGTGTTGATTTTATGAAAGGAAAATGCCATTCATCCTGTTCAATGTGTGTACTTATGCAAAGCCAATTTAATGAAATGTGCACATTTCACCTTGATATGCTAATTTCCAGCGACATCACATCCCATTGCATTTGTTAATGAGTCCCCCCACTTTAAGTTTTAGGACTTGACCGCTGAAAAGGCAGAGATAAAGTCCAGGGAAAGGAATTGTATGGTTGGGCCCATAATCACCTTAACTGAAGCAGGCCCACCACTTAAGGAACGGGTGCATGTTTCTACGTATAGCACGGTTATTGTACAATCATCCAAGGAGGATCTAGATTACCCTGTTCAGTAAAACAAACTCGATTATCTGCAAACCATACAAAGAAATTGCATCTTTCTCCAATTCCTCCTTTCTCATTGGGTATTGATATCTTGAGTACATCTCTATATCATATTCATGGCACACCCCTTTTTTCGGATTTGTCCATAGTAGGCCGTGACATCATCAGACAGTTAAACATCTTTATACAAACACAATTCATTACAAATTGATACACCCCCTGTGCCAAGAGGCGGAGACGGTCCACATACAAGGGCCACATCTAAGGGAAACTGTGCCTGTCTTGGCCTGTGATGAGAAGAACAGCTCAGCCTAGCTTCAACACCCAGGTGTCCCCCCAGTGCCCTCTGCACCTCCACTGAAGACTCTGAATTGCCACAAGGAGAAAAGCCTCTTTAAAATTGCTGCCGCATTCTGCAGCGAACCACGCTAAACCCAGAACAGGTCTCCGGATCCGAGCGATGTGATTGGATGCCGACTATACATATGGGATACTAACCCTCTGCTGGGAGCTGCAGCCGGTCCATATACAAGGCATGCATCTAAGTGCAACTGTGCCTGTCTTGACCTGTCTTGCCAGGGTCGCCAGCGTGGCTGATGGGAATGCTGCTCTACACCCATCATAATCATCTCTGAGGTACATCACCTATCTGATTTTACATCACAGAGCTGTCAAAGCAACCAAGTTAAAAAGTGCATTGGCTGCTCACTCGCTCCAACGGAACAACGCTGCTGCCCGCCCCAGGCACTCCCTGATGATCTTGACCATCTCTGAGCATTAGGCCCACATAGCGGCAGAAACCTGGCTAACAAGGGATGCCACATGTCTCATTCACAAGCACATGGCCCACTGATAATTAGACTCTCCAACCAGTCTCCTGATTGTCCTCTCCTGGGAAGCTCCTCTGGTACATGCCCCCACCTCCCCACCTTATTCAACCCATCTCCCACAGGGGGTGGTGATCTCCAACTCAGGGACTGGACAGCTTGCCCAGTGCTGCATCACCCTGGAACGCCACTTCCACCACATCTAAAATGTCAGATCACCTACTTGGACCTAGCATGACTCAATCTCTATTCTCCAGAGATATTACCTGCAGTGCAGACCCTCCTGCTCCCTCCTCCAGTCATGCTAATCCCACCACCATGCATATAGCCACTGCAATGCTGATTGCACCATTCCTGCCTGTAACTACTGTATGTGACCCACCCAGCCCTGTGCTGTGCCTGAGCTTTAGCTGCCTGTAACTACCGAATGTGACCCACCCAGCCCTGTACTGTGCATGAATTTTACCTGCCTGTAACTAATTTTACCAGCTCTGTGCTCTGGCTGAATTTTACCTGCCTTTAACTACTGAATGTTACCATGCACTTTCTGTAACTAGCCCCTAGATGCCTCTGGGTTTTATGAGCTGAAATAATGTAAAATAAATAAATAAAATAAGCCATCTTAATCCTAAATGTAATTTGCACATGGTTTGCACGGATACTTCAAATTACATGAGAGAGAGCAGAATAAACAGTTTACCTTCAAACTATCGATAGCCAACTCACCTCAGGAGGATAGCTCAGGGGCAACATGCTCGCCCTGGAAGCAAGACAACATAGAGCAACACAGGTTTGATCCCCTGGTTATTAAGTGCATTATAAATAACATATCATATCACATCATACCCATCCCAGTTTTACTGGTGTCCCAGAACATTGTAATCTAAATGACTACCATTTCAGCATGCATGGCACATCCTGAGAAAACAATCAAAACCCCTGAGTATCGGTCACTGTGGCCTTGAGTGTCACCTTACCCCATGTTTATTGTTGCTCAAAACAAATGGATGGACCACTATGCAAGCTCTCATACACTTAAAAGAGATTACATCTGCTTTTTGAGAAACGATCAGGCCATAAGCCCATGGTCAGTTGCTAGCTGACCATATGCTTGGTTAATCATTACTCCTCCAATCTCCAACCTTCCAGAAGTAGATTTTCCCAGTCACTTAAAATTCACTGTGCAAACTGCTGACTGCACAGATGTAATAAATATGTAAAAGCTCACTACATATAGATTTATAAAATCCCTGTGTATGTAACTCCTTGGATGTATGGTAAATAAATACTGTCTCTTCTTTAAAGTGGCTCCTCAAAGACCAGTCCCCTTCCGCATTATAAAATGTCCTCGCCACCCTGCCTCTAGGTACTTCATCTCACATTATATCTGGGTCATGTTTTATATTTCATTTAGTGGATTTGGCATTTGCCTTTCTATGCGTGTGCACATCTAATATTTATCAACTTGAACACAAAGTAACAATTAAAGTAACATATCCCATTTACATTTAACTATACTGGATACATATGAAATTGCAACATCGCGCCCATTTCGCTGCATCCTCAATCACTAATAAGGCACGCCCAACATGAACCCATCTTCATCAATGGGACCTTGCCTGACCACCCCAACATTCCCCCCTTTAGTAAATACTTTAACTAACACATCAGATTCCTTTTATTTAACCCCTTAACTGCTAAGATTTAATCAAGTCTATGCAAAAAGGGGTTAGAACTATCTTCTCAGTGAACAACTCTCCAATTATCTCTTGCATGCGCATTATGAAAACTCCTTGCCACAAGCCTCTAGGGACTTCATCACACAGTACATCTGGATCGTGTTTTATATTTCATTTGGTGGTTTTGGTGTTTGTCTTGCTATGCACGTACAAATCTGTAATGTATAAACAAAATAACACTTAAAGTACTTATCCAATTCACATTTAACTACACTGGATACATTTGAAAATGCAACATCATGACCATTTCCCTGCACACCCAGTCATAAATATGGCAAATGCAACATTGACCCATCTTCATCATTGGGACCTTTCCTGACCACCCCAACATTCCCCACTTTAGTCAATGTTTTAACTAACAAATCATATTCCTGTTCTTTAAAACATTCACGTCAGGGAACAACCCTACAATCCTCTCCCATATTGGTCCCAAGATGGGCATACTCCTCTGCTGAACAACCCCAACTCATCTCCCCATTTCAACAATCTACTCAATGCTTCACACAATCATCCCATCATAGTGGAGGACACAGGACAGCTTCAGTCTGAGTACCCATTTGAGATGAAATGGCAGTGATTCTAGATTTGGACATGGTCACAGTCATCATGGCAGCAGCTTTTGGTACCTGGACAGAAAAACATCATAAGAGCTTTTGACAAAAACAAAAGATAATAAAGAAAAAGACAAAAAAAGGCACCAAAATCCTCACAGCTTGGCTCATCCACCATGGCACAAAAGAAAAGGAGAGTCCAACCACAGATAATTTGTGATCCCTACCTCGTTCTCCATGAATACTCTGAGCTTATGCAAGCTGGCAACAGTCTGAGTCTGGGACCCATTCTCTGAATCATTGGGATGCACAAATGTACAATACATACTCCCTATCTTCTAACAGGTCCCTCCCTCCATAGCTGTTAGGAGGTTGAGAATACACCTATTCGGCAATGTTATAAGCTTCAGGGCCTGCAGTTCTTCTTTTATGGCACTAGACGCTGATTCCAACTAAATAACAAATAGTAAGAGTTCATACCGGGTCACCTGGAGCCACTTGTCATTTGCCGCGGCTTGGTTGCCAGGCCCCAGGGGGGATGTAAAGAAGGTCCCTGTA
Source organism: Ambystoma mexicanum (assembly GCF_040938575.1). Classification (NCBI taxonomy): domain Eukaryota; kingdom Metazoa; phylum Chordata; class Amphibia; order Caudata; family Ambystomatidae; genus Ambystoma; species Ambystoma mexicanum. The sequence continues at coordinate 1,012,050,447 of NC_090922.1, forward strand.
TGACTAAAAAGCCAGTACTGTTCAGGAATGTTCATTACAACTTTTGATGTTGCTGCTGAGATATAATTGGTCTGCTTGGTCTGTTGCAATAGTCCCTCTATTCTATGGTCAGGCAGAGTCATTGATATGTCCAAGTCTGGTGATACAGGGCATGCAAGGGGCACAGGCGACAAAGGGGGCACATATGTGGATTTGGGCATCTAGTGAGCTAGGACCAAATGTTCCTCAGGAATGGCAAGGACAGTCACATGTAAGGGGTAAAATCTGCACACACATTGCCAGGCTGATGCAACTGCCTGTAGGCTTACAATCCACATGTCCAAAAATGTCCAAAGAGCAGCTGTACCTCCAGCCAGGTCGGATATGCAAAGTATGCAGCAGAAGTTCCCATTTGTGCCAACGGGCACTATGCCATCTCCCTTAAAACACAGAGGAAAATGGGTAAGTGTCTGGATCTTAACAGATTTTTCTGGCTCCTTGAGCCACGTCAGATGATGCCGATAGTTTTGCCACACATTTCCACAATCTTGGTTTATCCGTGCCATCCCTTCTTCTGAGAATCCCCTCATTCTTCCAGCTCTGCAATTCTTTGCCTCTTGATCCCATTGGTTTTTGGCAGCAAAAATATCCCCTTCTAAACTCAATTGTATCCTTTGTGTACACCGAACATTCTTTCTTCTGCTCTCTGCTCTTTACAATCTGTAGCTGAAAATTCTTTGTCAACAGGTAAAATATATGCTGTGACTGATTTCCCTTTGAACTGTCTTCGGATCCTGCACAAAGCTAGATGCACTAGATAAACACCCTATGGACACCAGAAGCATGGGTGATGAGAGAACAGATGTAGCAAAATCCTAGAGATCTCTCCCAACCCTCCTTATGTGGCTTTACCATACATTTGGCCTCATCACGAGGTGGGCAGTATCCAGGCACTAATTGCTCTGGGAAACTGACCAACGCTATTTTTGTTACCGCAACTCAGTACAGCGAAATTTGTGCCAGATCCCGAGTTGCAGGCGGCAGTAAGTCCCCTTTCCGCATTGGACCCAATGCGGCTGGGGTGGAGCTATTGGCGCCAGTGCAAATAGTGCTGCGCTAATAGTGCTGAATACAGTCCAAAAATTGAGATATTACACCAGACTTTCGATAGGACCAGCCCATAGATGCACTGGTAATAGCATAACAGCTGCATTTAAGGGCTACCACCCAACTCGTGATGAGGCCCATTATCTGCTGCAGAACCATGTGCATTTACTATTGAGTGTTCATCTCCATCATCTTTATTATTCATGAAATCAACAACAATATTCCTTTGTGGCCTCAATAACATTTAACCCATTCATATCCACAATGGTTGCAATCTTTGAACATGATGACAAAGAAAACACAAAAAATATACACAATGATTCTGATATACATTATAAATTAAGTGTTCTTTTCTGCTATTTAAAACAAATAAATTCAGCTCATGGATCTCTATCTGCACCCCCCTCTTCCACTAGAATGAACTGTGAATCATTAGGGCATACTTAACTTTGAGCCATTGCCTGCTCCTGTGCTGGTGGAGGGGTACCAGTATCTGTTTGTATATCACTAATGTGCACCCAGCTCTTGTTGCCCTTCACCTTCACAGTAGTCAGTCACGTAAATCTCACAGTGCGGCCCATGGAAAGCTCATTCCAGTGGAATACGAAGGTCTGTATGTTTATCCAGTCTCAGGGTGTAGTAATTGCTTGTGCTGATCATCGGTTTACTTGACACTTTCTCCTGTATACTGCTGGTGAGAAGACACAACATGTGAAAATATAATCTTGACACTTTTGGTTAAAGCCCTAAGGTACTCCCTAAACTGCTGACCTAGGACCTATGTGGTCTAATGTGCATCTAATGCAGTGTGTGCAGGTGAGAGCAGTGTGTGTAATCTATGCCCTGTCATGATCTTGTGAGGGCTGAGGTGGTGCTCTTTCCCTGGCTGATTCCTCTAATAAAACAGCAGCAAAGGCAGGCAGTACAACCATGATTTTCTTAGATCATTGGACATCTAGCCCAGTCGGGTGTTAAGAAATGCATTTAACCTTTCCATGAATCCGTTGCCCTGTGGGTGGTATTCTGAATGCAACCTGTTCTGGATTCCCAAGACCAAATTAATTTCTAAGAACAAGGCATTCAAAAATTGGGTTCCATTATCGGATTTCAGGACCTCACAAATTTCCCAGCATGGAAATACCTCTCTCACCAGAAGGATTGCTGCTAATTTAGCATCAGGGTGTATGTAGGGACCAACCTCAAGCCACTGGGAGAATGGACACACTACTACAATAAGGTACCGGTAGTTATTACATTTCATGAGCATATCAACAAATTCTATTTGGAGCTCCCGAAAATGGCCCAGAGGGCCTCAGCAAAGCTCATTTTACTGACTTCATGGTGTTTCCAGGATTTAATTCCTTACACACTATACAGTTTCCTATGAATCTAGTTACCTGTTCCTGGAGGTTCAGTATGAACCATTCCTCCTGGAGCTCTGCTACAATTTGTCGTTGATAAGTGTACAATGGGAAATGTATTTCTAGAGCCACAAGGAGCAGTTCTACAGGCATTATTACCGTCCCCGTAAGCTCCTGTCTCCACAGCAAATCTGTGGGTGAGATAGCACATCCTCTTTGCCCAAAGCTCCTGTTCCTCTTTAGGTGCTTTTCGTTGCAGTTCTATGATTTGAAGCACAGGGACTGCAGTATATGGGCTGGTAACTGTACCTGCTGGGACTCGTCTTCCATTTTCTGGGAATCTGTAAATGGTAAATATGCTGTGTGGGGGTCAGAAATGTGAGGCTGAAAATTTGATAGAGGATTTTCACAAGTAGCCATTTTATTAAATTATGAGCATGTGATAAATCTCTCCTTTCCCTAACCTAACAGGGATTTCCCTGCCTATCAAACTAAGACTAAAGAAAAACACTGTATCATAAGGAATCTGTTCCTCATATGTATACATACAACAAACTCATACAGGTATCATTTAGCCATTCAAGTTCATCAAAATAACATTTGTATCCAAACATAAACTTTGTAAACATGCACCATTTTACCCAGGGTCGGATCTCCTTCCCCAAGTTTAAAGCACAATTTTCCATATCAAAGCTACAAACAAGAAAGTTATTTTCAGCAGCCTAGCTCTGTTTTGAAATCAACACAAAGTTCTTATTTATTTATTTGTTTTGAAATTTTTATAGCGCACCCAACCTGGAGGCATCTTCGCTCTGTTCTTACAAAAACGGAAAATACAAAAGTAAAGTGGTTACATAGTTGCACATATGCAAGACAGGCAAAGAGATAATACAAACAAGGCTATAACGTAATCTTAGACTGGGGTGTTACTTATGTTGCTAGCTTACAGGCTGATGCACATGGCTTAGTCACGTGTTTCTTATGTAAAGAGCCAAATTGTCAACTGTCTTCGGAAAGCTTGACTGGTAAGCTATGGATGAGAAGCTGCTGCCTCCGGCTTTCTGTAATTTGAATCTTGGTGTGGAAAGCAGGTGCAGGTGTGCAGAGCGCATGGGTTTGTTGGATTGAGATCTGGAGACTTTGTCAGCCAGGTAGGTGGGAACAGACCTATGTAGGCATTTGTGTGTCAGGGTAAGAGTTTTGAATAGGATGTGCTCCTGAACAGGAAGCCTCTGGGCATTCTTTCTTGTTGTGGAGATGTGAGAATTTTGGGAATATTTAGAGCTGCTCTGAGGGTGTTGTTTTGTATCACCTGTAGCTTTTTGATGTTTTGGTTCTTGGTGCCAGCGTAGAGGGTACTGCAGTAGTCCAATCTGGACAGGATGAGTGCTCTGTCTAGTGGGATGCAACTGTCAGGAGATAGAAAAGGTCTGCAAGCATTGATCAACTTCGATATGTAGGCTGCTGCTGACGCTGTAGCACTGACTTGTTTAGAGTTTTTGCCACCTTAGAACCTTAATGGTGTTGCCGTCTATATTGAAAGCTTTAAAGGAGGAGAAGTTCAGTCTTTTCATCATTCAACCATGAGCCATGGCGGGTCATCCAGGTTTGGATTGTTTTACAGATAGCGTTGAGAGAGGCCAAATCGATATCATGGGAACCAGAAATGGGGATGAGGATTTGGGTGTCATCTGCATGATTGGTATGGGTGACAACCAAGTTATTCAGGTGGTTAAATAAGGATTTTGTTCATTTTTTTTAGAGTGTTGGTGAGACACAGGAGCCTTGAGGTATGCCACAGGTGACCAGGCTTGGCGCTGCTGTGGCACTGGTTGAGAATAATCTCACTTAGCTGTCCATAAGGAAGGATTGTATCCATTGGATAGATTTTGGTGAGAAATTGGCTGCTATTGAAACATTTACAGTATTGCTCCACACTTTAGAAAACTGCGCCACACTTGACGATGCTAGTAAGATAAGTATAAGTATTTGCCCTTTATGTTATGCATAAAGGGCAAATACATTAAATATACTTTATCTTACTAGCATCATCAAGTGTGGCGCAGTCTTCTAAAGTGTGGAGCAATACTGTAACTGTTTTCTCAAGGGGTTGGGGTCCAAAGTGTCCCCTTATTTCTGCCCCACACTCACTGCGACATGTTTTGAATTGTAAGAAAAACCAGGCGCATGGAAAGTTTTACAGTTGGCACAAAACCTGTTATGGGCCGTAGTCAATAGCGACCTTCTAGAAATTTCCCAAATAATATGTATTCTTTCCAAACAGGTTTTGGATTGGGTTCATGAAACTCTGCAATGGTAGTTCTTTACCTGTACTATTTGGCCATTAGAAAGTTGATTGTGTCCAGTCTCTGGTCTTCTTTTTGACTTTGCCACAACTAGGCTTCTTCCCTCTATATTTCCCAGTAGACCCAGGGAAATGAGGTAGTACTTTAGTCTGTTTGTTTTTCCATTTATCCTTGGTGTTTTGCCCTAACAATTTGGGCGCACGCCAACATGGCGTCGTACTGAGCGTTATGACGTCTTTGCACTTTGCGTAATGATGGTATCGCGCGTGCCATGTTACGCGTGACGACATCGCGCCACTAGGTACTTTTTTCCTGTACCCTTTTTCCTGTACTTTTTTGACCTTGCTATTTGGCCACTATGAAGCCGGTTGTGTCCAGTCTCTGGTATTTTTTACATTTCCCAGTAGACCTAGGGAAACGAGGTAGTATTTCACTTCGTTTGTTCCCTAGTTGTCTTTGGTTCTTTGCCCCAACCATTTGGGCGTACGCCAGTTTTGGCGTCGCGCGGAACGTGATGACGTCATTGCACGTCGCGTGATGACGTCATCGCGCGTGTTATTCTGCGCATAACGTCATCGCGTCACGTGAAACACACCCGCATTGAATTAAGGGTTTTAAAAGGCGGTCCCGTTTTACTTTCGAAAACGGCACAGATGTACCTGGAACCTGGTCTGCGGCCTGAATTTTTCTCGCTCATCCGTTTTTCCATTTTAAGGTAAGGGGGAGTGGATACTCCTCGATGTGATGAGAAACTGCCTTTAGAAAATAAACAGCTAGCAGACCATTTATCTTTACCCTTAGAAACCTTGGGTGTAGTTTGAAATCTTTTTTTCTAATACATAAAGTACATACATTGGGAAATGTAGAAAACTCTCCCCTCCCCCCCTTTTTTCCCTTTTTTCTTGAAATCTAAACTTTGAAATTAATATTTTGTGAAATCTAAACTTTGAAATAAATTTCAGAAGTAAGCGTTTTTCCTGTGTTTTTAATTTTTAATTCTACAGGAAGTCCCTTTTGCTCCGTCCATTGATTCACCATCCTTCAAGATGGAGGCCATTTCTTATCTCGAGAACCGATCTATGTAATAGGATTGGTAAGTAAGATTTGAGTATTTTATAAAGAAATATAGGATCTTGTTAAGTTCCATTACCATTTTCAAACCTACCTCTGAAAAATCTTTTCCAAGAAGAAAAATTTCTTTTCCCTATGTGTTTTTTGTAGAACTTGAGAGGAAGTTTTGGAGCGACCTTCTTTAAACTAATTGGAAGTCGCTTTTTATCAATACCAAAGATTTGGCGTTGTTCGTGGAAGTTATTACCACAATTTATAAGGTATGTAAATATATATATATCCTAACACCCTTTTTTTGGATCAGGGTGCTGAGTTTTGTAGTCTAAATTATAAGACATGAAACAGTCGTACAAATTTAGTAATAGATTTTGTTTTTATTCCACAGGGAGTTAATTTTAGAAATCTTATGGCTGCAAGAAAGTGATAGGAGGAAACACCATCACCTTTTGGAAAAAACACATATCACTTTACCCCTGATGAATGTCCCACATTAATCTGTGTTTTCAGGACAGAAACTTGTACAAGTAGGGTTGGGTTACTGAGCAAGTACCAATAAAACCTAGTCAAAAGAGAAATCACTCCAGTGTGGAGTTTCACACGGAGTTAATTTAAAATCAACAGAATCAACCCATTTTGGGATTTTCATGTGTGTTGTAAAGTACAGTCTCTTGATGTTTTATATATTGTGTGTTCAACTATGAATTTTATGTAACGTGATCATTTTAAGAGTGTTATAATTAAATAAATTTATGTATGAATAAGTATATCTGGGAATATTTGATTCCTAGTGTTTGTCATCTCTGTGGGTATATTGTACGGTGTTTACACTCTTTTTTTGCTATATATACTATTAGTCTTATCCATGTGGTAAGGAGTGTATTTTGATCCATTAGAGCATGGTTTTTGCCGTCTGAGAAAAACATATCGAGAGACCATCCGGTCTCGGTGGCATGTTGAGCCAGTATACCTCTCTAAGTTTTTTAGGAACCATAGGCTAAAACTTGAATCAAGTAAAACAATATTATAGGATGGCGTCACAATCAGAAAAATGTCTGGCATATAATGATGAATATGTGCGGAAATTGATAGAATCCCTACCAATAATGGGTCTTGACAAAGACCTAGATATTCTTACTAAAGATGACCAATGGGACGAACTCGCACAATTAAGAAAAAGACTCATAAGAACCGAGCTACACGCTATTATCATGCTAGAATACGTCAAGAATCAGGCGTTACCACAAGGATTGATTGTCAAGAATGAACCTAGATTATTCTTGGACAACCATGATTTTAAATTGAAATGGAGTTACATTTCCAACAAATGTGGCCGAGATTGGCTTATCTTAATAATTGAAACAGCACAAGAAACCGCTAAAAAAATAGAAGTGGACTTAAAATCATTGGAAGAAGAGATTAAGAAAAAAATTGAAGTTGAGGCTTTTAAAACCAGTCTGGACAAACATTTGAAAGAGATGCAGGAGTTTAAAACAGAAACAATTACAGAACGAGTGAAACGCATGAAGAAAGATGTACAGAATTTTTCTCATGAGAAAGCGTTCATCTATACTAACAAAGACTATAAATTTGGAGACCCGAAATCCGGGCAAAATTCCAACCAACAACATAATCGTAGAGTGCGTTTTAGGAATACCTCATATAGCTCCAGTGCAGGATCTGATGATATTGATGAATACAGTAGAACAGGATCAAGTGGGAATAGTAATGAAGGTGAGAACAGACCTAATAGAGGAAGAGGTGCAAGAGGCAACAATCAGGGTAGAAATGGCCGAAGGCAGCCTTTTTTAGTAAGAGGCAATGGACAAAGACAATGGGCCCCAGACCGGATGCAGACCCGGAGTCACAGGGGTTGGTAGTGAATCTTTCTGCTACCACATTAACTGAACATGAAAAATTCGTGTTGAATAAAGGTTTGAATTATGTTATATCCAAATACCATAATCCTTTTGAGTTTAGAGTGGAGTTCCAACAATTTATGAGAAAAGTCCACCTAAAAGAATTTTTTGAAAACAACACCTTTAATGGTTCAGTAAATTGTAGTGGCTTAAGAAATCCTTCAACTTTTTGTGCCCCCCCTTCCTCTTACTCTCCTGAATCCATTGTATTTGAAAGGAAAGTATTGGAAGATTTAAGTGCTCTGGAATCGATGGGCATCCCCAGCCACTCAAACCTAAGCAAAAATGAACAAAGTACCTTAAAATCTTTAGGGTCAAATCCCAATATTATCATTCGACAAGCTGATAAAGGGGGAGCGATAGTAGTTCTGGATAGAACTCAGTATGTGGAGGAATGCTTGAATCTACTGTCCAATACTAACCACTATAAGAAAATAGACGGTGATCCTAGCAATGAATTACTTAATATCATCAGAGATAAAGTGACCAAAGCAGTGGATTTAAAACTCATTAATAAACAAGAAGGAGAATATCTTGTGAGAGAGAATGGCAGAATTCCAATCTTTTATATACTCCCTAAAATCCATAAAAACTTAAGGAATCCTCCCGGGAGACCTATAGTCTCTGGGATTAATTCTTTATTGGAACCTTTATCCAAGTATGTGGATTACTATCTTCGCCCGTTTGTATCTAGCATGAAAAGTTACGTGAAAGACACTACCGATGCCATAACTAGAATTGAGGGCAGTCATTTCAACCCAGATATTAATCTATTACTATGTCTGGATATGCAAGCTCTATATACCAACATACCTCAACGAGCTACCCTCAAAGTTGTAGAAGAAACCCTCCTTAAAAGAGAAGATGATCACCCTGTCTCCAATTCTTTTATAAAATGGTGTACGGAGATGGCTTTGACAAACAATTCTTTTCAATTCATGGGCCAGTTTTATGTACAAATTGAAGGGACTGCCATGGGGGCTGCCATGGCACCCAATCTAGCAAATTTATACGTCAACATGTTTGAGGAAACAATCATATATCGTAGTCTCAACCCTTTTCAAGACAACATAATATGTTGGCTATGTTATATAGACGACATTTTTGTTATTTGGAAGGGTAACACAGAAGAGGCCAATCAATTCAACATATGGCTGAATGAACAAAATAGGTACGTTAAATTCACAATGAATATGAGTAATGATATGGTGAATTTTTTAGACATCTCGATATACCATCACCAAGGCACCCTTTTGGTTAAAACTTACAATAAAGAGACAGATAGAAATGCCCTCCTTCATTTTACTAGTCATCATGCCCAACATGTGAAAAATAATTTGCCTTTTGGTCAATTCCTTCGTATTAAGAAAAACAGTAGTACTAGAGAGTCATACGAGGAAGGTGCCAATAAATTGATTACAAAACTCACAGCTCGAGGATACCCAAAACGTTTGGTAAAAGACGCTGCGAAGAGGGCATTTAACAATAACAGAGAAGCCCTACTTGATCACCAACTACACCAGAATAGGACCCGCAAGGAGAGCCCTTTAGTGTTTGTGAACACTTTTAGCAATTTATCCTATAAGATCAAAGGTATCATCAATAAAAACTGGAAAAAGGTGATGCCAAAGGAGAATATGAAACCGCTAGTAGCATTTAAGAAATGTACCACCATACGTAATCTGGTGATGAGGAATGATATTGGCAATAATGAAAATAAAGGGTCTCAGCAGAAAAGATTGTGGAACTTACCACCAGTAGTAGGACATCACCCATGTGGTAAATGTATCATGTGTACATAGACCAAAAAAACTGTTAAAGTGGACTTAGGCCTTTAAAAAGAATGGAACATTACTGAACATACTAATTGTAATACAGAGAATGTTATATATGTCATCAAATGCCCGTGCCAATGCATTTATATTGGAAAAACTAGTCGCAAGTGTAAAATAAGAATGACTGAGCATAAAAGTTGTATCAGGAACAAGGTAGAACAAGCACCACTCGTGAAGCACTTTTTAGAAAAAAATCATAAATGTACAGACTTTAATTGGACAATTTTAAAACATATGAAAGGTAAAACACAAAATTTGATCAATAGGAAACTTTTGAGCCTGGAACAAAAACTAATTTTCCAAACAAAAAGTCATATTTGGGGCTTGAACGAAAATATAGAGTGGCATAATGCTTAATGTTTCTCCTTTTGGCTGCAGTCATTCTTGTTACATAGTTTCTTGTAAAATCATGAGGTGACTATGTTCCCATATCTGTAGGGTTGTTCATTTACATCTATATTTGACATATTTAGCCCTTGGTTGACTAAATTTTGTTGTCCAACCCCCCTCCTGTTATGGGCCGTAGTCAATAGCGACCTTCTAGAAATTTCCCAAATAATATGTATTCTTTCCAAACAGGTTTTGGATTGGGTTCATGAAACTCTGTAATGGTAGTTCTTTACCTGTACTATTTGGCCATTAGAAAGTTGATTGTGTCCAGTCTCTGGTCTTCTTTTTGACTTTGCCACAACTAGGCTTCTTCCCTCTATATTTCCCAGTAGACCCAGGGAAATGAGGTAGTACTTTAGTCTGTTTGTTTTTCCATTTATCCTTGGTGTTTTGCCCTAACAATTTGGGCGCACGCCAACATGGCGTCGTACTGAGCGTTATGACGTCTTTGCACTTTGCGTAATGATGGTATCGCGCGTGCCATGTTACGCGTGACGACATCGCGCCACTAGGTACTTTTTTCCTGTACCCTTTTTCCTGTACTTTTTTGACCTTACTATTTGGCCACTATGAAGCCGGTTGTGTCCAGTCTCTGGTCTTTTTTACATTTCCCAGTAGACCTAGGGAAACGAGGTAGTATTTCACTTCGTTTGTTCCCTAGTTGTCTTTGGTTCTTTGCCCCAACCATTTGGGCGTACGCCAGTTTTGGCGTCGCGCGGAACTTGATGACGTCATTGCACGTCGCGTGATGATGTCATCGCGCGTGTTATTCTGCGCATAACGTCATCGCGTCACGTGAAACACACCCGCATTGAATTAAGGGTTTTAAAAGGCGGTCCCGTTTTACTTTCGAAAACGGCACAGATGTACCTGGAACTTGGTCTGCGGCCCGAATTTTTCTCGCTCATCCGTTTTTCCATTTTAAGGTAAGGGGGAGTGGATACTCCTCGATGTGATGAGAAACTGCCTTTAGAAAATAAACAGCTAGCAGACCATTTATCTTTACCCTTAGAAACCTTGGGTGTAGTTTGAAATCTTTTTTTCTAATACATAAAGTACATACATTGGGAAATGTAGAAAACTCTCCCCTCCCCCCCCTTTTTTTCCCTTTTTTCTTGAAATCTAAACTTTGAAATTAAAATATTTTGTGAAATCTAAACTTTGAAATAAATTTCAGAAGTAGGCGTTTTTCCTGTGTTTTTAATTTTTAATTCTACAGGAAGTCCCTTTTGCTCCGTCCATTGATTCACCATCCTTCAAGATGAAGGCCATTTCTTATCTTGAGAACCGATCTATGTAATAGGATTGGTAAGTAAGATTTGAGTATTTTATAAAGAAATATAGGATCTTGTTAAGTTCCATTACCATTTTCAAACCTACCTCTGAAAAATCTTTTCCAAGAAGAAACATTTCTTTTCCCTATGTGTTTTTTGTAGAACTTGAGAGGAAGTTTTGGAGCGACCTTCTTTAAACTAATTGGAAGTCGCTTTTTATCAATACCAAAGATTTGGCGTTGTTCGTGGAAGTTATTACCACAATTTATAAGGTATGTAAATATATATATATCCTAACACCCTTTTTTCGGATCAGGGTGCTGAGTTTTGTAGTCTAAATTATAAGACACGAAACAGTCGTACAAATTTAGTAATAGATTTTGTTTTTATTCCACAGGGAGTTAATTTTAGAAATCTTATGGCTGCAAGAAAGTGATAGGAGGAAACACCATCACCTTTTGGAGAAAACACATATCACTTTACCCCTGATGAATGTCCCACATTAATCTGTGTTTTCAGGACAGAAACTTGTACAAGTAGGGTTGGTTTACTGAGCAAGTACCAATAAAACCTAGTCAAAAGAGAAATCACTCCAGTGTGGAGTTTCACACAGAGTTAATTTAAAATCAACAGAATCAACCCATTTTGGGATTTTCATGTGTGTTGTAAAGTACAGTCTCTTGATGTTTTATATATTGTGTGTTCAACTATGAATTTTATGTAACGTGATCATTTTAAGAGTGTTATAATTAAATAAATTTATGTATGAATAAGTATATCTGGGAATATTTGATTCCTAGTGTTTGTCATCTCTGTGGGTATATTGTACGGTGTTTACACTCTTTTTTTGCTATATATACTATTAGTCTTATCCATGTGGTAAGGAGTGTATTTTGATCCATTAGAGCATGGTTTTTGCCGTCTGAGAAAAACATAATCTGCTATTGAAACATGTTTACAGAGTATTTTATGATTGACCAAATCAAACGCTTCAGAGCGGTTAAGTAGGGGGAGCTTGGCTAGTTTACCTTTGTCTTTGAACTCGTCCATTTGGATTTTCAAATTCAGAAGTGCTGTTTCCGTCTTGTGTCTAGGGCGGAAGCCTGATTGTTGTAGGCCAAGGATGTTGACTTCCAAGTAGTTCTGGATCTGGATATACGCAACCCCATTTAGTATTTTGAGTAGGAAAGGCACTGTTAGTTTTTTTTTAGTACAGGGCGTACTCACACGTTTTTGAGATTGGATGTGGCAGTGCTCCATTCAAAGGAGGTGTTGATTAGACTCATGATGAAGGGGGTTAGGTCAGGTGCGCAATCCTGAGGACTGCCGCAGGAAAAGAGTAGCTTGACACCTTGATGGTTTGAGACTGGTGATAATTTTTAGGACTTCAGAGTTGGGGTGAATTCGAAGTGTGGAGCTGTGTTCTTACCAGTGTGAGTAGGAGTCAGCAGAGGTAATTGGGCAGGTTTAATAGTGACTTTTTTATTTCAAT